>NC_092010.1:33881057-34189928 GCF_044704955.1 Pristiophorus japonicus
GAGGATGAAAGAATGTGTGCTCATTCCCACCGGTGAAAAGTGGACTGCAACAACTTGTATTTATATAGCACCTTTAATGTAGTGAAACATCCCTAGGTGCTACACAGGAGCGTTATGAGACAAATAATTTGATACCGAGCCACGAGGAGAAATTAGCGCAGGTGACCAAAAAGCTTGGTCAAATAGGTAGGTTTTAAGAAGCATCTTGAAGGAGGAAAGAGAGGTGAAGAGGTTTCGGCAGGGAGTTCCAGAGCTTAGGGCCTTAGATGCTCAAGAGGCCAGAATTAGAGGAGCGCAGATATCTCGGGGGGTTGTGGGGCTGGAGGAGATGAGAGAGATAGGGAGGGGCGAGGCCATGGAGGGATTTGAAAACAAGGATGTGAATTTGAAATCGAGGAGTTGCTTAACCGGAAGACAACATAGGTCAGCGACCATAGGGGGTGATGGGTGAGTGGGACTCGGTGCAAGTTAGGACACGGGGCAGTGTGCACAGGGTGGGATGGGTGAGCGGGACTCGGTGCGAGTTAGGACACTGGGCAGCGAGCACAGAGGGTGATGGGTGAGTGGGACTCGGTGCGAGTTAGGACACAGGGCAGCGTGCACATGGGGTGATGGGTGAACGGGACATGGTGCGAGTTAGGACACGGGGCAGCCGAGTTTTGGATGACCTCGGGTTTACTCAAGTGGAATTTCGTATCCAGGTAGTTTTGCCTTTTGTTGGGGCTTGCTTGGTCCTTGGGGACTGTGCTCACTCACACAGCCTGTGCCACTGAGCTGCTCTCCTTCAGTGCACTTTATTTGCTTGTGGAGCTGTGGAATGTGTACTTTGGTGGAGGTGTTTCAAGTGGACTCTGCTCAGCCAGGGTGGGCAGAATGGACCTACTGTATTGTGTTGTTTTTTTCCCTGTTGTTTTGTTTTAGTGAAAGGCTGTTCTCTCACCAAAGCAGGCCCAGTGGATCGGAATTCAACGGCCTTGTACGTTGGCAGCACATTCAGTACCCAGAGAGTTATTAAACAAAGAATTGGAAACCTTTTGCGCTTGGGTGAAGATTCTGTGTTCGCAGTGTTATCTAGCATCGGAATTTTGCACTGCGGGAGTGTCCGGAGTCAGTTTGATCATTCTGTGCCTGGCAGGGCTGGCATCCCAATGCCACGTGCCACATAGTATTGGGTTGCAAGCGGACACTCATTGTTCCCACATGACAAACATTTTTGTGACGTTTTACTGCTCGATCTTCAGTATCTGCACAAAGAAACATCTTGCAGGTGTAGTTCCCAACCTGGGCATTCCCTATCACATCTTGAGCCGTCGCCCATCTCGGTAGTGCCACCGGAAGAAAATGGTAGTGGGGGGGGGGGGGGGGGGGGAAAGGGAGAAGTCATTCTTGCACACCTCGTGGTGAATGATCTTGGGGCACACGGAAAAAGACCTGGGAGCAGGTCACCTGTCCACTGTCTTGACTGGAGATGGAGATCAACATAGAAGAACACAGAACCAGAAGTGCTCTGTAGTCCAACTGATCCAAGGTGATCTTATTGAAACTTATAAGATACTGAGGGGGCTTGACAGGGTAGATGCAGAGAGGATGTTTCCACTCGTGGGGGAATCTAGAACTAGGGGGCATAGTTTCAGAATAAGGAGTCGCCCATTTAGAACTGAGATGAGGAGGAATTTCTTCGCTCAGAGGGTCTTGAATCTTTGGAATTCTCTACCCCAGAGAGCTGTGGAGGCTGGGTCATTGAATATATTTAAGGTGGAGATGAATATATTTAAGGTGGAGATGGACAGATTTTTGAACTACAGCAGAGTAAAGGGTTATGGGGAGTGGGCAAGGAAGTGGAGTTGAGGCCCAGTTCAGATATGATCTTATTAAATGGCAGAGCAGGCTCAAGGGGCCAGGTGGCCTACTCTTGCTCCTATTTCTTATGTTCTTATGATCGGCCACAGAAACTAAAACCCCCAATGAAAGAGGATGATCTGAAGGCTTGGAAACAGAAATAGTTCCTTCTCGGGCCAAGTTATCACTGAAGCAGAGCTGGCCTGTGGTCATCCAACTGACAGGTTTAACCATCCAACTTCTGAACAAACAAAAAAACACAACTGGCCAGTTTAAGCAGAGCCATTCATTTACACTTTGCCAAAGCACACAGTCCTGCACACATCGCCATCTATAAATATCCCCTCACGGCACACATTCAGCTACCTGAGAGAGTGTTTGGTGCAGTTAATCGAAGGTGTTTCAGGCACTACCCCAAAGGTGACGGAGGGCTCAGGAAAATCTGCTTAAAAGGTTCCAGTATCAGTCTCGAGGTGCTGAGTTAACTGATCGGAGCCGGGGATGCTAGAATTGGTCTTGGATCATCTCCTGGGCTGGAGGAGGGAGGAAAATGAGCTTGGGTTCCTGCTCCAAATCTGTATCTAACAATCCTGGCTGAAAAATATGCATGTCTACATCGGGGAGAGGAAGGTTCCTCTTCATACTCAAGTCATCTTTTTTTCCCCAACGCTAGCAAATGGAAGAAAATATACCTTCCAGGGTTCCCCCCCAATGCACAACCCCTGAAATCCTGCAACTCCTCAAATGTTCAATCAGATAGCTGGATTTTGGCCTGGTTGTGGGTTCAAGTCCCACTCCAGGAACATAAATCTGGGCCCACACTCCAGTACAGTAATGAGGGAGTGCCGCACTGTCGGAGGTGCCGTCTTTCAGAGGCAACGTTAACCGAGGCCCTGTCTGCTCTCTCAGGTGGACATAAAAGATCCCATGGTACTATTTCGAAGAAGAGCAGGGGAGTTGTCCCAGGTGTCCTGGTCAATATTTATCCCTCAATCAACAGAACAAAAAAAAAACCCAGATTATCTGATCACTAGATGGAAATCTGAACCAACCAGCTGGATAACCATATTTTCCAGAGTCATTCCTGGGTTAAGATGCTACAGAAGATGCCTCTCGGTCACAAAGTCACAGGCTCTGCTCCCATTGTTGCTCAGTGTCAGCTGTGGCTCAGTGGGTAGCAGTCTCGCCTGAGTCAGAAGGTTGTGGGTACGGGGAGGGGGGAGCATGCCTACAAGATAAGACAGAAAATCTGACTGTAGGGCTCATTGCCTTTGTCACCACCCCCCCCCTCTCCCCTCCCCCACACTTGGTAACATTTTCTTTTGTGAAAGGATTCAGGAGGAGATGTCTAAGGGTTAAACTCCACAGTCCATCACAGATGGATGGTGCCCGTTTTAAGCTAAGTTCCGCAAACTTTCCGCTCTGCCTTTTCAGCAGTATTCCTCCTCGAAAGGTCAGATTCCACAAGCCCCTCAAACTGCCACAGCTAATAGCAGAATAATTTGGTCCTTTATTCAGAAACAATAGGTCTTCACACAGAGCTGCCAGTGGTGGCCCTTTGTGAATTGGCACATCGTACAGACCAGGCTTTGTCAGGCTGCGAGGGCAAATACTTATCGGACTTAAACTTAGCTTCTCTCCTTCTGAAGACAGGAGCCAGAATCTCGGACCACTTGGAAGCGCTGGCAGAGTTCGCCGGAGTCACCCGCAGGCATTTTCTGAAGTCAGCAATCAAACAATTCAGTGTACGAAGTACTTTAACCCAATTGCCCGATCACAGCAGTTTTTAACGCGACTGAGTGCCTTTTCCTCGCTCTCTTATAGGTCCATGTTAAAATCTCAACTGCATAAATGTGAATTGTCTACTTCTTTCAGCTGCAAATCTTTCATTTTCCATTGAAATGACATCCCCTCATTTCGCACATATACAAGATTACTAAATGCGCAAGAATCATAGAACGGTTACAGCACAGAAGGTGGCCATTCGGCCCATCGAGCCTGTGCCGGCTCTCTGCAAGAGCACTTCACCTAGTCCAACTCCCCCGCCCTTTCCCCGTAGCCCTGCAATTGTTTTCCCTTCAGATACTTATCCAATTCCCTTTTGAAAGCCACAATTGAATCTGCCTCCACCACCCTCTCAGGCAGCGCATTCCAGATCATAACCACTCGCTGCATAACAAAGTTTTACCTCACGTCATCTTTGGTTCTTTTGCCAATCACCTTAAATCTGTGTCCGCTGGTTCTCAACCCTTCCACCAATGGGAACAGTTTCTCTATCTACTCTGTCCAGACCCCTCATGATTTTGAGCACCTCAATCAAATCTCCTCTCAACCTTCTCTGCTTCAAGGAGAGAAGATAAATGTGAAACATTTTTGTAATTTGCCCAAATAATCCTCTCCTCCTCCACAATCTCACCCGATATTGCCACTGCCCTGATTATGGCAGATGTAGCATACTTTGGCCAAGCTTAATGGAGCAGCTGAGGTCTATGAGGTCTATCACATTCTCACATTCTAATCACAATGTTTTTATTTTCTTCTCAAGGTGATCAGATCCAAACTTGCATCAGCTGTGGCTCAGTGGGTAGCACTCTCACCTCGGAGTCAGAAGGTTGTGGGTTCAATTCCCACTCCAGGGACTTGAGCACAAAAATCCAGACCGATACTCCAGAGCAGTACTGAGGGAATGCTGCGTTGTTGGAGGTGCCGTCCTTCGGATGAGACGATAAACCGAGGCCCCGTCTGCTCTCTCAGGTGGATGTAAAATATCCCAGGGCACTATTCAAAGAAGAGCAGGGGAGTTCTCCCCGGTGTCCTGGGACCAATATTTATCCCCCAATCAACTTAACAAAAACAGATGATCTGGTCATTATCACATTGCTGTTTGCGGGAGCTTGCTGTGCACAAATTGGCTGCCGCGTTTCCTACATTACAACAGTGACTACACTCCAAAAAGTATTTAATTGGCTGTAAAGCGCTTTGGGACATCCTGAGGTGGTGAAAGGCGCTATAGAAATGCAAGTCTTTCTTTCTTTCAAACAGGCAAACAAAAAGAGCAGAGTTGTTCGAGAAAAGTCTGTTGATTTGGAATTTCAAACATCAAGCCTTTGTTGAAAGGCCAGTGCTCCAATATTGGAAGTACCGGGCTATAAATATATCAGTGTAAATCAGGTACAAAGCGCCGTCAACAAGAGTCATTTGCATTTTTTACAGCCCCCTGCACAGAAGGGAATATCTGAGAGTTCACCTCTGAAGAGGTGTAAACTCCAATCGCGACGTTTTGCAACACACCGGTTTGGTTTATACTCTCTCTCACTCGCTGAAATAATCTTTTGAGGAGATACACTTCGAGATTGGTGTTCAAGGACAACCCACAGATGAAAATTACAAGGCAAAGCTCTGGAGAAGCTAATGGCTTTACAAATAGGAGGGGGGGCTCCAATCAGGAGGCAGGAACCATCGAGGGCGGGGTGGGGGAAACACAACATAGGTGGGGAGTTCCAGGATATCGAACCAGTGACAATGAAGGAACGGCCGATATATTTCCAAGTCAGGATGGTGTGTGACTTGGTCGTGACGTTGTTCCCATGTGCCTGCTGCCCCTGTCCTTCTACAATATGAACTTATATATTGCATTTAATGTAATAAAACGTCCCAAGGTGCTTCCCAGGAGTGTTATAATAAGAAAAAATTTACACCAATCCACATAAGAAATTAGGGCAGAAGAGGTAGGTTTTAAGGAGTGTCTTAAAAGGAGGAGAGAGAGGCAGAGAGGTTTAGAGAGTTCCAAAGCTTCGGGCCCAGGCAGCTGAAGGTGGAGCGATTATAATCAGGGATGGTCAAGAGGGCAGAATTAGAGGAGCGCAGATATCTCTGGGGTTTGTGGGACTGGAGGAGATTACAGAGATAGGGAAGGGCGAGGCCATGGAGGGATTTGTAAACAAGGATGAGAATTTTGAAATCGAGCAATCGCTTAACCGGGAGCCAATGTAGGTCAGCGCGCACAGGGGGAGATGGGTGAGCGGGACTTGGTGCATGTTAGGACATGGGCAGCCGAGTTTTGGATCACCTTTAGTTCACGTAGGGTAGAATGTGGGAGGCCAGGTAGGAGTGCGTTGGAGTAGTCAAGTCTAGAGGTAACAAAGGCAGTAGAGGTAGGTGGCAGAGGTCGCGGGTTTGGGAGGTGCTGTCGAAGAAGCCTTGGCTGCAATGTACCTTGTAGATGGTACACACTGTGGCCACGGTGAGTCACAAAGATTATAAAACAAGGAAGTGGTTTGTAAAACTTCGAGATTTTACATTATGCCTTTTCTGACGTCAACGTGGAACCACAACCCAATGTTATACAGTATATAAAATCATATAATCAGTTCACTTCCTCCTATAGTTAGAAATACTCAATCCTATGCAAACAAAAGCTATCAGAAATGTAGATTTCTCTTGTGAGTAACGTGTCCAAAAACCTGAGGAAATGGTCTTAATCCATTGGCCTTGTTCCCAGGAGAACCTGTGAAACAGTAAAGTCACTTTTTTGCAGTTTATGAAATGGTTGACAGATAATTCATTGGACGAAATGATTGGAGGTCCAACAATGCAGGCTATTGAAGTAAAATGACCTCATTAGCATCTCACTTCTTACGAACAGACTGCTAAAACATTCGGAGGTTTAAATTGGGACTATGGATCATTAACAAGTGATTAATGGTGCAGCCCAGAGGACAAAGGGGTGCAAGGCCGCAACTTCCTGTGCCCAAAGGCTTGCCGCACAGAGGAAAAAACTTGTTTCAGAGCAAGAATAACTCAAGCCATCAACAAAAATCAGAGCATCAAAAAAACAATGAAAATCTGTAAATAAATGTGTCCTGATGGATCTTGCTACGTGAGCATCGAATCATTACAACGGTTGATTGTGGTCGTAAAAAGTGAGAAAAGACAGATTTGCATTGATATAGTGCCTTTCCACCAGATGTCCCAAAGCGCTCGACAGCCAATGAGGTACTTTTGGAGTGTAGTCACTGTTGTAATGTGAGAAACATGGCAGCTAATTTGCACACAGCAAGCTCCCACAAACAGTCTCATCATCATAGGCAGTCCCTCGGAATCGAGGAAGACTTGCTTCCACTCCAAAAATGAGTCCTTAGGTGGCTGAACAGTCCAATACGAGAACCACAGTCCTCGTCACAGGTGGGACAGACAGTCGTTGAGGGACAGCAATGTGATGACCAGATAATCTGTTTCTTTGATATGTTGATTGAGGGATAATTATTGGCCAGGGCACCAGGGATAACTTCCCTGCTCTTCGAAGTAGTGGAATCATCGAATCATAGACCGTGCCGACTCACAGCTCGTCCCACTCCCCGCCCTAGCCCATAACCCTGCAATTTCTTTTCCTTCAGATACCTATCCAACTCCCTTTTGAAAGATAAGATTGAATCTGCCTCCACCAACCTTTCAGGCAGTGCATTCCAGATCCCAACCACTCGCTGCGTAAAAAAGTTTTTTCTTACATCGCCTTTGGTTCTTTTGCCATGGGATCTTTTACGTCCACCTGAGAGCAGGTTTTTAGCCTCATCTGAAAGACAGCACCTCTGACAGTGCAGCACTTCCTCAGAACTGCACTGAAGTGTCAGCCTAGAATTACGTGCTCAAGTGTCTGGAGTGGGACTTGAACCTACAACCTCTGACTCAGGACCTCGCCCTGCATCATAGAAACATAGAAAAGTAGGTGCAGGAGTAGGCCATTCGGCCCTTCAAGCCTGCACCACCATTCAATATCATCATGGCTGATCATGCAACTTCAGTACCCCATTCCTGCTTTCTCTCCATACCCCTTAAACCCTTTAGCCGAAAGGGCTACATCTAACTCCCTTTTGAATATATCTAATGAACTGGCCTCAACAACTTTCTGTGGTAGAGAATTCCACAGGTTCACAATTCCCTGAGTGAAGAAGTTTCTCCTCATCTCGGTCCTAAATTGCTTACCCCTTATCCTTAGACTGTGACCCATGGTTCTGGACTGCCCCAATATCAGGAACATTCTTCCTGCATCTAGCCTGCCCAATCTCGTCAGAATTTTATATGTTTCTATGAGATCCCATCTCATTCTTCTAAATTCCAGTGAATATAAGCCTAGTTGATCCAGTCTTTCTTCATATGTCAGTCCTGCCATCCCGAGAATCGGTCTGGTGAACCTTCGCTGCACTCCCTCAATAGCAAGAATGTCCTTCCTCAGATTAGCTGCATGGCGTGTTCTGGATGATGTCCTCTATGACAAAGTTCAGCAACTCTTTATTTCTAAAATACAAAACTGACTGTAAAATGGGAGGTGGGGGGGAACAACCGCAGAGTCTTATATTAAAAAATGATAAATGAGAATCTACATGAGATGACAGGTAGAATCTCCCGGAGCTAAACTTTCACCACAAGTTTATGATGGTATCAGAACCCTTTGATTAGATTACAGGTTTGGAATCATACCAAGGTATTCATTATTCTATAGACAAACCACCTGAACATCGCCCCCCGCCCCCCCAATTAATTACAGCCTGTAGCTCCCTCCAAGGTATCCAGCTCACACTATATAATTACTTCCACTTCCCTACTTCAAGTTTTCACCACTTGCCTCAGGTTGACCTGCTGAGAAACAGATTGTTTTGGAAGATTTACGATCGTGGGCCTTGAGTGAGATGAGCTTGGGTCGATCTCAGCTCCATCCCTAGTGGTGGCAGGACCACAGCGCAAAACTGCCCCGAACTCGGTGTCAATTTGCATTAAAATTGCTAGCCTCTTAAAGCCGTCAATAATGCATTTTTAAAATGGAAGGAGGGAGGGAAAAGGAAAGGTTTCGGTGCCAATAAAGAGGCTCTGCTCTGCAGAGAAACACTAAGGAGGGCTGGAGACGAGTCGTAGCTGAAACAAATGGACTGTTGGCGTTATGCTAATTGAGATGGAGTCACGGCCCTAAACTGGCCTTTATTCTCCTCTGGAGATCAAGCTGGGAGATCTTCCCCAGGCTATGCATGGGATTCTCAATTGTCTTTTTGTCTTTTCTCAAAAGACATTCAGCACAATCAGGATAAAAGGCAACTAGTTGTACACGGTGGGTACTGTGTGACTCAGTGAGCCCTGTCGTGTAGGCAATTTGAATCTTCTGTTACTCCAGCACACCCACACACCCAGGAACAATGGAGGCAAGAAAGGCTCTCAGAAATAAAGACTTGCACTTATATAGCGCCTTTCACAGTCTTCGGACGTCCCAAAGCACTTTATAGCCAATGGAGTACTTTTGGAGTGTAGTCAGTGTTGTAATGAGGGATAACTGTTGGTCAGGACACCGGGGAGAACTCTCCTGCTCTTCTTTGAAATAGTGCCATGGGATCTTTTACGTAGACCCGAGAGCAGATGGGGCCTCAGTTTAACGTTTCATCCGAAAGACGTACACTCAGCAATAGAAGGTTACAATGAACACATGCTCTCCACTTTATTTCTCCTCTCCTGAAGGGTCAGACTCAAAGTATTACAAAGTATTTACAGCACAGAAACAAGCAATTTGGCCCAACAGGTCCGTGCCAGTGTTTATGCGTCACACGAGCCTCCTCCCACCCTACTTCATCTAATCTCATCAACAATAACTTGCATTTATACGGCGCCTTTAACAAAGTAAGATATCCCAAGGCAATTCACAGGAGCGTTATAAAACAAAATTGGACACTGAGCCACATAAGGAGATATCAGGGCAGATGATTCAATGCTTGGTCAAAGAGGCAAGTTTTAAGAAGCATCTTGAAGGAGGAAAAAGAGAGGCGGAGAGGTTTTGCGGGGGGGGGGTGGGGGTGGATTCCAGAGCCGAGGCAAAGCACGGCCACCAATGGTGAAAGCGTTTAAAATCGGGGATGCTCAAGAGACCAGACTTGGAGGAGCACAGACATCTCGGGGTGGGAGGGCGGTTGTGAGGCTGGAGGAGATTACAGAGATAGGGAGGGGGTGAGGCCATGGAGGGATTGGAAAACAAGGATGAGAATTTTGTATTTAGAGCCGTTGCTTAACCGGAAGCCAATGTAGGTCAGCAAGCACAGGGTGTCAGGAGCGACCAGCATCCAACATTCTGTTGACTCTGGATCAGTTCCTATAGACTGGAGGGTAGCTAATGTAACACCACTTTTTTTAAAAAAGGAGGGAGAGAGAAAACAGGTAGACCAGTTAGGCTGACATCGGTGGTGGGGAAAATGTTGGAATCAATTATTAAAGATAAAATAGTAGCGCATTTCAAAAGCAGTGACCGGATCGGTCCAAGTCAGCATGGATTTATGAAAGGGAAATCATGCTGGACAAATCTTATAGAATGTTTTTGAGGTTGTAACTAGTAGAATGGATAAGGGAGAACCAGTGGATGTGGTGTATTTGGACTTTCAAAAGGCTTTTGACAAGGTCCCACACAAGAGATTAGTGTGCAAAATTAAAGCACATGGTATTGGGGGTAATGTATTGACGTCGATAGAAAACTTGTTGGCAGACAGGAAGCAGAGAGTCGGAATAGAGGGGTCCTTTTCAGAATGGCAGGCAGTGACTAGTGGGGTGCCGCAGGGTTCAGTGCTGGGACCCCAGCTATTTACAATATACATTAATGATTTAGACGAAGACATTGAATGTAATATCTCCCAAGTTTGCAGATGACACTAAGCTGGGTGGCAGTTTGAACTGTGAGGAGGATGCTAAGAGGCTGCAGGGTGACTTGGACAGGTTAGGTGAGTGGGCAAATGCAGTATAATGTGGATAAATGTAAGGTTATCCACTTTGGTGGCAAAAACAGGAAGACAGAATATTATCTGAATGATGACAGATTAGGAAAAAGGGGAGGTGCAACAGACCTGGGTGTCATGGTACATCACTCATTGAAGGTTGGCATGCAGGTACAGCAGGTGGTGAAGGTGGCAAATGGCATGTTGGCCTTCATGGCTAGAGGATTTAAATATAGGAGTAGGGAGGTCTTACTGCAGTTGTACAGAGCCTTGGTGAGGCCACACCTAGAATAGTGTGTTCAGTTTTGGTCTCCTAATCCGAGGAAGGATGTTTTTGCTATTGAGGGAATATAGCAAAGGTTCACCAGACTGATTCCCGGGATGACAGGATTGACATATGAGGAGAGACTGGATCAACTGGGCTTGTATCCACTGGAGTTAAGAAGAATAAGAGGGGATCTCACAGAAACATAAAATTCTGACGGGATTGGACAGGTTAGAGGCAGGAAGAATGTTCCCATTGCTGGGGAGTTCCAGAACCAGGGGTCACAGTCTAAGAATAAGGGGCAAGCCATTTAGGACAGAGATGAGGAGAAACTTCACCACTCAGAGTGGTTAACCTGTGGAATTCTCTACCGCAGAAAGTTGTTGAGGCCAGTTCGTTAGATATATTCAAAAGGGAGTTAGATATGGCCCTTACGGCCAAAGGGATCAGGGGGTATGGAGAGAAAGCAGGAAAGGGGTACTGAGGTTGAATGATCAGCCATGATCTTATTGAATGGCGGTGCAGGCTCGAAGGGGAGAATGGCCTGCTCCTGCACCTAATTTCTATGTTTCTATGGGTGAAAGGGACTTGGTGCGAGATAGGACATGGGGCAACATATCTTTACATTTCCTTTCTTCAAGTGCTTAGCTAGCTTCCTCTTAATGCATCCAAGCTATTCGCCACAAGAACTCACTCACATTCTCACCATTCGCACTGGGATACTGCACCATGTGAATCACCACCCCTTTGCTATCTCACCCCAGTGGCCACTGTTCATTTGTGGAAGTTGGACAGGGAGTGGCAGGAGGCTCTTTGACTATGGAGGGCATCACCTGCTGTGCACATGGGATGGTGATGAGACCCTTGGCTGGTTTTTCACTTGCTCAGGACAGTGAAGCTGATTTTGGTCTCCCCGGCCTGAAAATGGCCCATGTCAGCACAGACCCAGGATTATATCTGGCCTGTCCAAATCTGTACGTCCGAGTACTGCACCAGACAGTGTATCTGCCCAAAGAGCCATATACTTGTGGAGGCAGTTCAGAGAAGGTTCACCAGGTTGATCCTGGGGATGAGGGTGTTGACTGATGAGGAAAGGTCGAGTAGGTTGGGCCTCTACTCATTGGAATTCAGAAGATTGAGAGGTGATCTTATAGAAACTTATAAGATTATGAGGGGGCTTGACAAGGTGGATGCAGAGAGGATATTTCCACTGGTGGGAGAGACTAGAACGAGAGGGCATGATCTTAGGATAAGGGGCTGCCCATTTAGAACTGAGATGAGGAGAAATTTCTTCTCAGAGTTGTGAATCTGTGGAATTCGCTGCCTCAGAGAGCTGTGGAAGCTGGGACATTAAATAAATTTAAGACTGAAAGAGAGAGTTTCTTAAACGATAAGGGGTTATGGAGAGCGGGCAGGGAAGTGGAGCTGAGTCCATGATCAGATCAGCCATGATCTTTTTGAATGGCAGAGCAGGCTCGAGGGGCCGTATGGCCTACTCCTGTTCCTATTTCTTATGCTGTTATGTAGATCATCGCTGGAACAGACCACCACTCAGTCCTGGATTACAGCTGTGAAACATTAATAATGAGACTGATTATCTGGCACACTGGTTCAGCTTGAATTCTCACTAAGCCTGTAGTCTGTAGATTATTAACACGGAGGCACTGTGAAGTTTGTTGAACTAATTTCTTCATACTGTCGGGGTGTAGAAATGCTAATTTCAGTATTGGCGGGTGAGTCATGTTAAGTCTCAATACAAAACAGCATTGTGAATGGACAGCAATCAGACAGACCTCAAGAACACTCTGCTTTCAGTCACTGCAGTGTCATGGGAGCTTCCCAGACAATAAGCTCAGTGTAAAGGTTAGCAGTGAGATGTTTGCAACAGAGTGTAATGTACAGTCTTGGCTAATACCTATCACAGATTCCCGGGATCTTGCAGGGAAAGGAGTCTGGACCAGAGTGACTGCCCAGACAGACTGATACAGCCAGAATGTGCATTGCTGAAGGAACACTGAAGTATAAAGTAACTGTATTACCCACCCCTCTGCCATTCATCTGTCCGCACTATCCTACTCAATCAGGAAAGCAGGATAATCAGCGCAGGGAAACCTCCACTAACACATTCAGTTCTTTTCCCCACAGTGCTTTTACCTACACAAACAGTGACCGCATTAGAAAAAGGAAGAAAAGGAAGAAGAAAAGGAAGAAGAAAAGGAAGAAGAAAAGGAAGAAGAAAAGGAAGAAGAAAAGGAAGAAGAAAAGGAAGAAGAAAAGGAAGAAGAAAAGGAAGAAGAAAAGGAAGAAGAAAAGGAAGAAGAAAAGGAAGAAGAAAAGGAAGAAGAAAAGGAAGAAGAAAAGGAAGAAGGAAAGGAAGAAGGAAAAGAAGGAAAAGACTTGCATTTCAAAAGCGCCTTTCAAAGATAAATATTGGCCAGGAGACCTGGGAGAATTCCCCTGCTCTTCTTCAAAATAGTGCTGTGGGATCTTTTACATCCACCTGAGAGCGCAGACGAGGTCTCAGTTTAACGTCTTGTGAAAGACGGCACCTCCGACAGTGCAGCACTCCCTCAGTACTGCACTGAAGTGTCAGCCTAGATGTTTGTGCTCAAGTCTCTGGAGTGGGACTTGAACTCACAACCTTCTGACTCTGAGGTGAGGTCTTCGTAGCCAGACATGCTGAGGATCAGCAAATCCTTCTATGCCGGGCTGTACGACGTCAAGCCCACAGACCGCGCGGCCTCCCAGTCTTTCCTGTCATCTATCTCAGAGGTTTTAGATGACAGCGAGCGGGAGAGTCTGGACCACCCGCTAACTCTGGACGAGCTGACAAAGGCCGCCCGGTCCCTCACGACGAGTAAAACTCACGGAAGAGACGGCTTACCGGTCGAGTTGTATTGGGCTCTGTGGGACTGGATGGGCCGAGACCTGCTGGAAGTGTACGGGGGTATGCTTCTGGCCGGCAGCATGTCAGAATCAATGAGGTAAGGCATCATCATCTTCATCTACAAGCAGAAGGGGGAGAGGGAGGAAATCAAAAACTGGCGGCCCATCTCGCTGCTCAATGTGGACTACGAGATCCTGTCGAAGGTCATTGCAAACAGGGTCAAGTCTGCTCTGGAGCTGGTGATCCACCCGGACCAGACCTGCGCTGTCCCCGGCAGGAAGATCTCAGATAGCCTCGCGCTACTCAAGGATACGATCGCCTACATGCAGGACAGGAGGGTGGACACCTGTTTAATCAGCCTGGACCAGGAGAAGGCCTTTGACAGGATATCGCACACGTACCTGATGGACGTACTCTCCAAGATGGGGTTTGGGGAGGGTATCCGCAATTGGATCCAACTGCTCTACACAGACATCAGTAGCGCAGTTCTAATGAACGGGTGGGAAACTGAAAGCTTTCCATTCAGGTCTGGAGGCAGGCAAGGCTGTCCCCTCTCCTCTGTCTTGTTTGTGTGCTGTATCGAGCCCTTTGCCGAGTCCATCAGGAAGGATGCGGGTATTAGGGGGCGGGGGGGACAATCCCAGGCAACGGAGGCGCTCAGGTCAACTGTATATATGGATGACGTCACCGTCTTTTGCTCGGATCCACAGTCGGTCCGCGGATTGTTCACAATCTGTGACCAGCTTGAACTGGCTTCGGGAGCGAAGATAAATCGCAGCAAATGTGAGGCCATGTTCTTTGGAAGCTGGTCCGACCGATCCTTTATTCCCTTCACCGTGAAGTCAGATTACCTGAAAATGTTGGGAATATGGGGCGTGCGTCAAAAACTGGAAGGAGCGTATCGCTAAAGCCAAACATAAACTGGGATGGTGGAAGCTGCGCTCACTCTCCATCGCAGGAAAGTACCAGGTGATCAGAAGTGAGGTGCTCTCGGTGTTGTTGTACGTGGCGCAGGTCTGGCCCATACCCCACACCTGTGCTGTGGCAGTCACCCGAGCCATCTTCCATTTCGTCTGGAGATCGAAAATGTACCGTGTCCGCAAAGACACGATGTACAAATCTCTGGACAAGGGGGAGAAGGACGTTCCGGATGTGGCCCTCATCCTGATGGTCACCTTTGTGTGTGGCTGCATCAAGCTGTGCACAGACCCTTCGTACGCAAACACCAAGTGTCACTACGTGCTGAGATTCTATCTGTCCCCGGTGTTGCGAAGGATGGGTCTGGCCAGGCTGCCGCGGAACGCTCCAACCAGTTGGACCCATGCCTCAGCACCTGTCCTTCGTGGAAAAGTTTTTCAAGAAAAACACCTTTGACCACAAGGCGATAAAGCAGTGGTCGGCACGCAAGGTCCTGGACGCCCTACGGAAGGAGGCGATGATGGAACTTGTCGGACGGTTCCCCGAGCAGACTGTCGAACTCGTTTGGCAGAATGTCTCATCGCCAGAGCTTTCACACAAGCACCAAGACGTAGTTTGGTTGGCGGTGAGAAGGGCCCTACCTGTCAGATCCTTCATACACAGCTGGGGTTTCAGAGACACGGCACTCTGCCCCCGAGTTGGCTGTGGTGTGGACTAGAATGGTCATCCATCTCCTTTGGGATTGCCCCTTTGCAAGGCAGGTCTGGAAGGAGATGCAGTGGTTGCTGTCGAGGCTCATCCCAAGCAGCTCTGTAACACAGAACTCTGTGCTCCGCAGACTGTTCCCAGGGACGCACACCGAGACAGACATCATCTGCTGCTGGAGCGCCATCAACTCGGTGAAAGATGCACTTTGGTCTTCCCGAAACTTGCTGGTCTTCCAGAGCAAGGAAATATCCACGGCCGAGTGTTGCAGACTGGCGCAATCCAAGGTCCAGGAGTACGTACTGAGGGTCACACTAAAGATTGCTGCAGTCGCCGCAAAGGCACGATGGGGAAGAGCCACAGTTTAAGGCCCTTCCGCCACGGTAAACCCAGGGGATGGAACCAGACTCTCATCGGGCTGTACTTGTTAATCTGCTTGTATACATAGAGCACCATGTACTGAAAAACACCTGTTTTGTACCATGTATAATGAAAGTCCCTGCACTGTTTAGTAATTTGTAAAGAAATGTAAATGTACCCCCATCCGGTCCATGTACTGCTTTCATCTGCACAGTGCTACATGTAACGTGATTCGAGATCGATATTGAAATGTATCCTGGAATCTAATGTAAACCTGTTCCCATCTGCTCCATGTAATACCCTTATTTGCACAGTACTACATGTAACATGATTTAAGGATTGTACTAAACTGTACATTGAAATGAAATGCACGCTAGTGCATTGTATGGAACTGCTGTCAGCATCCAAATGAATTGTATGGAATTGCTGACCGCAAGGCACTGAACTATTTTCCAATGTATTGTGAAAATTTAATAAGTATATTTTTTGAAAAAAATAATCAAATGCATCGTTAAGAGGGCCGCCCATTCATGAACCCTCGCTCTTGTCAAAAAGTTCTGGGGAGACTGATGCTCATCCAAGAGGGCAGTTAAGAGTCAACCACATTGCTGTGGGTCTGGACATCAGTGAACCAGATGGGGTTTTCAGGACAATCTGGTAGTTACATGGCACCCATTTGTTTCCCCAGATTTATTTAATTAAATTTAAATTCCCCAGCTACCGTGGTGGGATTTGAACTCGTGTCCCCAGATGATTAGTCCAGGCCTCCAGATTACTGGTCCAGTAACACAACCACTATGCTGCCATCCCCTCCACTCACAACCCAGTGACAACAGCAGGTAAAAGAAAGTACACAGCCAGATATTCCTTTCCTGTAGATAGCGCTGGAATTTAATACGAGTTGTATACAGGACTCCAGCTCTTGGGATTCTCTCAAAAATATATATACACGTGTGTCTGCAAAAATCCATGCTCAATGACAACTTATTTCCCATCCACCGGTTATTTTGTGATGCACTCCATCTGTAATATAATGTCACTTAGAACAACAACTTGCATTTAGTGATTTACAGCCTTGCTAACCTGTGTCGCAACTTTGTGATTTGAATCACTAAGTTATGACGCAGGTCAGCGAGGCTGTAAAAAAAGCAAACCAAGCACTCAGGTTTATTTCTAGGAGGTATAGAATTGAAAAGTAAGGAAGTTATGCTGAGCCTGTATTGAACCTTGGTTAGACCACACTTGGAGTGCTGCACACAGTTCTGGTCGCCATATTATAAAAAGGATAGCGAGGCACTGGAGAGGGTGCAGAAAAGATTTACGAGGATGATACCAGAAATGTGAGGGTATACACATCAGGAAAGGATGAACAGGTTGGGTCTCTTTTCTCTTGAAAAAAGGCTCAGGGGTGACCTAATAAGGGTCTTTAAAATTCTGAAAGGTTTTGATAGAGTGGATACAGAGAAAACGTTTCCACTTGTGGGGAAGAGCATAACTAGAGGCCATCAATATAAGATCGTCACCAAGAAATCCAATGGGGAATTCAGAAGAAACTTCTTTACCCAGAGAGTGGTGAGAATGTGGAACTCGTTACCACAGGGAGTGGTTGAAGCGAATAGTATCCATGTATTTAAGGGGAGGCTAGACAAGCATGAGGGAGAAGGGAATAGAGGGTTATGCTGATAGAGTTAGATGAGGAAAGATGTGAGGAGGCTCGAGTGGAGCATAAACGGCGGTATGGACTGGTTGGACCGAATGGCCTGTTTCTGTGCTGTATATTCTATGTAAGCCTATGTATTTATATCATGCCCTCAATCGTAGTCTCCATCTCTCACTTGTATGCTCTTACTCTTCCACAAGCTGAGGCTCGACAGTTGTGTGGGGTATAAATCCTCCGACAACTGCGTCACGAGCCTCTCCTGGCACAATCAGTCCATTTCTTCGACTCGAAGTACACCCACAATTAGTAATTCACTCCAGTCTGGTCAGCCTCGCCCCCACTGAAACTTGGCCTTCTCCACAGAATGCACAGTACAAACAGAACATGACTTGGGGGTCAGCATCTCATGTCAAAGCAAACCATCAAGAGTTGGCCTCGGCAAGTAGCTCAAATTTTTGGTTTGTGAGCGGTTACTGTGTGTCACATTTTGATAAACCATTGAGCCCAGTCGTGTATCGATTACACACACACAAAATCCCTCCGCACATCATATTCAGCAACTTCATCAATGTGACTGTGAAGAATTCTTCCATTCAGCATTTCTAGCAGAATTGCAAACACATTCCTTCAGACTACGTGCTCAAGTCCTGGGGGATAAGCTTGAATCCGCAACCTTCTGACAACTGAGCTAAGCCAACACTGCACTGCTTTAATCTACATGCTTATACGCCTTGTACCTGCGTTCTACTATAGAAGGATTGGAATCTCATGTGGAACAAAACCACACCAAGACAGGTCAAAGATAGGAAATGTAAATTACGGACCCAAAGCGATGAAAGGTCGGCGACCTGAAACGGCCCTGATTTTAACTGCAGGTGCATTCAACGCTCAAGCCGGAACTAAATTTGCAGTCGGGTCTCAATGATGTCATCGGGACACAACATGCCCATGTAAAGAAGGACCCTGTTGGCTCCGGGCGCCTGTCCTCGCTGCCTGCTCAGGAGAGCGGGCTAAAATCGCAGGTGGTGAGATCCCGGCAGCTTTCCAACAGATGAGATCCGGGGTGATTTTAACTGCCCGCCCGGCAGGTTTTTGCTGAGCGAGTCGGGTGAAAATCACCTCTCTCCCCTAGTACCTGACCTGCTGAGTCTCTCCAACATTTTGTGTTTTCATTGCAGATTTCCAGCACCCGCCGTATCTTGTTTTCAGCTGAGATCATCCATGTGCGGACGGTAACTTTGGGGTGTTCCCTGACAACTCATTTGTTTCCAGCAGCAAGGTGTTGCCAGGTAAGTAACTGTTCAGACAAGTTTCGCTCCATCCAGTCCAAGAGCTCCCTCAGTCCTGGGATATGTGTGCGCACTAGGTCCGTGCAGCAGAGCCTGGTCTTCAGTCGCCTTTGCCACTGGACCAAAACCTTGCTCGGTCAAGCCCGTGTGATAGCTGGTGTGCAACAGCCACCCCACGTTAAAAGAATTCACGCACCAGGCATCTTCCACCCTTTAAAATTAAGTTCGGGACCTGGAAGATCAGGCATCAGTCACCTTCAAACTCAATTTTAGTGTGGAAGCAAGTCATCCCCGACTCCGGGGGACTGCCGAAGGAGGAGGATCTCAGCCAGGTCAAGGGTCATGATTGGACTGTATCTGTTGGGCTTCAGTGTCCTGGGTTGGTGGGGGAAAGAAAGAAAAAAACCCACCACCACTCATGGCTCCACCTCCAGATCAGTGGGTCCATACGTGTGGGCATCGAGCGAGGACAGAACGCTACCCAATAGCCTACCGCCTCGTACTGTCCATGTGCTGACCACTCGGGCAAGCAGGCTGCCAAACAGTGGACTGCAGCAGAGTTAAAGCTGCAGTCTTTCACACTTGTACCACAATATTTTCTCCTAAAGCCATTTTGGACATCAATTGCCAGCTGCTGTTCATAACACAAGAACATAAGAAATAGGAGCAGGAATAGGCCATACGGCCCCTCGAGCCTGCTCCGCCATTCAATAAGATCACAGCTGATCTTTGACCTCAACGCCACTTTCCCGCCTCATCTCCATATCCCTGGATTCCCCTAGAGTCCAAAAATCTATCGATCTCAGCCTTGAATATACTCAACGACTCAGCATCCACAGCCCTCTGGGGTAGAGAATTCCAAAGATTCACCACCCTCAGTGAAGAAATTGGAGAGTTTTATTGGACTCTCACCGAGTGTGTTTATCGCAGAATGCAGGCGCAGGATGTTAGGATTTAATTGGCTGGGAAAAGGATCATTGAGAAAGAGAGTAGCGACAGTGCGGAGAGACAGCGACAGAGAGCGAGCGACAGAGAGCGAGAATTCGTCGGAATGAACTGCTAAAACTTTGACTGTTGTAATATGTGCACCTGTGAGCATACTCACCGGTTTGTAGAGCTGTTGAATTTCTGCGGTCTGGAGGAATCCGTGTTCCATGTCTATGTTGTATGTTTGAGGTTGCAGCCCCTCTTCCAATATTTGAAGGGGCTGCTCCTCAAATTCTGGTTGCACTTCAGTCCCACGCTCCTGATCTTTGGGCACCCTGTGCGGAGGGGAGCGGGTAGGTCAGAAGGCCTCCTCGTAGGACTGCTCCTGGGCCTGGCCAAGGTGGCCATTAACCGGTCCAGGCAGTGGGCGTGCGAGAGGGTCGTTCAGCCCGACTGCCTGCCTCTCTTCCACGGTTACATCCGAGCCAGGGTGACCCTGGAGATGGAGCACAGAGTGTCCACCGGTACGCTCACGGCCTTCCACGAGAGGTGGGCGCCGGAGGGACTGGATTGCATCATCACCCCCGGCAACCAAATTTTAATTTGATAAATTAAATTAAACTTTAAACTTTAAATAAACAAGGGGGCACTTGATTTATAGGTTCACAAAAATTGTTGTGGAACTGTTCCAGGCACTTGATTTAAAGTTTCTACTCAAATAGTTGTAGAGCTGTTGAGTTGAGAGTGGCTTAGCCAGTCACGTGATGTTCACAATACTCAATAAAACCCCAGCCAGTTGGGTTCAGGGGATCCACGATGAGGTATGCAATTGTGAGCCTGGTGGATGAACTTGGTGGAGTGTGATTGTTAAACCTTTGTTAATAAACCAACTGGTTCTTAATAGCAATGTGTTGCTATGATTTCTTAAGCAAAGAACTCATGAAGCAAATACATCACAAAGATGATATTAGGATGTTGTCAGCTTGTGAGAGTTTTATTGTACTTTTGCCGAGTGTGTCAGCTCCTCCATCTGTTGTGGTAAACGTTACTTTTTCAATTTTGGGACCTGACCTTTAGGCGCAGAATGCTGGTTCGTTGGCCGCAGTCAGTCCGTTTTATTACGAGCTCAATGGTTAGGACCAACAGCAAGGTTTGAATTGGGCAAGATATCTCAATAGCACAAATGAACAGAAGAATGAGGGTGGGGGCTATTGCACTGCACATCTAGCTTTCCTTTAGCACCCGACACTCTGGCACTGTAACAGATCCGCTCTGCCCCTGGGCATTATTCACTGACAGGTAGATATTGACACTCTAGTGTTGGCACTCTGAACAAATCCATCAAATATTGATCTCAAGGCCAGTTCCCAGCAACAAAAAACACTTTTCTAAAGCTTATAGTTTACATATTAACAGTGATAGAATACAGTACTGTAGTGTACAATATAATGCAGTTCAGTGTCGTATAGTATTGTGCAGTATCATGATTTTATTCATTCTTCTGGGTGTCACTGGCAAGGCCGGCATTTATTGGCAACCCTAGTTGCCCTGAGGTGGTGGTGGTGGTGGACCTTCTTGAACTGCTGCAGATATAGTGGTTTAATCTGAGTGACTTGCTAGAACACAGCAGAGGGCAGTTGGCGTGATACTGGAATCATATATAGACCGGACTGGGTAAGGGCAGAAGATTTCCTTCCTAAAGAACATTAAAAAAAGACTTACATTTATATAGCGCTTTTCACGACCACCGGACACTTTACAGCCAATGAAGTACTTTTGAAGTATCGTCACTGTTGTAATGTGGGAAACGCAGCAGTCAATTTGCGCACAGCAAGCTCCCACAAACAGCAATGTGAAAATGACCGATAATCTGTTTTTGTTATGTTGATTAGTGAACCAGTTGGGTTTTTACAACAATCCAACAGCTTCATGGTCACTTTTTATACCAGCTTTTTATTTCCATATTTTCTAAACTGAATTCGCAAGTTCAAACTGCCACGGTGAGATTTGAATTCCCGTTCTCTGGATTACTAGTCCAGGCCTCTGGGTTTCTAATCCAGTAACATAACCATGACAGTGCACTTCAGTATAATTAGAACTTGAAACAACAACAAAAAACATTAGCAGGAGTGGAGCACTTTGAGGCAATACCAGCTGCAGGGCAAACCTATGTTATAGGGAGTTCACCGTGAGTCTCATAACTACATTGGTTAACAGAGGCTCGTTGAGCCTATAGCTCAACGATTATATGTAAACACTCGGAGACAATCTAGACGAACATGCTTTTGTATTACGCGGCATAGAACAACATGGCACCTGTAGCTCAATTATAGGCATTATCCCAGAATCTAGAACTGGGGGCATAGTTTCAGAATAAGGGGCCGTCCATTTAAAACTGAGATGAGGAGGAATTTCTTCTCTGAGGGTTGTAAATCTGTGGAATTCTCTGCCCCAGAGAGCTGTAGAGGCTGGGTCATTGAATATATTCAAAGTGGAGATAGACAGATTTTTGAGCGATAAGGGAGTAAAGGGTTATGGGGAGCAGGCAGGGAAGTGGAGCTGAGTCCATGATCAGATCAGCCATGATCTTATTAAATGGCGGAGCAGGCTCGAGGGGCCAAATGGCCAACTTCTGCTCCTATTTCTTATGTAATCTTTCAGTGAATGGGTCATGATTAATCGGAATGTTTGTTCAACCCCACCTTCTCCAATTACACAGGTTGACGATTTCGGCATGACCCATCTACAAAAATGATCTCATTGGATTGTAAGCTTCTGATAGTATTGGTCGGTCAGATGGGTGAATCATGGACCATAAATGGCGCATGCAATCTTAAGCCAAGAACTTACATCCACTGTAGGCAGAGTGCTCAGTAAACATTGCAGGACTCTCCATCGGCATGACTGAGAGGAGTCTTACACCCCAACAGAGTGGGCCGAATCCAAATCTGCATCCCAGCAGTTGCTCATCGAACAGAGGAGACCGCATATACCAATGGCTCATTTGGTAAATGTCTTTCCCAGTGAGGAGCCGAGCCATCCAACAGCTTGTATTTTTATAGCGCCTTTTACGTACTGAAACGTCCCAAGGTACTTCACAGGAGTATTATGAGACACAAAAATTAATACCAAGCCACATAAGGAGAAATTAGGGCCGGCGATCAAAAGCTTGGTCAAGGAGGTATGTTTTAAGGAGTGCCATGAAAGAGAGGTAGAGAGGCGGAGAGGTTTAGGCAAGGAGAACCAGAGCTTAGGGCCTAGGCAACAGAAGGCACGGCCACCAATGGTTGAGCGATTATAATCAGAGATGCTGAAGAGGGCAGAATTAGAGGAGCGCAGACAACTCGGGGAGTTGTGGGGCTGGAGGAGATTACAGAGATAGGGAGGGGTGTAGGGACTGGAGGAGGTTACAGAGATAGGGAGGGGTGTAGGGGCTGGAGGAGGTTACAGAGATAGGGAGGGGTGTAGGGGCTGGAGGAGGTTACAGAGATAGATGGGAAGGTCCCAGGCTGTGCTGTTTGCTGATCTCAGCCAGAGCAGTGAACATGAGAGCAGGAGGAGGCCATTTGCCCCTCGAGCCTGTATGGAAGCTGCGATAGCCCTGCCTGCTAATGGTTTCCTTGATGCCTCAGTGAGTTTCTCTAGTGACTAGCTGAGTCCTACAGACTATGAACATTCCCAGTTCAATCCTTGGAACATAGGAACAGGAGGAGCCTATTTAGCCCCTCGAGCCTGTTCTGCTATTCAGTGAGATCATGGCTGATCTGTGACCCAACTCCATCTACCTGCCTTTGCCCCATATCCCTCAATACCTTTAGTTAACCAAAATCTATCAATCTCAGATGAGAAATTAATTGATCTAACATCATTTGCCATTTGTGGGAGAGTTTTCCAAACTTCTACCACCCTTTGTGTGTAGAAGTGTTTCCTAATTTCACTCCTGAAAGGCCTGGTTCTGATTTTTAGACTATGCCCCCTGTGGCAAGGATACTACAGTTGGCTTCAGAGGGGGTTGGAAATCAGCTTTTAATTGAGGTCTAACAATGCCTGCGTGTGTTGGGGGAAGGACAGGATCGAGCGTGGCCGTGATGTGCCCCCGTGGGTGGAGAGCCCACTGACACTTGCCAACCGGGCTCACTCTTTAATAATGGCCACATTATTGGACTGCAGCCAGTAACGCTGGGATTGTACAGTAGAAAGAGACAGCGCTTTCAGGAGAGGGAGAGAATCTGGGAAAGGAGAACAAAGAGAAAACCCCAGGGTGAAGAATGGACTACGAGTAGCTGCAGAGCTGGACAAACGTGTGGAGCTTGGAAAGCAAGCTCCGTGGCTGTCCCTTTAACAGAAAGCAGTGCTGTGCATACCATTCTGTACCGAAATAGAAGCACTCAGATAGCTGCACCCTACTCCTGATGTAAAATGGGCACTGCACGCCATTAACAGGGAATGACTTCAGTGCCAATCAGCAAGTTATAAGAAGCATGCATTCCATCGGAGACACTTGTGTACAAGAATTACAGGTCAGATGGTGGGGTTAGACACTACAGAATTAGATCGACAGGAATTATTCAGCGGAGATCGACTTATAGGTTTGGAATATATTGCACAAAGGCTCCTAGTTTCTCCTGCCGCATTCAGATACATTAAGACACAATTATGTTCCATAGGATAGAAATCCCAGTGAATTACTGCAGAAAACTTGATGATGACTGAAGGCGATTGTTCAGTTAAATAGGTTAATAAGTTACTGATAAATGTCTGTACATAATTCTAAGGAATGAATGGTAAAGAAAATAACTCCTATTTATATAGCAGTTTCACATCCTCTAGATGTCCCAAAGCGCTTCACAGCCAATGAAGTACTTTTGAAGTGTAGTCTCTAAACTAAAGGAGGTGGGGGGAGGGGGGAGACGGTCGCAGTAGAGAGCAATCTAGAATACTAAAGAGAAAAGAAAAGGAAGCAATGCAGGAAAGTGATTGTGGTAAGGATAACCAGATTATGTCAGGAAGGGACAGAGCATACAAACAAAAGAGTGCACTAACAAATAGGGTCCAGGTAAGAACAAATAACGATAAGACAAATAGGGCTATAGTACAAAATAATGTTCAGATGTCGAATAATGTTAAAAAGACAAATTTAAAAGCATTGTATCTGAATGCATGAAGCATCTGTAATAAGGTAGACGAACTAACAGCGCAAATAGATGTAAACGGATTGTTGCAATTATGGAGACATGGTTGCAGGGTGACCAGAGTTGAGAACTGAATATCCAAGGATATTCGATATTTAGGAAGGACAGGCAAAAAGGAAGAGGGGGTGGTGTGGTGTTGTTAGTAAAGGATGAAATCAGAGCAATAGTGAGAAAGGATATTGGCTCAGAAAATCAAGGTGTAGAATTAGTCTGGGTGGAGCTAAGGAGCACCAAGGGGCAGAAAACATTGGTGGGAGTTGTCTATAGGCCTCCAAACAGTAGTGGTAGTGTAGGGGATGGCATCAAACAGGAAATTAGAGATGCATGTAGCAAGGGTACTACAGTAATCGTAGGTGACTTTAATCTACATATAAACTGGCAAAACCAAATTAGTAATAATACTGTGGCAGATGAATTCCTGGAATGTGTACGAGATGGTTTTTTAGACCAGTATGTTGAGGAGCATACTAGGGAACAGGCTATCCTAGATTGGGTATTGTGTAATGAGAAGGGGTTAATTAACAGTCTTGTTGTGCGGGGTCCTTTAGGGAAGAGCGACCATAACATGATTGAATTTCTTAAGATGGAAAGTGAAGTAGTCCAATCCAAACTAGGGTCCTAGATCTAAACAAAGGAAACTACGAAGCTATGAGGAATGAATTGGCTATGATAGATTGGGAAGATTCATTAAAAGACATGACGGTGGATCAGCAATGGCTAATATTTAAGGAACGAATGCATGAATTGCAACAGTTATACATTCCTTTCTGTTGTAAAAACACAAAAGGAAAAGTGGCCCAACCACGACAAACAAAAGAAATTAAGGATAGTATTAGATCCAAAGAGGAGTTATATAAAGTTGCCAGAAAAAGAAGCAAGCCTGAGGATTGGGAGCAGTTTAGAATTCAGCAAAAAAGGACCAAGAGATTGATTAAGAGGGGAAAAATAGAGTATGAGAGTAAACTTGCAAGGAACATAAAAACCGACTGCAAAAGTTTCTACAAGTACGTAAAAAGATTAGTAAAGACAAATGTAGGTCCTTTACAGACAGAAATAGGAGAATTTGTAATGGGGAACAAGGAAATGGCAGAACAATTAAAATAAATACTTCGGTTCTGTCTTCACAGAAGAGGACACAAATAATGCCCCAGAAATGCTAGGGAACCAAGGGTCTAGTGAGCAAGAGGAATTAAAGGAAATGATAATTAGTAAGAAAATAGTGCTGGAGAAACTAATGGGACTGAAGGCAGATAAATCCCCAGGGCCTGATGATCTGCATCCCAGTGTACTAAAAGAGGTAACCATGGAAATAGTAGATGCATTGTTTGTCATCTTCCAAAATTCTGTAGATTATGGATCAGTTTTTGCAGATTGGAGGGTGGCAAATGTAACCCCACAATTTAAAAAAAAAGAGGGAGAGAGAAAACAGGGAACTACAGACCAGTTAGCCTAGCAACTGGAGTCTATTATAAAAGGACGTGATAACGGCACACTTCGATAATATCAACAGGATTAAACAAAGTCAACGTGGATTTATGAAAGGAAAATCATGTTTGACAAACCTACTGGAGTTTTTTGAAGTTGTAACTGATAAAATAGATAAGGGAGAACCATTGGTGTAGTCTATTTGGATTTTCAGAAGGCTTTTGATAAAGTCCCACATAAGAGGTTAGCGTGCAAAATTAAAGCACAAAGGATTGGGGAGTAATGTATTGGCATGGATTGAAAATTAGTTAACTGACAAGAAACAGAGAGTAGGAACGAACGGGTCTTTTTTGGGGTAGCGGGCAGTGACTAGTGGGGTACCACAAGGATCAGTGCTTGGGTCCCAGCTATTCACAATATCTATAAATGATTTGGATGAGGGAACCAAATGTAATATTTCCAAGTTTGCTGATGACACAAAACTAGGTGGGATTGTGAGTTGTGAGGAGGATGCAAAGATGCTGCAAGGCGATTTAGATAGGTTGAGTGAGTGGGCAAACACATGGCATACGCAGTATAATGCGGATAAATATGAAGTTATCCACTTTGGTAGGAAAAACAAAGATAAGGTATTATTTAAATAGTGATAGCTTGGGAAATGTCGATGTACAAAGGAACCTGAGTGTCCTTGTACACCAGTCATTGAAAGCAAACATGCAGGTGCAGCAAGCAGTTAGGAAGGCAAATGGTACGTTGGCCTTCATTGCAAGAGGATTTGAGTACAGGAGCAAGGATGTCTTACTACAGTTATACAGGGCCTTGGTGAGACCACACCTGGAGTATTGTGTGCAGTTTTGGTCTCCTTACCTAAGAAAGGATATACTTACCATAGAGGGAGTGCAGCGAAAGTTCACCAGACTGATTCCTGGGATGGCAGGACTGTCGTATGAGGAGAGGTTGGGTCGACTAGGCCTGTGTTCACTCGAGTTTTGAAGAATGAGAGGGGATCTCATTGAAACGTATAAAATTCTGACGGGGTTGGATAGACCAAATGCGGGGAGGATGTTTCCCCTGGCTGGGAAGTCTAGAATAAGGGGTCACAGTCTCAGGATACGGGGTAGGAAATTTAGGACCGAGATGAGAAGAAATTTTTTCATTCAGAGGGTGGTGAACCTGTGGAATTCTCTACCACAGAAGGCTGTGGAGGCCAAGTCACTGAATATATTTAAGAGGGAGATAGATAGATTTCTAGAAACAAAAGGCATCAAGGGGTATGGAGAGAAAATGGGAATATGGTGTTGAGATAGAGGGTCAGCCATGATCATATTGAATGGCGGTGCAGACTCGAAGAGCCGAATGGCCGACTACTGCTCCTATTTTCTATGTTTGTAATGCAGGGAAATTTGCACACAGCAAGCTCCCACTAACAACAAAGTAAGATGAATGATCAGATCATCTGTTTTTGGCGATGTTGGTTGAGAAATGAATGTTGGCCAAGACATCGGGAGAACTCTGAAAAGCACCATGAGATCTTTTACATCCACCTAAGCGGGCAGGCAGACGGCCTCATTTTAACATCTCATCAATGGCACCTCCCTCAATATTGCCCTGAAGGGTCAGCCTAGAATTGCTCCGGTTTGTAGTGGGTCACGAACACATAACCTGTTGAGTGAGAGGCAAGAGTATTACCATAGGCTTCAATGGGATAGAAAATCAGGCATGGTGTAAAAAGGGCAGCTGATTGGTCATCAACCCATTTTGCCTGACTGTCGTTGGCCACTTTCGCCCCCATTGACTCGGTTTGCGAAAGCTTCATAGGGTCCAGCAGTGCTCCAGTCCATGGATCATGTCACTAATGAGTTGAGACAGTGAGTGTTGCTAAAGTACCCCAGTGCCAAGGAAAGTGTTGGGAGACACCAGAGGCTGGCAGGGCCTGTCCTGACGCAATGTTCACACAGTGCCCTCTTCACTTTCCGAACTGACCTCGAAGTGGCAGTTCTCCAATCGGTCTCAGCATCTGCAGTCAGGCTAGGGAAGGGAAAACAACATCCTGATCAATGCTGGAAAGTGCACATGTCTGGACATTGGCCAAGGACAGGATTGGGCACAACGGTGATGACACCTTGATTGATTAGCTGGTACCAGCCTCCCACTGGAAGAAAGATCACCCTGGTGAGGCATTAGAAGGCTGCCAGCACTCAGCAAACCATATCACAACCTGGAGCACAAGGCAGCATTTGTACCCATTCTGAACCAGTTGTGGCTCAGTGGGTAACGCAATAGATGAATATGTGTTACGGGAGACAAATTAAACTTCAGGTTTTGATGTTAATACGTGTTGGAGGAATGGTTGTGCAGAGGGGCGGAATGGATTTGTATGACACAATGGAATGATCACGATGTTGTAAATGTTTTTAATATTCAATAAATTTTTTAAGTGGTTGGCAAAAAAAAAAGTGGGTAGCACGGAGTCAGAAGGTTGTGGGTTCAAGTTCCGCTCCAGAGACACGAGCACAAGAATCCAGGCTGACACTCGTGTAGTGCTGAGGGAGTGCTGCACTGCCAGAGGTGCTGTCTTTCGGATGAGGCGTTAAACTGAGGCCCTGTCTGCTCTCTCAGGTGGACCTAAAAGATCCCATGGCACTATTTCAAAGAAGAGCAGGGGAGTTATCCCTGGTGACCTGGCCAATATTTATCCCTCAGTCAACATCATGATAAACAGATTATCTGGTCATTATCACATTGCTATTTGTGGGAGCTTGCTGTGCATAAATTGGCTGCCACCTTTCTCACATAAAACAGTGACTGCACTTCAAAAAGTACTTCATTGTCTGTAAAGCGCTTTGAAACATCCGGTGGCCGTGAAAGGCGCTATATAAATGTAAGTCTTTCTTTCAGAAAATTGCAAAGAAGAAAATAAATTAATTGTAGGGTAATAATGGGGAACAACATTTTATGGGTCTATATCATCTATTCTCTTAGGAGGGAGAACACCAATGTCATTAAGTATTGTTGTATGCAAAATCAGTGCACACCAGCACATCAGTGATTGGCCACCACTTCACAATAAGCAGCATCGAACCATGCACTCCATCTCAAATCGACACACAAAAACCTGCACCTGTAAATATCCCACCATAAGAATGAAGCACATCAAGCCTTGCAAGTGCAAGGATGGTGATCTCAGCAATTTTTGCCGGTCTGCATATTTAGCAGGATTGGGCACGACAGAGTCCTTGTCCTCAACCAGGAACTCGGAGAATAAAACCCACTGTTCAAAACATGTTTACCTCTGTACCAAGCTACCATAGTAACCACGGATCAAAGAGTCATTACAGTAAAACGTTATGGCTCTTTGAAGGCCACACGTTCTATAAAAAGATTGGGAGCATTCAGCAAGTTTCTCCCAGTAAGATGCAAGCCATTTTTATTTCATGTTCTTCTACCCCTGCTGTCCTGAAGATGGTGACGGAGGCGGGAGTGAGGTTCCGCAGGCACAGCAGCCCTCTTGGTACTCTTGTACCAGCACAAATAGCCATTCTTTGTGTGCGAGCCTCCTTGACAGTGAGTATCAGTGGGGTGTGTGACTGGCGAGAGTCAGTCAAACTGAGCCTGTTGTCACTGGTAGCCCACACACCCTTTCTAGCAATGTAGCAGGAACCCTGGTTGATTTTACTCCTCTCTCTTACTCAGAGGTGCCAAGAACATAAGAATTAGGAGTAGGCCATTCGGCCCCTCGAGCCTGCTCCACCATTCAGTAAGATCATGGCTGATCTTTGACCTCAACTCCACTTTCCCACCCGATTCCCATATCCCTCGATTCCCCTAGAGTCCAAAAATCTGTCGATCTCAGCCTTGAATATACTCAATGATTCAGCATCCACAGCCCTCTGGGGCAGAGAATTCCAAAGGTTCACCACCCTCAGTGAAGAAATTCCTCCTCATCTCAGGCCTAAATGGCCGACCCCTTACTTGGAGACTGTGACCTCTGGTTTGAGACTCTCCAGCCGGGGTGGGGGGGGGGGGGGGGGGGGGGGAAAGAGCATCTTCCTTGCATTGACTCTGTCAAGCTCCCTCAGAGGCCAGTTGCAGCAGCCTGACTCAAAGTGTTGTCACTGTAGGAAACGCGGCAGCCAACTTGCGCACAGAAAGCTCCCACAAACAGTAATGTGATAATGACCAGATAATTTTTTTTTTTTTAAATTGATGTTGGTTGAGGAATAAATATTGGCCTCAGAACACCGGGGTGAACTCCCTGCTCTTCTCTGTTTAACGTCTCATCCGAAAGACGGCACCGCTGACAGTGCAGCACTCCCTCAGCACTGCACTGGAGTGTCAGCCTGGATTTATGTGCTCAAATCCCTGGAGTGGGACTTGAGGCGAGAGTGCTACCCACTGAGCCACGGCTGACACTGAATTCAATCTTTTGCCTCAAAAGATCCCGGGGTTAATACTGAAGCAAACATTTATAAACAGGGCGGCAACCACATTCTTGAGCACCAAGATCACGTGCGCATGAACTTCAAGAGCCTTGTAGTTTTCAGAAGTAATGTCACTTACAGGACATTATTTCTGAAGCCAGCTCTGTTGGGTCTGGCCTACGGTTCAGAAGCTGCGCTGAGTTCCCATAGTGAGGGTGTCTGGGTCGGACTTCATTAAACACACAGCAGGCACTTGGGAAATCTGCAAGGCAGCACCTTGTGCAACAGCAACTCACATTCAGCTTGGGCTCCAATTGATTCACCCAGACACACCCTGGGCACAAATACTTCAAGCCAGTTCTGCAGGTGCATTAACTCTGAGGTCTGGCCTGCTCGTTTTGCCAGAGAAGGTTCACGTCATAAGGAGACTATGCGGCAACTGCTTTGAAGCCATTGCTCATCCAGATCGTTTGGAAAGGCCGCACAGTTTGTCCCGGTGAGTAAACGGACGGGGTTCGTATCAGGCTGACCCATGCAGGCCAGGAAAATTGTGGGGATCTGAAACGCTCTGCCTGAAAAGGTGGTGGAAGCCGATTCCAGAAATAATTTTAGAAGTGAGTTGGACAGGTACTGGAGGATGAGGGACTGAACACACCAGCACTTTCAAAGAGCCGGCATAAGCACGAAGGGGTCGAATGGCCTCCTTTTGTGCTGCAAGTTCCTATGAACACATTCAGGAGAGGAACAGACAGAGGGAGAAATCTCTGATTCCAGAACCTTCCATCTCACATGCAAGATATTTATCCTGCCTTTTCTTTTGCAGGAGCTACCAGACACGACATTAAATTGCTTTCAGCCTGCGTCTGTTCCATCGCTGTGTGAAGGGGAAAAGAATCCGACTAATCTCCAGTCTAATTTAAGGCATGTTAATGTTGGAACTGCGTTCTCAACTTCAGTGCTCACAGTCCAAGTTAAATAGCATGACACCACTTTACATTATCTGTGCCTTTCAGCCTTTTGAGTGTCAGCCGTGGCTCAATGGGCAGCACTCTCGCCTCTGAGTCAGAAGGTTGTGGGTTCAAGTCCCACTCCAGGGACTGGAGCACAAAAATCTAGGCTGACATTCCCAGTGCAGTGCTGAGGGAGTGCTGCACTGTCAGAGGTGCCATCTTTCGGATGAGATGTTAAACCGAGGTCCCGTCTGCCCGCTCAGGTGGGCGTAAAAGATCCCATGGCACTATTTCAAAGCAGAGCAGGGGAGTTCTCCCCGGTGTCCTGGCCAATATTTATCCCTCAATCAACATCACTAAAGCAGATTTTCTGGCCATTATCACATTGCTGTTTGTGGGAGCTTGCTGTACACCAAGTTTCCCCACATTACAACAATGACTACACTCCAAAAGTACTTCAATGGTTGTAAAGCGCCCGGTGGTCGAGAAAGGCGCTATATAAATGCAAGTCTTTCTTTTCAATAGCTCAGAGTTAGTAAACGTGTGCAGGGATGCTCTTTACGTTCAATAATCTGCAAACATATCAAAATGTTAACTGGTGCTGCAAAGGTTGCTGGGACTAATCGATTCCCCCCCCCCCCCCCCCCCCCGCCCAAGCCTCATGCAGTAGGTGTCTATTCATTGCTTCAGAGTAATCATGGACTTGGACAGGCAGGTACACACAAGGCTCACTGGAAATGCTAAGATGGTTCCTGCTGGACATGTAATTGAAAGGCCATTGTCACTGCAGCAACAGTTGTTGATTTCCCTTTGGTGAAATTAAATAACCTGTTGACAGCAGTTATTGTGCCGAGCAATGAGAAGCTGGGTGTTTAGGGAGAGATTAAACGGCAGGGTTTGGATGATACAGGGGCAGATCAAAGCTTGGTCAGGGAATACACGTAGTGTGTGCGGCAGTCCACAGACCAGACAAGCATTTGCAAAAGCCCCTTTAAACTGATCACAATCCGTGCATTAATGGCTCTGCTTGATGCGGCCATGGCGACCACCAGAAAAGACTTGCATTTATATAGCGCCTTTCAGGACCACCGGATGTCCCAAAGCGCTTTACAGCCAATGAAGTACTTTTGGACTGTAGTCACTGTTGTAATGTGGGAAATACACAGCAAGCTCTCACAAACAGCAATGTGATAATGACCAGATAATCTGTTTCAGTGATGTTGATTGAGAGATAAATATTGGCCAGGACACCGGGGAGAACTCCCCTGCTCTTCTTTGAAATAGTGGCCGTGGGATCTGTTACGTCCACCTGAGGGGGCAGGTTAATTGTTTGATTGTTACAGGATTCTTTCCATCGACCTGTCGCAATCACACTGCCTCAGCACTGCACTGGCATGTCGGCCTGGATTTTTTGCTCAAGCCCCATGGTTTCTGCTGCTGATGACAAAGATTGCAAGTTGCAGATCAGGAGAAGTTTGGGGACATGTCGGTGATGTTGATTGTTGAATAGCCCGCTACTCACTGTCTGCACTAACCAGTGAATAATGGCCACTCAAGTCAGAATCAGAGGGCTGGCAGTGCCTGAGGAATGGCCTCCCAGCGTGACTTGGCACCTTCGAAGGGGAGGAGGAACTGGAGGGAAGAAAAGCAATTCAAACATAAATAGATTTTTCAGAAAAGCAAGTCGGGCAGGTTTTGCCAAGATTGTTGATGGTTCGATTGTTATTGGCTATTAAATGAAGAATAAATCTGCGCTCAACTAAAAGAACAACAGTGCAACTCACAGCCAAAACAATCAGAGCCATGGCTTAGGAGTAAATAGAAAATGAACAAATTACAGGTGCCTTTGTGAATCTCAAGCCCGGGTTACATTTTCAGGTGTTAATCAGTTTTGCTCAGTATCATTATATCAAAAACAACTTCGAATTTCATTCAGGCCGAAACCAAACAGACAGCTGCCAAAGACCCAGGAATAAATGAGAAATGACAGCCCCGGTGCTGGGGTAGCAGATGCAGCGAGTGACCAGCACACATTGGCCAACTCCATCCTCCAATGCTACTGGACCAGTAATCCAGAGGCCTGAACTAATGATCGAGAGACACGAGTCAAATCTGGAATAAACAGCTAGTGTCAGTAATAGTGACCATGAAACTACCGGATTGTCGTGAAAGCCATCTGGTTCACTGATGTCATTCAGGGAAGGAAATCTGCTGTCCCTACCCGGTCTGGCCTATGTGTGACTCCAGACCCACACAGCAATGTGGTTTACTCTTAATTGCCCTCTGAAATGGCCTGGCATGCCAAGGCAGCGGCTCACCACCACATTCTCGAGGGGAATTAGGGACGGGCAATAAATGCTGGCCTTGCCGGCGATGCCCAAATCCCGTGAACGAATAAAAAAAAAATCATGACGCCAATAACTACTGATGGCAAGATGCTCAAAATCAGTACAAAATGGGGGAGGGGGTGGGGTGGGGGTGCGGGTGCTTACATACTTGGGAATATCACGACATGCCTTCAGGATGTCATCCAGCTCATGCTGCTTGTAGTTGAGCACTTTTTCTTGGCATAGTTAGACTGGCGGCAAGCACGAAGACCCAGGGAAACTGGAGTCTTCTGAACCATCAGTCCAACACACACCAGCAGTCCTAGGTTCAACTGGTTAGTGGCCAAAGAATGTCTTAGAAGCAGCTCGAATTCATTTCAGAATCTGGGAGGTGCATTAACTCAGGGTGTGAAATATTACCATTAAAGAGCCCTCCTGCCTCAATATCTTAGGGCCGTTGTGGGGGGGGGGGGGGGGGGTGGTCACCATTGACTAGGTGCTTAACTGGACCATCCACATCAACACGTGGCTACAAGAGGTGGTCAGAGGCTGGGTATTCTGTGGCAACTGACTCACCACCTGACCCCCCCCCCCCCCAAAGCTTCTCTACCAACTACAAGGCACAAGTCAGCAGTGCGAAGGATGCAGCTGTGATAACACTGAATAAGCTCGACACCATCCATAATAGAGCAGTCCTGTTTGGTCAATGCCCCAGCCACTGGACTCCTTATCCACCAACTGTGTCTGCCGTACGGACAACCTACAGGAAAGCACTGCAGCAGCTCACCAAGGTTCGCTCGACAGCACCTCCCAGACCCCATAAATTCTGCTACTGAGAAGGACAAGAGCAGCAATGTTGTGGGAACACTGTCATCTCCAAGTCGCACAGCATTCTGACTCGGACACATGGCATCTGTTCCTTCATCATTGCTGGGTCAATTCCCAGGAATTCCCTACTCGCATCACTGTGGGAGCACCATCAGCACAAGAAGTCCATTGGTGGAAGACAACAACCCACCACCACCTTCTCAGGGCAACTAGGTATGGACAATAAGACAGACAGACAGACTTACATTTATATAGCACCTTTCAGGACCACCGCATGTGTCAAAGCGCTTTACATCCAATGAAGTACTTTTTGAAGTATAGTCACTGTTGTAATGTGGGAAACGCGGCAGCCAATTTGCACACAGCAAGCTCCCACAAACAGCAATGCGATAATGACCAGCATACTGTTTTTGTTATGTTGATTGAGGGATAAATATTGGCCAGGACACCGGGGATAACTCCTCTGCTCTTCGAAATAGTGCCATGGGATATTTTACGTCCGCCCTCGACGTCTCATTCGAAAGACGGCACCTCCGACAGTGCAGCACTCCCTCAGTACTGCACTGGAGTGTCAGCCTAGAATTTTGTGCTCAAGTCCCTGGAGTGGGACTTGAACCCACAACCTTCTGACTCAGATGCCAGCTTTGCTAGCGACGCCCACATCCCAGGAACAAATAATGAAAAAGGGTCGAAGTCGCCATTTTCAGTGAACAAAATTGTATCATTTTGAAATTGGCCACCAGTCCTTCAAATAGTTAATCAGTGTTAGGATGTTGCACAATTTCACGTACAGGGAAGCTTCCTCAAACACAACCTTTATTTGGATTGTGACACCTTCTTAAGCACAAATGCGCAAGTACAAACTGAACATTGGCACTTGAGAAAAAAAAACTGCAAACAGGTGTGTAGTAGCTGGATAAAAAAAAAGAGAACAAACATAATCTCGGTTTAGGGAGGTGGTGGAGGAGGCCGAGGTACTGGAGTGATGGGCTGTTTGTGAACCCGTGGTATTTAGATTGTGAAGACACCGCTTCAAATTGACTGCCCCTTCCCTCCCCAGGGTTTTTGATGGTTTCCGAGTCACTACAGTACCAGTCTCTGGGGTGCTTTCACTCAGTAACTTTTTGTTGCGAGCCAAAGTCCCAGCCATTGTCTTGTCCGCAGACAACTTGCAGAGAGGCTACAAAACAGAGTGACGGCTTGTGGGTCTATGCCTGTGACTCCCCCTCCCACACAGGGAGCTGCTCATTTCAATCCTGCCTTTGTGACCAGTTGCCAAGTGGATTGCAAACATTGCTCCACAGGTGATGATAGAGAAATAAAACTATAGGATCTATTTTAATGGAGCCCTCTCACTTACTGTATGGAAGCTGTGATAAGCCTGCCTGCTAATGGTTTCCTTGATGCCTCCGAGTTTCTAGCCAAGTCCGACAAACTAGGAACATCCCTGGTTCAATCCTTGGAACATAGGAACAGGAGTCGGCCATTCAGCCCCTTGAGCCTGTTCCACCATTCGATGAGATCATGGCTGATCTCCAGTGATCATGGCTGATCTCCAGTGCTGCTTCCGCAAGATTCTGCAAATCCATTGGGAGGATAGACTCACCAATGTCAGTATCCTTGCCCAGGCCAACATCCCCAGCATCGAAGCACTGACTACACTCGACCAGCTCCGTTGGGCGGGCCACATTGTCCGCATGCTCGACACGAGACTCCCGAAGCAAATGCTCTACTTGGAACTGTTACACCTCAAGCGAGCCCCAGGTGGGCAGAGGAAACGTTACAGGAACATCCTCAAAGTCTCCTCGATAAAGTGCAACATTCCCACCGGAACCTGGGAATCCCTGGCCCAAGACTGCCCAAAGTGGAGGAAGAGCATCCGGGAGGGCGCTGAGCACCTCGAGTCTTGTCGCCGAGAGCACGCAGAAAGCAAGCGCAGGCAGCAGAAGGAGCGTACAGCAAAACCTGTCCCACCCACCCTTTTCTTCAACCACTGTAATTCCCGTATTGGAATGTTCAGTCACCTGAGAACTCACTGAGTGGAAGCAAGTCTGCCTCGATTTCGAGGGACTGCCGAAGATGATGATGGCTGATCCACGATCTACCTCGCCAGGTCACCTATTATTATCCTTTAATACCTTTGGTTTATAAAAATCTATCAATCTCAGATTTCAAATTAACAACTGATCTAGCATTAATTGCCTTTGGCTTGCGCTAAGTGAACTGACCTCAGCTGGAGCAGTGATTAAAGACGAGACAATTAAAAAAAATGTATTCACGGGACGTGGGCGTCGCTGGCAAGGTCAACATTTATTGCCCATCGCCAATTGCCCTGGAGAAGTTGGTGGTGAGCCGCCTTCTTGAACCGCTGCAGTCTGTGTGGTGATGGTGAAGATACAATGTTGCAGCAGCGTGTTCTCACCAAGGCAAGCTCAGAGTTTGATTGGAGGGGTGATTCTGTCGTCAGGATAAAGGAGCAAGTTTTAGCTATTTAGACTTGGGGAGCTGCCCCACCAGCCCAACGACAGAAGCACCAAATGTAGCCCCAGAGAAAGAGCTCGTCAGTCAGTCAGTCAGGGTTACTGGGTCCAGCAGATCAATCACAGGATTGCTGAGGTCCATAAACCATCCCACCTCCTCATCAGGAAAAATGCTTCATGGAGTGGCAGCAGATTCAAAGTAACAGCAATCTGAGCCAACTGACTGAAAACACTTTGATCTTCCTGCTCAAAACAAGCTCTTCGTGTAACACAACAAAAGACTATAAACATAATGGGATTTAAGCGAAACTCTTAAACAGTTGTTCTGCACTGCCAGTCATTAAAGCAAGAAGTGTTTTCTCACAATCTTAGCTCTGGGCCCTGGATTGTGGCCCAACCCAAATAGCAGGGTGAGGTCATGTACTGCACACAGCTACAGCAGCCACAGATAATATTCCATGAATGGCATCAATGTTAAACACGTTACCTACAGGCACTCAGAGCCACAGATAACCCAGCAAGCTTTTCCTGCACCCAATCAACAGAATCTAGGGTCAGATATGGGCTGGATATATGTGCCAAAAAGAAAAAATGATAAATATAGTATTACTTCTCGATGACTCTTAATAAACCTTCAATCTATAATCGTCTCCCTGTAATATGAGAAAGGGGTTCTCACCAATTTTTTTTATTTATTCATTCTTGGGATGTGGACATCGCTGGCCAGCATTTATTGCCCATCCCGAATTGCCCTGGAGAAGGTGGTGGTGAGGAGCCACCTTCTTTGCAATGGTTCGGTACAACTGAATGGCCTTTTCAGAGTCAACAGTCAACCACACTGCTGTGCACCTGGGAGTCCCTGGCCTAAGACCACCCTAAGTGGAAGAAGAGCATCGGGAGGGCACTGAGTACCTTGAGTCTCATCGCCGAGAGCAGGCACTGGAAGGAGCGTGCGGCAAACCTGTCCCACCCACCATTCCTTCAGTCACCGTCTGTCCCACCTGTGACAGAGACTATAATTCCGTATTGGACTATTCAGTCACCAGAGAACTCACTTTTAGAGTGGAAGCAAGTCTTCCTCGATTTCAAGGGACTGCCTATGATGATGTGGGTCTGGGGTCACACATAGGCCAGACCGGATAAGGACGACAGATTTCCTTCCCGAACTGACATTAGTGAACCAGATGGGTTTTTACGACAATCCAGTAGTTTCATGGTCACCATTACTGATAATAGCTTTTTATTCCAGATTTATTAAATTAACTGAATTTAAATTCCCCAGCTGCCGTGGTGGGATTTGAACTCGCGTTTCCGGATCATTAGTCCAGGCCTCTGGATTACTGGTGCAGTAACATTACCACTATGCTACTGTACCCCAGCACCAATGTCCCCTCTAATTAATGTTTTTTGCGCCCGGTCCCTTTAAGTGTCTGCGCATCCCATTAAGATTTTTACGCACAGACTCTTTCATTTAAAAGCCGGTGAGCGGCCTGCACGGGACATCCAGATCGCTGCGCAGCCACGCAGCTTAGCGGGAATGTTGGTTCTCACCCCATCAGAATGTGCTTTGAAACTAAATTGGTCCCCGAATGATTCAGCAACTGGGACTGAGCGGAGTGGAGTTGATCCCTGCAGTAGCAGTGTTAGCTGATTTACAGGGAGGGAAGGGGCTGAGATAGCTGACCACAGGCACACTTGGCAGTGGCGACCGTGGTCTTAAGTGTCCTGGGGCTAAGGAGAGGAGAAACGAGAAAAAAGGTCAGCCGGGATTCCTGCTCCTGAATGTTATCCAGTGACCCTATGGAATGTGTATGTGTGTGAACAGTAGGGGATTGTGTTGTGATGTCCTCCCCCCTCCCAGTTATCAGGACTAACCATCACTGCCCTGATTACACATGAAGAATGGTCAATTGCACGAGGTATTGGGGGGGTGGGGGGGGGGGGCAGCGTTAAGCTACCAGATAGGAAGAAGGTCCCAAGTTTGCTCCCTTGTCTTTGCTGGTCTCAATTAGAGTGTGGGGGGTGTCAGGGCAGTATAATTAGCTTCCGTGCCCTAGGATCTGAAGGGAAAATCAGCCCGGATTCCCGCTCTGCAATGCCGTCCTGCTGGAAAGCGTGTGTGCAAATGTCAGGTAAGGGTAGGACTGAGGTTGGCTGCGACGTCTTCCATGCTTAGATTGTCAGTTTAGTCAGGCTCCCTCATGATGAATGAGTGACATATTGGAAGTCCTTGGAACTGTAGCACAGTAGGAGGCAGCATCTTGTGGAGAAGAGGTGAGCAGATTGGAGGAGGGAGGGAGCGGGATTATCTCAAGTCTTGGGTCACGGGTGAATCTAGTCAATAAAATAATCCAACACTAGTTCTATAGATTTAACAGGGAAAGACAGACTTGCATTTCGATAGCGCCTTTCACGACCTCAGGACGTCCCAAAGCGCTTTACAGCCAAATGAAGTACTTTTTGGCGTGTAGTCACTGTTGTAATGTAGGAAACGTGGCAGATAATTTGCGCACAGCAAGCTCCCACAAACAGCAATGTGATAATGACCAAATAATCTGTTTTAGTGATGTTGGTTGAGGGATAAGTATTGGCCAGGACACCGGGGAGAACTCCCCTGCTCTGCTTTGAAATAGGGATGCTTCGAAAGTGGGATCTTTTATGTCCACCCGAGGGCAGACAGGGCCTCGGTTTAACGTCTCATCCAAAAGATGGCACCTCCAACAGTGCAGCACTGCACTGAAGTGTCAGCCTTGATTTTTATGCTCAAGTCTCTGGAGCGGGACTTGAACCTTCTGACTCAGAGGCGAGAGTGCTACCCACTGAGCCACGGCTGACACTGCAGAGTGGACCTAGCAGATATGGAGGGATGACCTTTTCGGTCATCATAGGCAGTCCCTTGGAATCTTGCTTCCACTCTTAGACTGAGTCCTTAGGTGGCTGAACAGTCCAATACAAGAGCCACAGTACCTGCCACAGGTGGGACAGATAGCTGTTGAGGGAAGGGATGGGTGGGACTGGTTTGCTGCACGTTCTTTCCGCTGCCTGCGCCTGTCTTCTGCATGCAGTCAGCGATGAGACTCGAGGCGCTCAGCGCCCTCCCGGATGAACTTCCTCCACTTGGGAGTCTCTGGCCAGAGACTCCCAGGTGTTGGTGGGGATGTTGCACTTTATCAGGGAAGCTTTGAGGGTGTCCTTGTAACATTTCCTCCATCCACCTTTGGCCCATTTGCCGTGAAGGAGTTCAGAGTAGAGCGCTTGCTTTGGGAGTCTCATGTCTGGCATGCGGATAATGTGGCCTGCCCAGCGGAGCTGATCAAGTGTGGTCAGTGCTTCAACGCTGGGGATGTTGGCCTGGACAAGGACACTAATGTTGGTGCGTCTATCCTCCCAGGGGATTTGTAGGATCTTGCAGAGACATCATTGGTGGTATTTCTCCAATGACTAGGAGGTGTCTACTGTACATGGTCCAGGTTTCTGAGCCTTACAGGAGGGCGGGTATTACTACAGCCCTGTAGACCATGAGCTTGGTGGTAGATTTGAGGGCCTGGTCTTCGAACACTCTTTTCCTCAGGCGGCCGAAGGCTGCGCTGGCGTACTGGAGACGGTGTTGAATCTCATCAATGTCTGTTTTTGTTGATAAAAGGCTCCCGAGATATGGGAAATGGTCCACGTTGTCCAGGGCCGCGCCGTGGATCTTGATGACTGGGGGGGGGGGGGGGGGGAGGAGGGGGACAGTGCTGTGCGGCGAGGACAGGCGGGTGGAGGACCTTTGTCTTATGGATGTTTAGCGCAAGGCCCATGCTTTCGTACGCCTCAGTAAAGACTTTGACTATATCCTGGAGTTCAGCCTCTATGTGCGCAGACGCAGGCGTCGTCCACGTACTGTAGCTCGATGACAGAGGTTGGGGTGGTCTTGGACCTGGCCCGGAGATGGCGAAGGTTAAACAGCTTCCCACTAGTTCTGTAGTTTAGTTCCACTCCAGCGGGGAGCTTGTTGACTGTGAGGTGGAGCATCGCAGCGAGGAAGATTGAGAAGAGGGTTGGAGCGATGACACAGCCCTGTTTGACCCTGGTCCGGACGTGGATTTGGTCTGTAATGGATCCGTTGGTAAGGATCACGGCCTGCATGTCGTCACGGAGCAGGCGGAGAATGTTGACGAACTTTTGGGGGCATCCAAAACGGAGGAGGACGACACGCCATAGATCCTCGCGGTTGACAGTGTCAAAGGCCTTTGTAAGGTCGAAGGCGGCCATATACAAGGGCTGGTGCTGTTCCCTGCATTTTGACTGCAGCTGTCACATTGCAAAGATCATGTCTGTTCTGCCCAGTAGGGGACGAAATCCGCACTGTGATTCCGGGAAGAGCGCCTCGGCCACAAGAGGAAGACGGTTGAGAAGGACTCTACCGATAACTTTCCCAGTGGCTGATAGCAGGGAGATTCCTCTGTAGTTGCCGCAGTCAGACTTGTCCCCTTTTTAAAAAATGGTCACTATCACTGCATCTCTGAGATCTCCCGGCATGCTCTCCTCCCTCCAGTTGAGAGAGACGAGGTCATGTATCCGCGCCAACAGCACATCTCTGCCATACTTTAGTGCCTCAGCAGGGATTCCATCCGCTCCTGTAGCCTTGTTGTTCTTGAGCGGTGTTAAAAAGACAAGCCTGAAGGCTCTGTGCCTCAATGCGAGGAGTATTTGTAATAAGGTGGATGAATAAACTGCACAGGCAGCTTTTAACGATGATGATATAATTGGGATTACGGAGACATGGCTCCAGGGTGACGAAGGCTGGGAACTCAACATCCAGGGGTATTCAACATTCAGGAAGGATAGACAGAAAGGAAAAAGGAGGTGGGGTAGCGTTGCTGGTTAAAGAGGAAATTAATGCAATAGTAAGAAAGGACATTAGCTTGGATGATGTGGAATCTGGATGGGTAGAGCTGCGGAATATCAAAGAGCAGAAAATGCTAGTGGGAGTTGTGTACAGACCACCATACAGTAGTAGTGAGGTTGGGGATGGCATCAAACAAGAAATTAGGGATGCGTGCAATAAAGGTACAGCAGTTATCATGGGCGACTTTAATCTACACATAGATTGGGTTAACCAAGTTGGTAGCAATGCGATAGAGGAGGATTTCCTGGAGTGTATTAGGGATGGCTTTCTAGACCAATATGTCAAGGAACCAACTAGAGAGCTGGCCATCCTAGACTGGGTGTTGTGTAATGAGAGAGGACTAATTAGCAATCTTGTTGTGCGAGGCCCCCTGGGGAAGAATGACCATAATATGGTAGAATTCCTTATTAAGATGGAAAGTGACACAGTTAATTCAGAGACGAGGGTCCTGAACTTGGGGAAAGGTAACTTCGATGGTATGAGACGTGAATTGGCTAGGATAGACTGGCAAATGATACTTAAAGTGTTGACGGTGGATAGGCAATGGCAGTCATTTATAGATTACATGGATGAACTTCAACAATTGTACATCCCTGTCTGGAGTAAAAATAAAACGGGGAAGGTGACTCAACAGTGGCTAACAAGGGAAATTAGGGTTCGTGTTAAATCCAAGGAAGAGGCATATAAATTGGCGAGAAAAAGCAGCAAACCGGAGGACTGGGAGAAATTTAGAATTCAGCAGAGGAGGACAAAGGGTCTAATTAGGAGGGGGGAAATAATGTATGAGAGGAAGCTTGCAGTGTACATAAAAAAACTGACTGCAAAAGCTTCTATAGATATGTGAAGAGAAAAAGATTAGTGAAGACCAGCTTTTGCAGACAGAATCAGGTGAATTTATAATGGGGAACAAAGAAATGGCAGACCAATTAAACAAATACTTTGGATCTGTCTTCACGAAGGAAGACACAAATATCTTCCAGAAATACTAGGGGTTCAAGGGTCTAGCGAAAAGAAGGAACTGAAGGAAATCCTTATTAGTCAGGAAATTGTGTTAGGGAAATTGATGGGACTGAAAGCCGATAAATCCCCAGGGCCTGATAGGCCGCATCCCAGAGTACTTAAGGAAGTGGCCCTCGAAATAGTGGATGCATTGGGGTGATCATTTTCCAACATTCTATTGATTCTGGATCAGTTCCTATAGACTGGAGGGTAGCTAATGTAACACCACTTTTTAAAAAAAGGAGGGAGAGAGAAAACAGGGAATTATAGACCGGTTAGCCTGACATCGGTGGTGGGGAAAATGTTGGAATCAATTATTAAGGATGAAATAGCAGCGCATTTGGAAAGCGGTGACAGGATTGGTCCCAGTCAGCATGGATTTATGAAAGGGAAATCATGCTTGACAAATCTTCGAGAATTTTTTGAGGATGTAACTAGTAGAGTGGACAAGGGAGAACCAGTGGATAATGGTGTATTTGGACTTTCAAAAGGCTTTTGACAAGGTCCCACACAAGAGATTAGTGTGCAAAATTAAAGCACACAGTATTGGGGATAATGTATTGACGTGGATAGAGAACTGGTTGGCAGACAGGAAGCAGAGAGTCGGAATAAACTGGTCCTTTTCAGAATGGCAGGCAATGACCAGTGGGGTGCCGCAGGGTTCAGTGCTGGGACCCCAGCTATTTACAATATACATTAATGATTTAGACGAAGGAATTGATTGTAATATCTCCAAGTTTGCAGATGAGATTAAGCTGGGTGGTGGTGTGAGCTGTGAGGAGGATGCAGGGTGACTTGGACAGGTTAGGTGAGTGGGCAAATGCATGGCAGATGCAGTATAATGTGGATAAATGTGAGGTTATCCACTTTGGTGCCAAAAACATGAAGATAGATTATCTGAATGGTGACAGATTAGAAAAAGGGGAGGTCCAACAAGACCTGGGGGTCATGGTACATCAGTCATTGAAGTTTGGCATGCAGGTACATCAGGCAATGAAGGCGGCAAATGGCATGTTGGCCTTCGTAGCTAGAGGATTTGAGTATAAGAGCAGGGAGGCCTTACTGCAGTTGTAGAGAGCCATGGTGAGGCCACACCTGGAATAGTGTGTTCAGTTTTGGTCCCCTAATCTGAGGAAGGACGTTCTTGCTATTGAGGGAGTGCAGCGAAGGTTCACCAGATTGATTCCTGGGATGGCAGGACTGACATTTGAGGAGAGACTGGATCAACTGGGCTTGTATCCACTGGAGTTTAGAAGAATGAGGGGATCTCATCGAAACATATAAAATTCTGACGGGATTGGACAGTTTAGAGGCAGGAAGAATGTTCCCATTGCTGGGGAGTTCCAGAACCAAGGGTCACAGTCTAAGAATAAGGGGTAAGCCATTTAGGACCGAGATGAGGAGGAACTTCTTCACTCAGAGAATGGTTAAACTGTGGAATTCTCTACCATAGAAAGTTGTTGAGGCTAGTTCGTTAGATATATTCAAAAGGGAGTTAGCTATGGCCCTTACGGCTAAAGGGATCAAGGGGTATGGAGAGAAGGCAGGAAAGGGGTACTGAGGTTGAATGATCAACCATGATCTTATTGAATGGCGGTGCAGCACGAAGGGCCGAATGGCTTGCTCCTGCACCTAATTTCTATTATTCTATGTTTCTGTCTTGTGGCTTTTCCTACCTCGTGCAGTGTTGGGGTGTCAGAGGTCGTGGCAGGTCGCGTGCTGCAGGATGGAGTCGAGAACACTCAGGTCAAAGGCAGAGTCTCGGTTGAGGAGATCTTCGAAGTGCTCCTCCCAGCAGGCCCTGACTGTCTCGGTGTCCTTGATGAGTGTTTCCCCGTTCTTGGCCAGCAGTGAGGTGGGGCCTTGGGAGTTTGGACCGTAGGTGGCCTTGACTGCGATGACGAATCCTCGCACATCATGGCTGTCAGCCAGTCGTTGTATCTCCTGTGCTTTCTCCATCCACCACCTGTTCTTTAGGTCCCGGGTTTTTTGTTGGACCTGAGCCTTGAACCGCCTGTAATGCTGCTTTGCTGCTCCCGAGTTGAGTTGTTGCTGAAGGCTCAGAAATGCTCTGTGCTTGTGATCTATTAGTTCTTGGATCTCCTAGTCATCCTCATCAAACCAGTCCTGGTGTTTTCTGGTTGAGTGATCAAGTGTCTCTTCACAGGCACTGGTTATAGGAGGTCTGGAGGGCAGACCAAGCGCTGTGGGCATTCTGCGTCTCAGGGTCATCAAGGCACGCCAGGTTAGTAAATCAGGTTAGAGAATCAGTAAAAGAGGCTGGTGTAGAAGAGATGATCTGGGACCATGAGCAGCAAATATACAATAGTAATATTCATAGGGTGGAATGTGTATAAAGTGCTGTACTAGAGGTTCATTTACATCAATCCCTATATTTTCTCTTTTCATGTAATCCATTCGCCGTGCCCATGTGTGTGAACTTGATTGTCCGAACGCCACAGTCACTTGGCTTACAAATTGGGTTCTCATGCCCCAGTCACGTTATCCGCAGCTGAAAGGGCAAAGAGCCTTGGCTCAGCTCAGCGCTCTACGTGGCTGGGTCTTTGTTGGTTGTACACCTGTTCTTCCCTCTTGTTTACCTTCTCAGTAATAATGTAGATAAACAGATTAGTGCAATGAGTCAGCGCATACATATTCAGGTGCAGGTTCCAAACAGAGCCCTCTTTACATAAAGTTACATCCGGATTTACCAACCCCTCAAATTAAACCGGCATTGTAGGAGTGTTAGAATACATAAAGTAAACCTCCTCTTTCAGGCAATGACCCCCACCCCCGTAACAATCCCATTCTACCAGCAAACTATCGCACAAAGCACTTTCTTCCCATCATGACAAATTAAATACGTTGCCAACTTGAAATGGAAACTGGTGAATGCAGGCGCGAAGAGGATTCCTGGCACATCATGCAACAGGCAATTAGTGTCAGCTGTGGCTCAGTGGGCAGCAGCCTCGCCTCGGAGTCAGAAGGTTGTGGGTTCAAGTCCAGCTCCAGGGGCTTGAGCACATAAATCCAGGCTGACACTGCAGTGCAGTGCTGAAGGAATGCTGCACTGTTGGAGGTGCCGTCTTTCAGATGAGACGTTAAACCGAGGCCCCATCTGCCCTCTCAGGTGGACGTAAAAGATCCCATGGCACTATTTCGAAGAGTAGGGGAGTTCTCCCCGGTGTCCTGGGCCAATATTTATCCCTCAAATCAACATCACTAACAGATTATCTGGTCATTATCACATTGCTGTTTGTGGGAGCTTGCTGTATGCAAATTGGCTGTCGCGCTTCCCACATTACAACAGTGACTACACTTCAAAAGTACTTGATTGGCTGTAAAGCGTCCGGTGGTCATGAAAGGCGCTATAGAAATGCAAGTCTTTCTTTCATTCAATAAGCTGAATGTGAATGAGTGATCATAATAGAACATATCACATCCAAGCGATGGTAAATTTTCAAACACAATAGACCTGATCATGTGCTGAAGCTGATCAGTGTTGAAATGCAGTTTTTCACCGTGTTGCTCTTGTGCACTGCCAGGTGACCAGACAACAGACAGGAATGTTGGCAGAAGCCCTGGTGGGAGTCGTTCAGCAAAGTGACCTGGCACTGTCCAATCCTGTCCTCACCCAACCTCCACCCGTGCACGTCCAGCAGATAAGAAAAACTCGCATTTATATAGCGCCTTTCACGATCACCAGACATCCCAAAATGCTTTACAGCCAATTATGTACTTTTTGAAATGTAGTAATGTGGGAAACGCGGCAACCAATTTGCACACAGCAAGCTCCCACAAACAGCAATGTGATAATGACCAGATAATCTGTTCGTTTGTTATGTTGATTGAGGGATAAATATTGGCCAAGACACCAGGAAGAACTCCCCTGCTCTTCTTAAAACTAGTGTCTTGGGATCTTTTACGTCCGCCAGAGAGAGCAGACAGTACCTCAGTTTAACGTCTCATCCGAAAGACGGCACCTCCGACTGTGCAGCTCTCCCTCAGTACGGCACTGGATTTATACGCTCAAGTCTCTGGAGTGGGACTTGAACCCACAACGTTCTGACTCGAGGAGAGAGTGCTACCCACTGAGCCACAGATAACAAGCAGCAAGAATCCTGGCCCGTCTTTTTTAGCGCTGAAGCTAATTGTCGCAGCCCCTAATGCTGCCCCGCCCGCAATGCAAGGCAGGTTACCGGACCTGTGACCTTCCTAGCCTGCATGGAGCAGCAACTAACTACATAGATTAGGTGAGCAATGTATGTAACTCTTAAAAATAAATACAGCCTCACGCGTTTAAATGGATTTGTGGTCGGTCTCTTTTTGATTATAATTCCACTCTCAATACTTCATTGACGTTAATGGCTCCAAGAAAATGTGGTTACATTTTGAAACTAAAGGTGATGTTCCACCCATACTATTTCACCAGTGTCAAACAATTACACACCATCACCGAGCAAAACTTCTGCACATCTCAGGGGAACAGATAGAGAGAAACTATCTCCGCTGGTTGGGGATTCTTGGACATGGGGACACAGCCTAAAAATTAGAGCCAGACCTTTCAGGAGTGAAATAAGGAAACACTTCTATACACACAAAGGGTAAGCGAGGTTTGGCACTCTCTTCCACAAACGGAAATTGATGCTAGGTCAATTGTTAATTTTAAATGTGAGATTGATAGCTTTTTGTTAACCAAAGGTATTAAGAGATATGGGCCAAAGGCGGGTATATGGAGTTCGGTCGCAGATCATCCATGATCTCATTGAATGGGGGGGGGGGGGGGGGGGGAGAAACAGGCTCAAGGGGCTAAATGGCCTCCTCCTGTTCCTATCTGCCAATGTTAAATATTGAAAAGGATAAATCTTCTGTTGTGATTAAAGAGCTAGACTAATGAAAGGGAACAAATAACTAAGATGAACACTTGTCTGCAGTGAGACTTGGCTCTGGAATGTCCCGAGTGGTCAGTCGTGGCTCAGTGGGTAGCACTCTTGCTGTTTGAGTCAGATGGTCGTGGTTTCAAGGCCCACTGCAGGACTTGAGCACATAACCTTGGCTGACAATTCATTGCAGTACTGACGGAGTACTGGACTGTCAGGAGGCGGCATCTTTCGAATTATTTATTAAACCAAGGCCCGTCCTGCCCTCGCAAGTGGAAGTAAAAGTTCCACTATTTGAAGAAGAGCAAGAAATTCAGCCGGTGACCTGGCCAATATTTATTTCTCAATCAACATCATTAAAACAGATTATCTTGTCATTTATCTCTTTGCTGTGGGAGTTTGTTGTGCACAAATTGGCCTAGCACACAACACGCAATTACCACAGCCGACAATTCAAAAGTACTTTGGGCCATCCGGAGGTTGTGAAAGGCACTGTATAAATATAAATGTCTTTCTTTCTTTCATTTACTTTGTGTCACAAATTGAAGTCTGCTGTCGATACCTTCTCAGGTCAGTGCCATCAGTCACTCCCGGAAGTGGTCTGAGCATCTTACCCTTGTGGGGGTCGACTCGCACTGCTCTATATCAGAGGGTACGGTAACATAATGGTTATATGTCGCCAGTAATCCAGAGGCCTAGACTAATGATCTGGAGACATGAGTTCAAATCCCACCAATCGCTTAATTAAATAAATCTGGAATAAAAAGCTAGTATCAGTAATGGTGACATCAAATTACTGGATTGTCGTAAAACCCATCCGGTTCACTAATGTCCTGTAGGGATGGAAATCTGCCGCCCTTACCCGGTCTAGCCTCTATGCGACTCCAGACCCACAGCAATGTAGTTGACTCTTAACTGCCCTCTGAAGTGACCTAGCAAGTCACTCAGTTGTATCGAACTGCTACTGCAGCGGTTCAAGGCAGCAGCTCACCATCACTTTCTCAAGGGCAATTAGGGATGGGCAATAAATGCTGGGCCTTGCCAGTGACGCCCACATCCCGTGAACGAATATTTTAAAAATCTACTTGTACAATAGTGTAACCCAGGGCATAACAACATTACCTCCTTGTGACCTGAATTGGATCTTTCAAATGGGTGCTTCTTCAAATGCAGACCAAGTAAACACAAGACACAATACAGATTGATATTTATTTCACAGGAGGAAGAACAGCACAGCTTATCTTCGCATAGTTAATACAAAATAAAGAACACGCCACACTTCCCCATAATCGTCACCTTACTCGACTTAAACAACCTTCTCATAGCCTTTGTCAGACTGCCTTGCAACATTCGATTTTAAAACAAAACCTGCTCATGTCTGTGTTTTATCGACTGCTCTTCACAACCCGAAAGGGAAGGCTTATCAAAGCGGGGGACCAATAACTCCCCAACACAATGGGTGTGTGTTTATTGATTACCAAAACAAGCTAACAAATTGCCTATTATTTACAATCCATGAGGAAACAGCATCAAAGCTAGCTCATAAACATCTTAACCACCTCTCGGCTCCAACCCTTTGTTCAAAACTTGCATGAATGTGCTATGCTTTAAAAGTACATTTAAATTAACTCGTTTGAGTCAGAAGGTTGTGGGTTCAAGTCCCACTCCAGGGACTTGAGCACAAAAATCAAGGTTGACATTCCAGTGCAGTGCTGAGGGAGTGTTGCACTGTCAGAGGTGCCATCTTTCGGATGAGACGTTAAACCTAGGTCGAGATTGCTGACACAAACTGATGAATTTAAGGGGAGGCTAGACAAGCATATGAGGGAGAAGGGAATAGAGGGTTATGCTGATAAGATTTAGATGAGGAAAGACAGGAGGAGGCTCAAGTGGAGCATAAACGCCGGCATGGACTGATTGGGCCGAATAGCCTGTTTCTGTGCTGTATATTTTATGTAATATGAACTGCCCTTTAGAGACTGTAGGGGGTCTCAATAAATCTGCTAAATGGCTCTTTTAGTTTCTGAGAGAGGATTTTAGTAGATCTAGAGCTAGAGAGTCTAAAAGGACCGACTGCAACCTGGAGGAAACTCTTTAAAAAAAAGTTATTTTATTACCTCATTAAACAATTCAATGTCACTGAAGAAACAAGCGATGTGTAAGGAGTCAGAAAGCAAAATAGATTGAGCTCAACTAACTGGACTCGGGGAATGTGAATTCAGGAGGAGGACACTGCATCACAGACAGATTGCAACATCTGACAAAGCAGCTCCAAGGAGAAAATAGAGCTTGAAAATTAAATGCAAAGAAGACATTAAAAAGCTTCATTGTACTACATGTCACCCAGGGCAGAGAGGTCATAGGCTCCCCCAACCAAATGCTCAGCATCTGATATTAAACCTGAATGTTTGACAAGTGGATAAGGGCAGTTCAATTCGTTAAAGATTCTTCTCTTGAGTTTGAAACCAATTTCTCCACTGTACAATGATTTTTTTTAAATAGTGCTAAATCGCTTCTACGTGTGAATTGAAAGAGTTTGGACAGGTGCTTTATCACCCTCTTCCACTCTAAAACCAGGATTTTCACATAGTACGTAAAGAAATGCTGCTTTTATAAAATATAAGACAAAGAAACAATGGCAACTTGCATTTATATAGCGCCTTTAACATAGGAAAACATCCCAAGGCCACCGTCAGAGGCTGTCATTGATGACTTTTGATTAGGGCCGTTTGTGGTGTGGCGGAAACTTGATTGGAGAAATCCTAACCTAGGCCAATCAGCCTAAAATTACAGGCCAGTCAGCCCAACGTCAGTGGTGGGCAAATTATTGGAAAAAATTCTGAGGGACAGGATAAATCGTCATTTAGAAAGGCACTGACTAGCCAAGGGCAGTCAGCAAGGAATTGTTAAGGGAAGGCCGTGTCTGACTAACTTGATTGAATCTTTTGAGGAGGCAAGGAGGGTCGATGAGGGTAGCGTGTTTGATGTAGTCTACATGGATTTTAACTTTTGATAAGGTCCCACATGGCAGACTGGTCACAAAAGTAAAAGCCCATGGAATCCAGGGCAAAGTGGCAAATTGGCTCAGAGGCAGGAAGCAAAGAGTAATGGTCAATGAGTGTCTTTGTGACTGGAAGGCTGTTTCCAGTGGGGTTCAAGAGGGCTCAGTACTAGGTCCATGTCTTTTTGTAGTATACATCAATGATTAAAAAGTTTGTCGACGATACAAAAATTGGCCGTATGGTTGATAGTGAGGAAGAAAGCTGCAGACTGCAGGAAGATATCAATGGACTGATCGGGTGGGCAAAAAGTGGCAAATGGAATTTAATCCGTAGAAGTGTGAGGTAATGTATTTGGGGAGGGCTATCAAGGCAAGGGAATACGCATTAAATGGTAGGATACTGAGAAGTGTAGAGGAACAAAGGGACCTTGGAGTGCATGTCCACAGATCCCTGAAGGTAGCAGGCCAGGTGGATAAGGTGGTTAAGAAGACATATAGAATACTTGTATTCTATGCCTTGGCTAATAAAGGCAAGAGCAGGGAGGTTATGCTTGAACTGTATAAAACACTAGTTAGACTACAGCTAGAGTACTGCGTACAGTTCTGGTCACCACATTACAGGAAATATGTGATTGCACTAGAGAGAGGGTAGAGAGGAGAATTACAAGGATGTTGCCTGGACTGGAGAATTTTAGCTATGAGGATAGATTGGATAAGCTGGGGTTGTTTTCTTTGGAACAGAGAAGGTTGAGGGGAGACTTAATTGAGGTGTATAAAATTATGAGGGGTCTTGATACAGTGGATAGGAAGGATCTATTTCCCTTAGCACAGAGGTCAGTAACCAGGGGGCATAGATTTAAATTAATTGAGTGTAACGAAGCCAAATTTGCTGACGATACAAAGATGGGAGGAAGGGTGATGTGTGAGGAGGACATAAAGAGGCTACAGGAGGACATAGACAGGCTGAGTGAGTGGGCAAGAATTTGGCAGATGGAGTATAAATGTTGGAAAATGTGAGGTCATGCACTTTGGCAGAAAAATCAAAGAGCAAGTTATTATTTAAATGGAGAAAGATTGCAAAGTGCTGCAGTACTGCAGGACCTGGGGGTACTTGTGCATGAAACACAAAAGGATAGTATGCAGGTACAGCAAGTGATGAGGAAGACCAATGGAATATTGGCCTTTATTGCAAAGGGGATGGAGTATAAAAGCAGGGAAGTCTTGTTACAGCTGTACAGGGTATTGGTAAGGCCACACCTGGAATACTGCATGCAGTTTTGGTTTCCATATTTATGAAAGGATATACTTGCTATGGAGGCAGTTTAGAGAAGGTTCACTAGGTTGATTCCGGGGATGAGGGGGTTGAATTATGAGGAAAGGTCGAGTAGGTTGGGCCTCTACTCATTGGAATTCAGAAGAATGAGAGGTGATCTTACAGAAACATATGATTTTGAGGGGGCTTGACAAGGTGGATGCAGAGAGGATATTTCCACTGGTGGGGGAAACTAGAACTAGAGAGCATGATCTTAGGATAATCGGCCACCCATTTAAAACAGAGATGAGGAGAATTTTTTTCTCTCAGAGGGTTGTGGATCTGTGGAATTCGCTGCCTCAGAGAGCTGTGGAAGCTGGGACATTAAATAAATTTAAGACAGAAATAGACAGTTTCTTAAACAATAAGGGGTTATGGGGAGCAGGCAGGGAAGTGGAGCTGAGTCCATGATCAGATCAGCCATGATCATATTGAATGGCGGAGCAGGCTCGAGGGGCCGTATGGCCTACTCCTGCTCTATTTCTTATATAGAAGATTTAAATGGGAGTTGGAGAGTTTCTTTCACCCAGAGGATGGTGGGGATCTGGAGCGCTCTGCCTGAAAGGATGGTAGAGGCAGAAACACTCACCACATTTAAAAAAATACTTAGATATTCACTTGAAATGCCATAACCTACAAGGCTACAGCCCAAGAGCTGGAAAGTGGGATTAGGCTGGATAGCTCGTTTTTTGGCCGGGACAGATATGATGGGCTGAATGGCCTCCTTCTGTGCCGTAAACTTCTATGATTCCATGAAAAACAATTGGAATTACTCACATTCTTCGGGGAAAGGAGTTCAAAGACACACAATAAGTGAATAAGTAGAGATTGTTCTTGAAACAGAAGTGTTCTTTTAGTTTAATGCAGACAGATTTGCATCTATACAGCACCTTATCAGATGAGGTGATTTGCTTGGAAGTGCAAAGTGCACAGGAGCCAATTTACAAACGGCAAATGCCCAATGAGATAAAATGCCCAGATAATCTTTTGCAATTGCTTTCCCCCCTGTAACTCCAGTTCCTGCAGCCAGAATTGATTCACCGAGGTCGACAGTCAATCGTGCTGAATCACATTCACCTCCAGGTTGCAGTCAGTGTCCTCAGCACAGATCTGGGAACACCTACCAGAGCAGCAGACACTGTATGGATTCCTTCCCCCTCCCAATGTTCCTCTGTGAGCTGCACAGCATATAGTGTTAACAAACACTTCCCTTCTCCCAGTGGCATCAGAGACCCTGAAATTGTGGACCCAGGGGCTCTGCCATGGGCACAAAGGGGAGATTGTGCCAACGCAAGGTGGGAGAATTGGCAACTGGATGTCACTCTTCCACCTTCGGAAGCACCAAGTGTAAAAGTGCCAATGGACTTGACGAGTCAAAAGCTCAAGGGCTTTTTAACGAGAGCTGCCCTGGACCCTTCTTTAAAGATGTGGGATAGTGGGCTCCAACAACTTGTATTTATATAGCGCCTTTAACGTAGTGAAACGTCCCAAGGCATTTCAGAGGGGAGTGTTATAAAACAACAAATAAATGTATCAATCTAATCACCTAAAAAGGTCATTGTATCACAAATAGGTCAATGAGTGAAACTCTGAATCATTAAACATTAGCTGTGTCCACAGCATGGTGAAACTCCCGAAGTCTTTACTGTGATTTCGGATTTGAAAATCACAGTCTCCAGTCCGCTCAAATGTAAAGTGCAAAGCTCAATTCGCCAGCGACCTGGGAGCAGCTCACGCACACATTTTGCAGCGAGTGCTGACCATTAACCTGGTTTTTACAACCTGTTAACTCGTCAACTGCCAGCCGGCAGGAAGTTTCTGCCAATCTCAGACACTCCCACCAAGCAACCTCGGTTTATCCTCAGATGATTGCGCAAAAAAAACCTTAAACAAACAGGTTTTTATACTTCCCAGTTTCCGTCTTGAAAGAAAAGGCTCTCATCGTTTTTTTAAAAAAAACGACAAGCTTTACCAGTCACTGCTGCAAGAACCCACCAAGTTACTTTGACCAGAAAGACTTACAGACCCGTTTACAGAAATGACAGATCACCTTTTTAACACTAAAAGACAAAAAAAAGCGTAGGGTCGACCCCACTTACCTGACTGAGAGGAAACACCATTTACAATCCAGAGCAAGTATATTCCCAACACCTGCAAACTTGTCATCTTCTCTCGTCTCTGTGATTTCCCTCTAGGCAATTACGTCCATGGCTTGGTTTTTTTTTATAAAGAAACGCTTAACTCATCGGCGTTCAGAATTTGAAAACTTTTGAGAAATGTTTTTCAGTCAAAGTTGCTCATTCCCACTCCTGAATTGCGTCTCGTGCAACCCGCTCTCGTCAGTTTCACGCTGAGTACTGTCAATTACATTGAACTGATATGACACATGGGATTGGCTGGCCTCCAAGCCTTCGGAGGCCAATCGCATCACCGGGAAAGTGTGAAACTGCATCACAAAAGTTGTCCTATTTTAACGCATCTCAGGGATTGAAAACGGAAACACACTGGATTTAAAGAACGAATCTGGCGATATTATACACGCAGAGTATTTAAATAGTTCCTACTTTAGCTCATTTTGTGAAATCCCCTAAAAGTTGAGTTGTCCAGTTTATCAAGTCACTTTAAGAAAGACTTGCGTGTAAATCGCGCCTTTCACGACCTCAGACCGTCCCAAAGCGCTTTACAGACAGTGAAATACTTTTAGGAGTGAAGTCACTGTTGTAATGTAGGAAACGCCGCAGCCAAATTGCGTATAACAAGCTCCCACAGACAGCAACGTGATAAGTGACCAGATAATCTGTTTTGAGTGATGTTGATTGAGGGATAGACATTGGCCAGGACTTTATAGCAAATTTCTGAGTGTGCACGGCTGATTTATAAGTATCAAGAGTGCACGGAAATAAGATAATCTCCATTAAAATAATATTTCAAAATAAAGATATATGAAATGAGTGGGAATCATTGCAGGATTCATTAACAACCTGATTTCATTTTGTGGTAAAAAGTCTTAACCTTTCCCCAAATCTAAAATGTAAGGCAATAATTTCTGTATAACGGCTAAAAATTTAAATGCTGTAAATATAGAATCAACTAAAAAATCCTGCTTCCAAAACTCCCAAAGTTTCTTGTTCTCCCTTCTTTCCTGAAGGTGCTGATTCAAAGTGGCTTACCGTCTTGTGATTGTAAGTACTGGAGTCAGGATCCCAAGGGCTTCACACCTAGCCTGAAAATGTCCTCATGGGGCAGCCGCACACTAGTACTTACCAGGAGGGGTCACTGGACAGGGGTCAGGAGTGTGAACCGTAGCTCATTTTACTCCTCCCGAGATTTGACTATTCCTGGCCGCCCTCCCACGTTCTACCCTCTGTAAAGAAGGAAAGACTTGCATTTCCATAGCGCCTTTCATGACCACCGGACATCGCAAAGCACTTTACACCCAATGAAGTACTTTTTGAAGTGTACTTGAGGTTATCCAAAACTCAGCTGCTCATGTCCTAACTCACACCAAGTCCCGTTCACCCATCACCCCTGTGCTCCCCGACCTACATTGGCTCTGGGTCTAGCATCGCCTCGATTTAAAAATTCTCATCCTTGTTTTCAAATCCCTCCATGGCCTCGCCCCTCCCTATCTCTGTAATCTCCTCCACCCCCCCCCCCCCCCCCCCCGCCACCCGCACCGAGATATCTAGGCTCCTCCAATTCTGTCCTCCTGAGCATCCCTGATTATAATTTCTCAACCATTGGTGGCTGTGCCTTCTGTTGCCTGAGCCCGAAGTTCTGGAATTTCCTGCCTAAACCTCTTTACCTCTCTTTCCTCCTTTATGACGTTCCTTAAAACCTACCTCTTTGATCTGCCCTAATTTCTTATGTGGCTTGGTGTCAATTTTTTTTGCTAATAACACTCCTGTGAAGCGTCTTGGGACGTTTCACTATGTTAAAGGTGCTAGATAAATAAAGTTGTTGTTGTTGAGTTATCAAGGCACTGACAATTTTAAAAAGGAATTATCACAGTTATTGAGGAGGAGGATTGGTTTGGAAAGGCCCAAGTGCCTTTCCACCATAAGGACAATATGCATCTACAGTAGTGTAGTGATTATGTTACTGGTTCACCAAACTGATTCCCGGGATGGCGGGACTGACATATCAAGAAAGACTGGATCAACTGGGCTTGTATTCACTGGAGTTCAGAAGAGTGAGAGGGGATCTCATAGAAACGTTTAAAATTCTGACGGGATTGGACAGGTTAGATGCAGGAAGAATGTTCCCAATGTTGGGGAAGTCCAGAACCAGGGGTCACAGTCTAAGGATAAGGGGTAAGCCATTTAGGACCGAGATAAGGAGAAACTTCTTCACCCAGAGAGTGGTGAACCTGTGGAATTCTCTACCACAGAAAGTTGTTGAGGCCAATTCACTAAATATATTCAAAAAGGAGTTAGATGTAGTCCTTACTACTCGGGGGATCAAGGGGTATGGCGAGAAAGCAGGAATGGGGTACTGAAGTTACATGTTCAGCCATGAACTCATTGAATGGCGGTGCAGGCTCAAAGGGCCGAATGGCCTACTCCTGCACCTATTTTCTATGTTTCTATGACTGGTAACCCAGAGACCTGGACTAATCTAGATCATATGTGAGTTCATCACATCATGGCAGTTTGAGATTTTGAATTCAGTTTAGAAAATCTGGAAATAAAAAAGCTGGAATCAGTAAAAAAATGACCATAAAGTCATGAAAAGTTGGATCGCTGTAAAAAAAAACCCAACTGGTTCACTAATGTCCTTCAGGGAAGGAAATCAAGTCTGGCCTATATGTGATTCCAGTCCCATACCAACATCCCGGCACAGGCATGATGGGCCGAATGGTCTCCTGTGCTGCATAATTCTATGACTCTTTAACTGCCCTCTGACGTGGCCTTGCAAGCCAAGCAGTTGTATCAATACAGGGAAACTCAGGATGAGCAATTAATGCTGGTCTTGCCAGCATGCCCAGATGCTGACAATGAAAATGCAATGATTTATAATAGTGAATGAGATCCTTGTTTTAGTAAATGAGTTATTGCATCTGATTTTGTTAAACAGTGCTCAAAAAAGCTGTGCCTATTATTCCCCAATAAAGTATGTTCCCATGGAGTGTGATGGATAGGATGTGAGTTTGTGCCCATGATATCCCCACACTATGGCTCCCTGATCATGATCATAGTATCAGGGGCAGAAAGAAGGGATCTTTATTGCTCTTATGCTCCATCTAGTGGCCAGTTGTATTGGAGCGAGATTTTGCCAAACTGACACACATTCTGAGAACTGAAAATCAGAGAAATTTACAGCACGGAAAGAGGCCATTCGGCCCATCGTGTCCGCGCCGGCCAACAAAGAGCTACCCAGCCTAATCCCACTTACCAGCTCTTGGTCCGTAGCCCTGTAGGTTACGGCACTTCAAGTGCATATTTAAATGTGGTGAGGGTTTCTGCCTCTATCACCTTTTCAGGCAGTGAGTTCCAGACCCCCACCGCCCTCTGGGTGAATAAATTTCCCCTCAAATCCCCTCTAAACCTCCTACCAATTACTTTAAATCTATGCCCCCTGGTTGTTGACCCCTCTGCTAAGGGAAATAGGTCCTTCCTATCCACTCTATCTAGGCCCCTGATAATCTTATACACATCAATAAGGTCTCCTCTCAGCCTCCTCTGTTCCAATGAAAACAAACCCAGCTTATCCAATCTTTCCTCATAGCTAAAATTCTCCAGTCCAGGCAACATCCTCGTAAATCTCCTCTGTACCCTCTCCAGTGCAATCACATATTTTCTGTAATGTGGTGACCAGAACTGCACGCAGTACTCCAGCTGTGGCCTAACAAGTGTTTTATACAGTTCAAGCACAACCTCGCTGCTCTTGTGTTCTGTGCCTCGGCTAATAAAGGAAAGTATTCCGTATGCCGCCTTAACCACCTTATCTACCTGGCCTGCTACCTTCAGGGATCTATGGTCATGCACTCCAAGCTCCCTTTGTTCCTCTACACTGCTCAGTATCCTATCATTTAATGTGTATTCCCGTGCCTTGTTAGCCCTCCCCAAATTACCTCACTTCTCAGGATTAAATTCCATTTGCCACTGTTCTGCCATCTTATGACCAGATGATTGATTGAGCTCCTAACTTCAATCGAAAACAAAAGCTGAGTGTTGTCAATTTGGTAATGCAAAGCTTCAGCAATAACTGATTTAGGTGTTAGCTGTGGCTCAGTGGGTAGCACCCTTACCTGAGTCAGCAAGTTGTGGGTTCAAGCCCCACATCAAAGACTTGAGCACAAAATCCAGGCTGACACTTCAGTGCAGTACTGGAGAGCTACACTCGGAGGTGCCGTCTTTCGTATGAGTCAAACCGAGGCCCCGTCTGCTCTCTCTCAGGTGGATGTAAAACATCCCACGGCACTATTCGCAGAAGAGTTCTTCTCGGTGTCCTGGCCAATATTTATCCCTCAATCAACACCTAAAACAGATTATCCGGTCATTTATTTTATTGTTGCTTGTGGGACCCTGCTGTGTTAAAGTTTCAGGTTGATGACCTTTTATCAGAACGGTTTCTTTCCGCAAATGCTGCCTGATTTGCTGAGTGAAATCCACAGCAGGGACTATTTTACATAATTTGCAAGGTTGGTTTAGTGAGGCGCATTTCATTCAACAAGGACAGGCGAGGGTGACATAGAAACATAGAAAATAGGTGCAGGAGTAGGCCATTCGGCCCTTCTAGCCTGCACCGCCATTCAATGAGTTCATGGCTGAACATGCAACTTCAGTACCCCCTTCCTGCTTTCTCACCATACCCCTTGATTCCCCTAGTAGTAAGGACTTCATCTAACTCCTTTTTGAATATATTTAGTGAATTGGTCTCAACAACTTTCTGTGGTAGAGAATTCCACAGGTTCACCACTCTCTGGGTGAAGAAATTCCTCCTCATCTCGGTCCTAAATGGCTTCCCCCTTATCCTTAGACTGTGTCCCCTGGTTCTGGACTTCCCCAACATTGGGAACATTCTTCCTGCATCTAACCTGCCTAACCCCATCAGAATTTTAAACGTTTCTATGAGGTCCCCTCTCATTCTTCTGAACTCCAGTGAATACAAGCCCAGTTGATCCAGTCTTTCTTGATAGGTCAGTCCCGCCATCCCGGGAATCAGTCTGGTGAACCTTCGCTGCACTCCCTCAATAGCAAGAATGTCCTTCCTCAAGTTAGGAGACCAAAACTGTACACAATACTCCAGGTGTGGCCTCACCAAGGCCCTGTACAATTGTAGCAACACCTCCCTGCCCTTGTACTCAAATCCCCTTGCTATGAAGGCCAACATGCCATTTGCTTTCTTAACCGCCTGCCGTACCTGCATGCCAACCTTCAATGACTGATGTACCATGACACCCAGGTCTCTTTGCACCTGCCTTTTTCCTAATCTGTCACCATTCAGATAATAGTCTGTCTCTCTGTTTTTACCACCAAAGTGGATAACCTCACATTTATCCACATTATACTTCATCTGCCATGCATTTGCCCACTCACCTAACCTATCCAAGTCGCTCTGCAGCCTCATAGAATCCTCCTTGCAGCTCACACTGCCACCCAACTTAGTGTCATCCGCAAATTTGGAGATACTACATTTAATCCCCTCGTCTAAATCATTAATGTACAGTGTAAACAGCTGAGGCCCCAGCACAGAACCTTGCGGTATCCCACTAGTCACTGCCTGCCATTCTGAAAAGTCCCCATTTACTCCTACTCTTTGCTTCCTGTCTGACAACCAGTTCTCAATCCATGTCAGCACACTACCCCCAATCCCATGTGCTTTAACTTTGCACATTAATCTCTTGTGTGGGACCTTGTCGAAAGCCTTCTGAAAGTCCAAATATACCACATCAACTGGTTCTCCCTTGTCCACTCTACTGGAAACATCCTCAAAAAATTCCAGAAGATTTGTCAAGCATGATTTCCCTTTCACAAATCCATGCTGACTTGGACCTATCATATTACCTCTTTCCAAATGCAAGTGATGTCATTGCAAGTGACATCACTAGCAGAACCATAGATCTTCAGCAGGCGCTGAGAATGCCCGGCTCATGGGCAGGATGACATCACGGGTCAACCGAAAACCACAAGTACCCACACTGTCGCAAATCACTCCGTTAAACTAAACACTGGGTGAGAGCTGCGGTGACTGATGGGGAATTGTTTGTGGGTCACGGATTGTTAACAGGTTTATTGGGTATGAAGTGAATAGTGGCAGTGTCCTGACTTCCATCCAGTCCAATGACGTCACTTGCCACATACACTTTCCGAGAAATCAACTCACTGCCGTACATGGTCAAGAGCATGATCCAGGTCTTGGATGGTGGGGGGGCGGGGCTGGGGGGGAAGAGTGAGTACGTGATGTGGGTGTAAAGGGGATGGGGATGGAAGAACACAAGAACATGAGCAACGCCCAACAGAGGTGGGAGAACGTGATCCGTCTTCCCAGCAGGTTCTCCCTCTGATTTCCCCCACCGCCTCCGTTAGACCTGGATCACGTTCTGCCCCCATCCCCACTGTTCGCTCCGAGCCTCCCACCCCACTGAGTTCCTGACCTTCCCCTCGCTCCTGACTTCCTCCCCACCCACCAAAGTTTCTGACTGGCTCCCCCACCCTTTCCACAGGGAGGAACCGTGGCTGAGAATGAAAATGCAATAATTTATAATAGTGTGAATGAGATCCTTGTTTTAGTAAATGAGTTAGTGTCTGATTTTGTTAAACAGTGCTCAAAAAATCTGTGCCTAACAATTCCCCAATAAAGACAAAGTATGTTCCCATGGAGTGTGATGGATAGGATGTGAGCTTGTGCCCATGATATCCCCACACTGGCTTCTTGATCATGATCGTAGAATCAGGGGCAGAAGGAAGGGATCTTTATTGCTCTTATGCTCCATCTAGTGGCCATTTGTAGAGTAACATTATACAGGGCGTCCTTGTAAAGTTTCCGCTGTCCACCTTTGGCTCATTTGCCGTGAAGGAGTTCCGAGTAGAGCACTTGCTTTGGATTGTTCAGCCACCTAAGAACTCATTTTAAGAGTGGAAGCAAGTCTTCCTCGATTCTGAGGGATTGCCTATTATGATGAACATTATAGAGAGATTCTGCCAAACTGAAACACATTCTAAGCACTGAAAATCACTTTATGATCAGATGAGTAATTGAGCTCCTAACTTTAATCTAAAAAAAAGCTGAGTGTTGCCAGACAATTTGGCAATGCAAGGCATCAGCAATAACTTGTATTTATGCAGCACCTTTACCATAAAGAGTGTCCCAAGATGCTTCAGCAAAATGGATGGCAAGCAAGGGAGAGATGAGGTAGGCGACTAACTGCTCGGTCAAAGAAATTGGTTTGAGAAGGTTTTTAAAAAAGGTGTGGCGAGAGGTCCGGAGAGGAATTGTATAAAGCTCACAATCAAGCTGGAGTCTGTTCTCCCCTCACGTATAGGAAACGTTACAAGGACACCCTCAAAGCCTCCCTGATAAAATGCAACATCCCCACTGACACCTGGGAGTCCCTGGCAAAAGACCACCCTAAGTGGAGGAAGTGCATCTGGGAGGACGCTGAGCACCTCGAGTCTCATCGCCGAGAGCATGCAGAAACCAAGCGCAGACAGCGGAAGGAGATTGCGGCAAACCAGACTCCCCACCCACCCATTCCTCCAACGACTGTCTGTCCCACCTGTGACAGAGACTAATTCCTGTATTGGACTGTTCAGTCACCTGAGAACTCACTTTTGGAGTGGAAGCAAGTCTTCCTCGATTTCGAGGAACTGCCGATGATGATGATGACTGATTTCGAGGGACTGCCTATGATGATGATGACCGATTTCGAGGAACTGCCTATGATGATGATGACTGATGTCGAGGGACTGCCTATGATGATGATGACCGATTTCGAGGAACTGCCTATGATGATGATGACCGATTTTGAGGGACTGCCTATGATGATGACATCAGTAACTTCCACAGGGATTTAGGTGTCAGCTGTGGCTCAGTAGGTAGCACTCTCACCGGAGTCAGAAAGTTGTAAGTTCAAGCCCTACTTCAGAGACCCGAGCACAAAATCCAGGCTGACACTTCAGTGCAGTACTGGAGCGCTACACTCGGAGATGCCGTCTTTCGTATGAGACAAACCGAGGCCCCGTCTGCTCTCTCTCAGGTGGATGTAAAACATCCCACGGCACTATTTGCAGAAGAGCAGAGGAATTCTCCCCGGTGTCCTGGCCAATATTTATTCCTCAATCAACACCTAAAACAGATTATCCGGTCATTTATTTTATTGTTGCTTGTGGGACCCTGCTGTGTTAAAGTTTCAGGTTGATGATCTTTCATCGGAACGGTTTCTTTCCAGAAATGCTGCCTGATTTGCTGAGTGAAATCCACAGCAGGGACTATTTCACATAATTAGCAAGGTTGGTTCAGTGAGGCGCATTTCATTCAACAAGAACCGGCGAGGGTGATGTCATTGCAAGTGACATCACTAGCGGAGCCATAGATCTTCAGCAGGCGCTGAGAATGCCCGGCTCATGGGCAGGATGACATCACGGGTCAACCGAAAACCACAAGTACCCACACTGTCGCAAATCACTCCGTCAAACTAAACACTGGGTGAGAGCTGTGGCATTGTGTGAGGGTTACGGATTGTGAACAGGTTTATTGGGTACGAAGTGAATAGTGGCAGCGTACTGACTTCCGGATTCTGTCCAGTCCAATGACGTCACTTGCCACATATAAGCCTGGCTTTCCGAGAAATCAACTCACTGCCGTACATGGTCAAGAGCGTGATCCAGGTCTTGGAGGGTGGGCGGGGGGAGGAGGAAAGATATGGAGATATAAAGGGGTTGGGGGTGGAAGAAGAACATGATCAACGTCCAACAGAGGTGGAAGAATGTGATTCGTCTTCCCTTCAGGTTCTCCCTCTGATTTCCCCCCCCTCTCCGTTAGGCCTAGATCACGTTCTGCCCCCATCTCCACTGTTCGCTCCGTGCCTCCCATCCACCCCCCAGAGTTCCTGACCGCCCCACCCCCCAAAGTTCCGTCTTGTTCCCCGCCCTCTCCACAGGGAACCATGGGTGAGGCCACAGCCCTGCGGCCAGGCACCTGCATGATGGGAACATCAAGTGCGCAAGCGCAGCTCTTAGGGGGGTGAGATAAATAGAGTGTAGGCTGTGCCCTATGCATGTGCAGAACGTGTTTGTGCAAATAATCACTCTGATTAAACATTTCGAAAACATAAGTTATGGCCTTCAGCCCTTGCACCAAAAACTCCTGTTCCCTAGCCACCAACTCCCTCCCTCTCCCTAATCTCAGGCTAAATCAACCTGTTTGCAAGCCTCGCCAGCTTATTTGACCCCGAGCTGAGTTTTCGACCCCATATCCTCACCCACTTCCATCTCCGTATCACCATTCCCTGCCTCATTCCTACTTATTACCTCTAGACTCAACTATTCCAATTCTCTCCTGGCCAGCCTCCCGTCCATAAACGCAAACTCATCTAAAATAATCTGCTGCTCGTACCCTAACTCACACCAAGTCCCATCACCCATGCACACTGACCTATATTGGCTCCTGCTTCACCAACGCCTCGATTTTAAAATCCTCATGTTCAATTTTCTCCATGGCCTCGCCCCTCTGTAACCTCCTCCAGCCACCCAAGAACTCTGTTTTCCTCCCAACTCTTGCGCCACACCCAACTTCCTTCACCCCACTATTGGTGGCTGTGCACTCAGCCATCTAGGCCGAAAGCTCTGGAATGCCCTCCCTAAATCTCTCTCCTCACGAAGAAGCTAACTGAAATCTCAGGTGGGCAGAACAGTGGCAAATGGAATTCAATCCAGAGAGTGAGAGATAATGCATTTGGGGAGGGCTAACAAGGTAAGGGAATACGCATTAAATGGTAGGACACTAAGAAGTGTAGAGGAACAAAGGGACCTTGGAGTGCATGTCCACAGATCCCTGAAGGTAGCAGGCCAGGTAGATAAGGTGGTTAAGAAGGCATACAGAATACTTGCCTTTATTAGCCAAGGCATAGAACACAAGAGCAGGGACGTTATGCTTGAACTGTATAAAACACTGGTTAGGCCACAGCTAGAGTACTGCATGCAATTCTGGTCACATTACTGGAAAGTTGTGATTGCACTGGAGAGGGTACAGAGGAGATTTACGAGAATTTTAGCTATCAGGACAGAATGGATAGGCTGGGGTTGTTTTTTTTGGAAGAGAGAAGGCTGAGGGGAGACTTAATTTACTGTAAGAGAAAGGATAACCATTCGTGGCTAACTAAGGAAATAAAGGATGGTATCAAATTAAAAATAAGGGCATACAATGTGGCCAAGACTAGTGGGAGGCCAGAGGATTGGGAAATGTTTAAAAGCCAGCAAAAAACAACTAAAAAAATGATAGAGGGAAGAAAGATGATGGAAGTAAACTAGCACAAAATATAAAAAGATAGTAAGAGTTTCTACAGGTACATAAAAAGGAAAAGAGTGGCTAAAGTAAATGTTGGTCCCCTGGAGGATGAGACTGGGGAATTAATAATGGAGAACAGGGAAATGGCAGAAACGTTGAACAAATATTTTGTATCGGTCTTCACGGTAGAAGACACTAAAAACATCCCAATAGTGGATAGTCAAGGGGCTATAAGGAGGGAGGAACTTAATACAATCACTATGAAGTAGTACTAGGTAAAATAATGGGACTAAAGGCAGACAAGTCCCCTGGACCCGACAGCTTATATCCTAGGGTCTTAATAGTGGCTGCAGAGATCATGGATGCATTGGTTGTAATCTACCAAAATTCCCTGGATTTGGGGGAGGTCCCAGCAGATTGGAAAACTGCAAATGTAACATCCCTATTTAAAAAAGGAGGCAGACAAAAAGCAGGAAACTATAGACCAGTTAGCCTAACATCTATCGTTGGGAAAATGCTAGAGTCCATTATTAAGGAAGCAGGAGCAGGACATTTGGAAAAGCATACTTCAGTCAAGCAGAGTCAGAATGGTTTTATGAAAGGGAAATCATGTTTGACAAATTTGATGGGAGTTCTTTGAGAATGCAACGAGCAGGGTGGATAAGGGGGAACCAGTGGATGTGGTGGATTTGAATTTCCAGAAGGCATTCGATAACGTGCCACATAAGAGGTTACTGCACAAGATAAAAGTTCACGGGGTTGGGGGTAATATATTAGCATGGATAGAGGATTGGCTAACTAACAGAAAACAGAGTCGGGATAAATGGGTTATTTTCCGGTTGGCAAACAGTGACTAGTGGGGTGCCGCAGGGGCCTCAACTATTTACAATCTATATTAATGACTTGGATGAAGGGACCGGACCAAAAGGACAAAGGGTGTTAAAAAAACAAGCCTGAAGGCTTTGTGTCTTAATGCAAGGAGTATCCGCAATAAGGTGGATGAATTAACTGTGCAAATAGATGTTAACAAATATGATGTGATTGGGATTACAGAGACGTGGCTCCAGGATGATCAGGGCTGGAAACTCAACATCCAGGGGTATTCAACATTCAGGAAGGATAGAATAAAAGGAAAAGGAGGTGGGGTAGCATTGCTGGTTAAAGAGGAGATTAATGCAAGAGTTAGGAAAGACATCAGCTTGGATGATGTGGAATCTATATGGGTGGAGCTGCAGAACACCAAAGGGCAAAAAACGTTAGTGGGAGTTGTATACAGACCTCCAAACAGTAGTAGTGATGTTGGGGAGGGCATCAAACAGGAAATTAGGGGTGCATGCAATAAAGGTGCAGCAGTTATAATGGGTGACTTTAATATGCACATAGATTGGGCTAGCCAAACTGGAAGCAATACGGTAGAGGAGGATTTCCTGGAGTGCATAAGGGATGGTTTTCTAGACCAATATGTCGAGGAACCAACTAGGGGGGCAGGCCATCTTAGACTGGGTGTTGTGTAATGAGAGAGGATTAATTAGCAATCTCATTGTGCGAGGCCCCTTGGGGGAAGAGTGACCATAATATGGTGGAATTCTGCATTGGGATAGAGAATGAAACAGTTAATTCAGAGACCATGGTCCAGAACTTAAAGAAGGGTAACTTTGAAGGTATGAGGCGTGAATTGGCTAGGATTGATTGGTGAATGATACTTAAGGGGTTGACTGTGGATGGGCAATGGCAGACATTTAGAGACCGCATAGATGAAGTACAACAATTGTACATTCCTGTCTGGCGTAAAAATAAAAAAGGGAAGGTGGCTCAACCGTGGCTATCAAGGGAAATCAGGGATAGTATTAAAGCCAAGGAAGTGGCATACAAATTGGCCAGAAATAGCAGCGAACTCGGGGACTGGGAGAAATTTAGAACTCAGCAGAGGAGGACAAAGGGTTTGATTAGGGCAGGGAAAATAGAGTACGAGAAGAAGCTTGCAGGGAACATTAAGACGGATTGCAAAAGTTTCTATAGATATGTAAAGAGAAAAAGGTTAGTAAAGACAAACGTAGGTCCCCTGCAGTCAGAATCAGGGGAAGTCATAACGGGGAACAAAGAAATGGCAAACCAATTGAACAAGTACTTTGGTTCGGTATTCACTAAGGAGGACACAAACAACCTTCCGGATATAAAAGGGGTCAGAGGGTCTAGTAAGGAGGAGGAACTGAGGGAAATCTTTATTAGTCGGGAAATTGTGTTGGGGAAATTGATGGGATTGAAGGCCGATAAATCCCCAGGGCCTGATGGACTGCATCCCAGAGTACTTAAGGAGGTGGCCTTGGAAATAGCGGATGCATTGACAGTCATTTTCCAACATTCCATTGACTCTGGATCAGTTCCTATCGAGTGGAGGGTAGCCAATGTAACCCCACTTTTTAAAAAAGGAGGTAGAGAAAACAGGGAATTATAGACCGGTCAGCCTGACCTCAGTAGTGGGTAAAATGATGGAATCAATTATTAAGGATGTCATAGCAGCACATTTGGAAAGAGGTGACATGATAGGTCCAAGTCAGCATGGATTTGTGAAAGGGAAATTATGCTTGACAAATCTTCTGGAATTTTTTGAGGATGTTTCCAGTCAAGTGGACAAGGAAGAACCAGTTGATGTGGTATATTTGGACTTTCAGAAGGCTTTCAACAAGGTCCCACACAAGAGATTAATGTGCAAAGTTAAAGCACATGGGATTGGGGGTAGTGCGCTGACGTGGATTGAGAACTAGTTGTCAGACAGGAAGCAAAGAGTAGGAGTAAATGGGTACTTTTCAGAATGGCAGGCAGTGACTAGTGGGGTACCGCAAGGTTCTGTGCTGGGGCCCCAGCTGTTTACATTGTACATTAATGATTTAGACGAGGGGATTAAATGTAGTATCTCCAAATTTGCGGATGACACTAAGTTGGGTGGCAGTGTGAGCTGCGAGGAGGATGCTATGAGGCTGCAGAGTGACTTGGATAGGTTAGGTGAGTGGGCAAATGCATGGCAGATGAAGTATAATGTGGATAAATGTGAGGTTATCCACTTTGGTGGTAAAAACAGAGAGACAGACTATTATCTGAATGGTGACAGATTAGGAAAAGGGGAGGTGCAACGAGACCTGGGTGTCATGGTACATCAGTCATTGAAGGTTGGCATGCAGGTACAGCAGGCGGTTAAGAAAGCAAATGGCATGTTGGCCTTGATAGCGAGGGGATTTGAGTACAGGGGCAGGGAGGTGTTGCTACAGTTGTACAGGGCCTTGGTGAGGCCACACCTGGAGTATTGTGTACAGTTTTGGTCTCCTAACTTGAGGAAGAACATTCTTGCTGTTCAGGGAGTGCAGCGAAGATTCACCAGACTGATTCCCGGGATGGTGGGACTGACCTATCAAGAAAGACTGGATCAACTGGGCTTGTATTCACTGGAGTTCAGAAGAATGAGGGGACCTCATAGAAACGTTTAAAAATTCTGACGGGTTTAGACAGGTTAGATGCAGGAAGAATGTTCCCAATGTTGGGGAAGTCCAGAACCAGGGGTCACAGTCTAAGGATAAGGGGTAAGCCATTTAGGACCGAGATGAGAAGAAATTTCTTCACCCAGAGTGGTGAACCTGTGGAATTCTCTACCACAGAAAGTAGTTGAGGCCAATTCACTAAATATATTCAAAAGGGAGTTAGATGAAGTCCTTACTACTAGGGGGAATCAAGGGGTATGGCGAGAAAGCAGGAATGGGGTACTGAAGTTGCATGTTCAGCCAGGAACTCATTGAATGGCGGTGCAGGCTAAAAGGGCTGAATGGCCTACTCCTGCACCTATTTTCTATGTTTCTAAATGTAATGTAGCCAAGTTTGCTGATGATACAAAGATGGGTGGGAAAGCAAATTGTGAGGACACAAAAAAATCTGCAAAGGTATATAGACAGTCTAAGTGAGTGGACAAAAATTTGGCAGATGGGAGTATAATGTGGGGAACATGTGAGGTTATCCACTTTGGCAGAAAGAATTGAAAAGCAAACTATAATTTAAATGCAAAAAATTGCAAAGTGCTGCAGTCGGGGGAACCTGGGGGTCCTTGTGCATGAAACACAAAATGTTAGTATGCAGGTACAGCAAGTAATCAGGAAGGCAAATGGAATGTTGGCCTTTATTGCAAGGGGGATAGAGTATAAAAGCAGAGAAGTCCTGCTACAACGGTACAGGCTATTGGTAAGGCCACACCTGGAGTACTGCATAGAGTTTTGGTCTTCATATTTAAGGATATACTTGCATAGGTTGATTCCGGAGATGAGGGGGTTGACTTATGAGGATAGATTAAGCCTATAGACATTGGAGTTCAGATGAATGAAACATAAGATTAGTTAGGGTGCTCGAAAAGGTGGATGCAGAGAGGATTATTTCCACTCATAAGGGAAACTAAAACTCGGGGGCAGTCTTAAAATAAGGGGCCACCCATTTAAAACAGAGATGAGGAGCAATTTCTTCTCAGAGGGTTGTAAATCTGTGGAGGCTGGGTCATTGAATATATTTCAGAGATAGACAGATTTTTGAGCGATAAGGGAGTAAAGGGTTATAGGGAGCAGGCAGGGAAGTGGAGCAGAGTCCATGATCTTATTAAATGGCAGAGCTCACTGCCTGAAGGGTGGTAGAGGCAGAAATCCTCACCACATACCCCCACAAATTTCCACTCAAAACCTCCTACCAATTACTTTAAATCTTTGCCCCCTGGTTGTTGACCCCTCTGCTAAGGGAAATAGGTCCTTCCTATCCACTCTATCTCAGCCCCTCAATTTTATACACCTCAATAAAGGTCTCCCCTCAGCCTCTTGTTCCAAAAAACACAAACCCAGCCTCTTGTTCCAAAAAACACAAACCCAGCTTCTTGTTCCAAAAAAAACCCCCAGCCTATCCAATCTTTCCAGATAGCTAAAATTCTGCAGTCCAGGCAACATCCTCATAAATCTCCTCTGTACCCTCTATAGTGCAATCACATCTCCCCTGTAATGTGTCGACCAGAACTGCATGCAGTACTCCAGAGGTGGCCTAACCAGTGTTTTTACAATTCAAGCATAACCCCCCTGCTCTTGCATTCTGTATGCCTTCTAAGCCACCTTATTTACCTGGCCTGCTACAGTCAGGGAACTGTGGACATGCACCCCAAGGTCACTTTGTTCCTCTACAATGCTCAGTGTCCTCAGTAGTTAATGTGTATTCCCATGCCTTGTTAGCCCTCCCCAAATGCATTACTTCCTTAGCATCAACAACAATGAAGACATTGCTTAATTCATGCCAAACCCCATCAGTATTCAGTTCAGGCTAAACATTGCAGTGAGGGGAAGGAAGAGACAGCAAGACCCTGGCGGGATCCAACAAGTAAACAGGGAGCAAACACAGATCCAACAAGGAATGGTGCAATGGGTAAGCAGGACAGGGTGCCCGCAGCCAAGTTTATGGAGAGCAGGAAGTCAACAAGGAGTGTTTTGAGCAGAAATCATGACAGGTACAAGGTTTCCGGCAGCGAAGGAGTTGATGCAGTACTCATAATGAAGAGGCGATATGGGATCTGACGCTCAGCTTACGGTCAAACAGGAAGCACTGCTCTGCCTTTTCCATTATCAGCTGCACCTACCTAGACTTTTGTAACCTCAAGTCTGACCTAACCACCATGCTCACATTTTCTCTGGGTGGGCAGAGGGGAAGGATATTAGAGAATCAGAATTGGAAAAAACCCCCACAGAATATGGCTAATCACCCTATGCATCTCTGATCCTCGTCACCAAATGCCAATTTGACAGGAGGCATTGCAATGGAGTTTGATTCCATCCTCACCCAATTTCAGCAGATCCCCTGCCAGTTCACAGTTCAACACTGTTCCCCTGCCACTGAGGCTCAACGCAATCCCCTTACCACCAATTCTAGTTATGTTCAATTAACTTCCACAGACCAGGAATAAAACCTCCTGATCCAGGCACAGTAACTCACTACTGGAAATGATGGAGGTGGGAAGGGAAACCTTAGTTACAACACAGAATAAAAAGCAGGTTATAAGTCTCTCTCTCTGCCAAGCAACCAATCAGAAATAAACCACAACAGAAGAGGTACAATATAAATATGCAGACAGACTTTTCAGTGGTCCAACATTTTTATTATTTCAAACCAGATTATAGGATCCGTTAATGTTTACATAGGCTTTGGAGGAGGTCCACGTGGGATGTTGGCCTGGAAAGAAGAAAAGTAAAAAGATTCAGGTCCATACATTCACAGTCTGTTACACAACTAACCAGGCCTGTTCACAAATCCATCCAAACCAATGCCTCTCACAAATGGTCATCCATCACATCTTGATGTTACTGCAGATAACCCACTCACAATCCTTGTAATCAAGCCACAAATTGGGGAGATTTACCTGTATTCTGTTGTATATGCTATGGCAATTTCAATGAATACAAGCTAGCTACTAAAGTGGATTTAAAATGTTTGCGTATCTGTAAAAATGATCATAATATTGCACCCATCATGACCTTAGGGTGTCTCAAAGTACTTCACAGCCAATTAATCACTTTTTAAGTGAAGTCATTTACCCCCCCCCTCCCCCCGCAGACACCAACCTCGTTCTTAGAACAGTTTCATACACATTCATGCGAGCACTATCCGAGGGAAGGAGTGAAAAAAAATAATCACAATCAGGAACTCTGGTTGATTTACCCTCCTATATCCAGGGCAGCAGATATAAACCCAAAATTGAGAATTAGGGCATGGCCTGATTTTCTCCCTCTTCCCCCCCCCCCCCCCAGTTGAAGAGCTTCATTGGAAGAAGCCTTGAATAGCCTGCCAGTGATCTTTGGAGCCCAGTGTCACACCTCTAGTGAATTACAGTAATGGTTCGGTTTAAGAACAAGTCAGGAGGGTAAACTGACGTCACCAAGAAGCCTGGTGTGGTCAGAGACATTACAATTATCAGACAATCAGCAGCAGTTTTGACACTTACGCCTGGCCTGAAACGTGGAGGGGGGGTTCGGTCCTTCCTGGCCTCCCGGGAGCGATTTCTCACCACCTTGCTGTGGATGGCACAGCTGACGCAGTAATGTAACTTCACGTAGAGCTTGGGCAGAACGTATGCTGGAAACAATGAAAAGAGTGAAATTTCTAACAGAATCATCGATGACCAGGTCTGTCTTTAAACAGGTAGACAATCTGACAATCAACAAATTAGAACACTGAGAAAAATGGGCGAGCAAGTCAGCTATCACAGAAACTCACCATCAAAGACGCTGGCCTCCGAAATATCTCTGACTGCAGCAGCCTCCACAATGTTGCGGATAACAAACTTCTTAATGGCTTTGTCTTTGGGGACGCAGCGGGCGCAGTTTGTGCACCTGATTGGCTGGACATGGCCGCGGCCCTTCTTGGCACGTCCGTTGTTCCTTCGCTTCTTAGTCTGAAAGAAAGCCCCAATTAAAAACTATTGAACACGGTCATACAATTTGCCAGTGTTAGCATGTTACTTGACAAAGGAGCGAAGCCAAATATGGCCAAGGCCAACCTTCCAACATGCAGCGACCTAGAACCATGACTGAATTATACCAGCACCTCCAAGTACACAAATCGCAGCATCCTACTTTGTCATGGTCCAGATCACAGCACACGTCAGGGATCAACACACAGCTTTCATAAAATCCTCGAAATTTATGGCACACAAGGAGGCCATTCAACCCAGTGTCGGCTTTAGTTTCTTGGTGCGTACACGTTAACATCACACTGAGCAGTACATTTACCACCCAGTGCAGCTGGGGAGACAGGAAACCATCTCATTTATTCTCACCTCTTTCAAGCTGTGACAATTATTTAGTCTCCCTGTATGGCTCTTAGCATCGGTAGGCCTGGCCCCTCGATTCCTGGAGTGCCGCCTCCCACAATACCCACCAGACAGGGGGATCAAACGCCCAACCCGTCCCCAGGTACAAGTTGCTGCACCAGCACATTTAAAAAAAAAAATGTCTCAATACTCTAAACCTCAGGAGGAAAGGCCTTATTAACCACACATTGCCTTCAGCCACTGGCAAATGTTATAGCCCAACTGGAAACCATGTGCGTCCGTACCCTGCTTAGAACCCGGAGTGGATTCAGCCCCAAACCCGGAATGGATCGGCCACAAAACTCGGAGCCGACCCATCGCCAAAACCCGGAGTGGATCCCTGGACCACCAGCCCCAGCGGACGGGGAGGATGTGGGACGCCGCACGTTGCCGAGGATGGAGGCCCGAACAGCCCGTTTTGGAATCGGGCCCCCGGCAGTTCAAAAAAAAAACTCAGCCCGACCTTCCGGAGGCTCCGAGGGAACTCCGGCGAACCGGTGTGGCGCCGAGCGGGAGGCCGAGGCCATTCAGGCGGCTGTAGGCCTTAGGCCTGGGCGCCGCGCCCAACAGCAGCACTTTCCCGGGGGAAGGAAAGGGGCAGGAGGGGGAGGCGGACGCGGGCTGGTCGACAGGCGGGGGACCGTATGTGCCGGGGCCGGCCGGTTCCCCGCCCTCGGTGAGACCCGGGCTCTACCACCACTCACCATCTTCAGCACGAGTCGCAAAGAGGGACGGAAAGCGGCGCGCGCTCCTTTTATACCTCCGCGCTCAGGCCCAGCCGCCCAGCCACCCGCCCAAACCGCCTCCGCGCGCCCATTTCAAAGCCGCACAAGCGCGAGTCCGGCCGCACCATCTTCAATCTGCGCGGCCTTTGTCCAAACGTCTTTTTTAAATGAAGGATTGGTTCCGATAACGGCGGGGAACTCTTTTCTGTGCCGCGGACGACGACACGTTGTTTGGGCGGTGCAGCCGCGCGTTCCCAGCAGGCAGCGCGCCCAACAGAAGCCGCCAGAGCTGATTGGTCCGGCGGCCTGTCAATCACCGGACACACCAATCCCATCACACCGCCCCGCCCCCGGCTAAAGATCCAATTCCACAGGTACCTCCATCCCGACCACAACAACTTGCATTTATATAGCGCCTTTAACGAAATAAGATGGTCACAGGAGCATTGTAAGACAAAAACGAGAGATAGGGAGATATTACGGGCAGGTGACTAAAAGGTTCATCAAAGAGCGTCTTAAAGGAGATTTTAAACTAGATAAGGCTAACTAGAGGGAAGTCCTGGACACTTCACGCAGCCTAGACGATCATTTCGGAGCTGGAGCAGCGGGTGGAGTCAATAAGGTGCATCCACAAGGCTGAGAACGACGTGGATAGCAGGTTTCAGGAGGTGGTCACCCCACAGCTTAAAAGCGTGCAGGTAGAGGGGAAGTGGGTGACCACCAGACGTAGTAAGTGTGCCAGGCAGGTAGTGCAGGAGTCCTCCCGTGAGTCCATCTCGCTTTCAAACCAATATTCACTTCTGAGTATCGGTAAAGATGATGGTGCCTCTGGGGAGTGCAGCCGGAGCCAATTCCAAGGCACCACGGGTGGCTCAGCTGCACAGGGGGGAGGGACAAAGAACAAAAGAGCCCAAGTGATAGGGGAACGGACAGGCGTTCCTGCGGCCGTAGACGTGACTCGTGAATGGTTTTGTGCCTCCCTGGTGCCAGGGTCAAGGATGTCACAGAGCGGACGCAGGGCATCCTGGGGGGATAAACAGCTAGAGGTCGTGATCCATATCGGGACCAGCGACATAGGTAAAATAAGGGATGAGGTCCAACAGGAAGAATTCAGGGAGCTAGGAAGAAAATTAAAGGATAGGACCTCAAAGGTAGTAATCTCCAGGTTACTACCGGTGCCACGTGCTAATGAGTAGAGAATCGAGAGGATGAACACGTGGCTGGAAAGTTGATGTCGGAGGGAGGGCTTTAAATTCTTGAGACATTCTGGGGGAGATGGGACCTGGGTGTCGAGGAACTTACAGGGTAGGATTAAAAAAAAAGGGACGCTTATGTCATATCAACGGCTAAATACTATAGAATCTTTAGAGGAATATAGAAAGTTAAGAGTCAAAATTAAAAAGGATATTAGGAATGCTAAGAGAAAGCACGAGAAATTCTTGGCCAGTAAAATTAAGGAAAACCCTAAGATGTTCTATAAATATATTAAGAGTAAGAGGGTAACTAAAGAAAGGGTCGGGCCTATTAGAGACCATGAGGGTAATCTTTGTGTGGAGGTGGAAGATGTTAGGGGGGTTCTTAACAAATACTTTGCATCTGTTTTCACAAAGGAAAGGGGCAATGCAGTTCCTGCTATCGAGGAGAAGTGTGATATTCTGAATGAAGTAAATATAGTGAGCGAGGAAGTATTAAGGGGTTTAGCAGCTTTGAAAGTAGATAAGTCCCCAGGCCCAGATGAAATGCATCCCAGGCTGTTGAGCGAAGTAAAAGAGGAAATAGCAGAGGGCTTGATCATCATTTTTCAGTCCTCTTTGGATCTGGGCATTGTGCCAGTGGATTGGAGGACTGCTAATGTAGTACCCTTGTTTAAGAAGGGAGAAAGGGATAGGCCGAGTAATTACAGGCCTGTCAGCCTAACCTCAGTGGTGGGAAAATTATTGGAAAAATCCTGAAAGACAGGATAAATCTGCATTTGGAAAGACAAGGATTAATTAGGGACAGTCAGCACGGATTTGTTAAGGGAAGATCGTGTTTGACTAATCTGATTGAATTTTTTGAGGAGGTAACCAAGAGGGTCGATGAGGGTAGTGCGTATGATGTAGTATATATGGACTTTAGCAAGGCGTTTGATAAGGTCCCACATGGTAGACTGGTCATGAAGATTAAAGCCCATGGGATACAGGGCAAAGTGTCAAGTTGGATCCAAAATTGGCTTGGAGGTAGGAAGCAAAGAGTAATGATTGATTGATGTTTTTGTGACTGAAAGGATGTTTCCAGTGGGGTTCCGCAGGGCTCAGTATTGGGTTCCTTGCTTTTTGTGGTATATATCAACGATTTAGATTTGAATATAGAGAGTATGATTAAGAAGTTTGCAGACGACACTAAAATTGGCTGTGTGGTTGATAATGAAGAGGAAAGTCATGGGCTGCAGGAGGATATCAATCTACTGGTCAGGTGGGCAGAGCAGTGGCAAATGGAATTTAACTCAGAGAAGTGTGAGGTTTGGGAAGGCTAATAAGGAAAGGGTATACACATTAAGCTGTAGGCCACTTAATAGTGTAGATGAACAAAGGGACCTTGGAGTGCTTGTCCACAGAACCCTGAAAGTAGCAGGCCAGCTGGATAAGGCGGTTAAGAAGGCATACGGAATGCTTGCCTTTATTGACAGAGGCATAGAATATAAGAGCAGGAAGGTTATGCTTAAATTGTATAATACTTTGGTTAGGCCACAGCTGGAGTACTGCGTACAGTTCTGGTCGCCGTATTATAGGAAGGACGTGATTGCACTAGAGAGGGTGCAGAGGAGATTTACTCGGATGCTGCCTGGAATGGAGAATCTTAGTTATGAGGACAGATTGGATAGGCTGGGTTTGTTCTCATTGGAACAGAGGAGGTTGAGAGGAGACCTCATTGAGGTGTACAAAATATTGAGGGGCCTGGACATAGTGAATAGTAAGGGTCTATTTCCATTTGTGGCGGGATCTATTATGAGGGGGCATAGTTTTAAGGTGGTTGGTGGAAGGTTTAGAGGGGATTTGAGGGGGGGCTTCTTTACACAGAGGGTTGTGGGGATCTGGAACTCGCTGCCTGGAAGAGTGGTGGATGCAGAAACCCTCACCACTTTTAAGAGATAGTTGGATGGACACTTAAAGTGCAGTAACCTGCAGGGTTACGGACCTAGAGCTGGTAATTGGGATTAGACTGGATGACCTTTTGTTGGACGGAGCAAATATAATGGTAAGTACTGCAGGGAATAGGATACAGCCAGGGTGATCTCCTGTACTAGTTTCGATCGCCTGGATTAGTTTCGATCGCCTGGATGGGTCAGACGAATTTTCCCAGATTTTTTCTTCCTAAATTGGCCTGGGCTTTTATCTGGTTTTTGCCTCTTCTCGGAGATCACATGGCTCCGGTTGGGGTAGAGTGTAGAATGTTTTAGTACAAGGGGTGTCGCAGTTGTGGTGAGGCGGACTGGTTGGGCTGGGTGCTCTTTGCCTTTCCATCATTGTTCATAGGTTTATATGTAACCTTTAGGGCTGCTGACCGAGGGCCGTGTGGCTCTTTGTCGGTCGGCATGGACACGATGGGCTGAAATGACCTCCTTCTGCGCTGTAAATTTCTATGTTTCTATGAAAGAGAGGAAGAGTGATGCGTAGCCACGCAGTAATGGGAAAAGTCCCACACTGGCCGCTCACCGGCTTTCCATTTGCAAGTACTGTGCACGCACATGAATTTAAAGGGAGTGCGCAGTAAAAGGAAGACTTGCATTTATATAGCGCCTTTCACAACCACTGGATGTCTCAAAGTGCTTTACAGCCAATGAAGTACTTTTGAAGTGTTGCCACTGTTGTGCTGCTGGAAACACAGCAAGCTCCCACAAAGAGCAATGTGATAATGACCAGATAATCTGTTTTTTTGTCATGTTGAAATAAAAGAAACAGGCCACACAGAACAAAGCACAGCTTACAGAGAACATTGGCAGAGAGGATTAGGGAGGGAGTTCCAGAGCTTGGGGCCCAGGCAGCTGACGGCACGGCCACCGATGGTTGAGCGATTTATAATCAGGGATGCTCAGGAGGGCAGAATTAGAGGGGTGCAGAGTTCTCGGGGGGTGGGGGGTGGGGGGGGGGGGGGGGTTGTGGAGCTCGAGGAGATTACAGAGATAGGGAGGGGCAAGGCCATGGAGGGATTTGAAAACAAGGATGAGAATGTTTTTTTTGTTAAATCGAGATGTTGCCGGACTGGGAGCCAATGTCGGTCAGCAAGTACAGGGGTGATGGGTGAACGGGATTTGGTGCGAGTTAGGATACAGACAGCAGAGTATTGGATGACCTCAGGTTTATGGCAAGTGGATGGGAATCCACGAGAGCGTTGGACTAGTTGAGTCTGGAGTTAATAAAATCATGGATAAGGGTTTCAGCAGCCGATGGGCTGAGGCAGCAGCGCAGACAGGCGATGTTACAGAGATAGATGTAGGCGCTCTTGGTGATGTAGAGGATATGGGGTCGGAAGGTTATTTCAAGATAAAATTGGACGCAGAGGTTACGAAAAGTTTGGTTCAGCCTGAGACAGTGGTCAGGGAGAGGGATGGATTCGGTGGTTAGGGAATGGAGTTTGTAGCGGGGGTCAAAGGAAATGGCTATGGTCTTCCCAACGTTTAATGGGAAGAAGTTGTTGCTCATCTAGGATTGGATGTCAATAACCAGTCTGACAACACAGAGGCAGTGCAGGGGTCGAGAGAGGTTGTCAGTGTACATGTGGAATCTGACGTCATTTCAAAGTATCCATTGTATGTGAAGTACTTGAGATGTGATAAGGTGCTACATATCAGTGCAAATCTGTTCTTTAATTCTTTACCCTGTGTTTAAATAGCCTGCTGATATACGTTATCTGCTCTCACACATGAATAGCGATGTGGATCTGTAGAACTGTACCTCAGCATGAGCCAGCACCTTCAAGGTATGAGGGGAACGGGGGAGGGAAATATGTTTTTTTGTGTTTGTCGTCAGTGTGGGAACTGTCAATTTTCTTCTTTTAGTTAAGTGACTTTCTCCTTTCTAATTTATTAATTTCTACTTTCATTATCAATTACACAATCTTTCTTCCTACAGATATGCAACAAAATTCTGTGATTTTGCAGTCACCATATTTTCTCTTCCATCTCACTGTATTCCCCTAAAAAGAAAAGTCATAACATTTACAGAACAACTTGTATTTATATAGCGCCTTTAACGGAGTAAAACGTCCCAAGGCACTTCACAGGAGCATTATAAAACAAAATTTGACATTGAGCCATATAAGGAGATATTAAGACAGACAAAGAAGCAGGTTTTAAGGAGTGTCTTAAAGGAGGGGAGAGAGAGGGAGAGAGGTGGAGACGTTTAGGGAGGATATTCCAGGGCTTCAGGCTCAGGCAGCCGAAGGCACGGCCACCAATGGTTGAGCGATTAAAATCGGGGATGCTCAAGAGGGCAGAATTGGAGGAGTGCAGATATCTGTGGGTTGTAGGGCTGGAGGAGATTACAGAGATAGGGAGGGGTGAGGCCATGGAGGAATTTGAAAACGAGGATGAGAATTTCAAAATTGATGCGTTGCTTAACCGGGAGCCAGTGTAAGTCAGCGAGCACAGGGGGTGATGGGTGAGCGGGACTGGGTGCGAGTTAGGACACGGGCAGCCGAGTTTTGGATCACCTCTAGTTTACGTCGGGTAGAAGAAGGGAGGCCAGCCAGGAGTGCGTTGGATTAGTCAAGTCTAGAGGTAACAAAGGCATGGATGAGGACTTCAGCAGCGGATGAGCTGATGCAGAGGCGGAGTCGGGTGATGCTACGGAGGTGGAAATAGGCGGTCTTGGTGATGGAGCGGATACGTGGTCGGAAACTCATTTCGGGATCAAATATGACACCGAGGTTACGAAGTGTGGTTCAGCTCCAGATTGTTGCCAGCGAGAGGGATGGAGTCAGTGGATATGGAATGGAGTTTGTTGCAGGGACTAAAGACAATGGCTTCGGTCTTCCCAATATTTAGTCACAATTTCAAATATATCCATTAACTGGGCTCCAAAAACTCCTTCCCCTTCCACCAACAGCATAAGACAGACAGCCCACCAGCCCTTTAACCATCCTGGATTCTGAGCAATCTCTTTCTTCCCCTCCCCAAAACATATTTTACAATACCCACCTGGCCAGGTGACTCCCCAAGTTCAAAGGCCTAATTTAAATAACTAAAATTTGGTGCATGCAGCAATCCATCTCAAATCCCTCAGTGCCACCACGTGGCTGAGGCTCCAATCAACATGAAATTCAGGCCTGCCAGAAACCTAGGGCACCGACGATTTCTTACCTGTTTTTACCACCATATGGGAAGAGGTCGACTCCTGATCGATATTCAGGTCTTTGTCGTTTTTTTTCGACAAGACTGGAAGTCGGTCATAATCGGGGTGGAACTGCGGTGGTAAGTCCTGGTGAGGGACGGAAGTGGAGGCGAGACGGATTCTGCACTGCTGTCACTCAGCAGCGGAGCGGTGGTGACGTCATTGCGCCACCACGCGCTCTCCCCTCATTTATAGGGGGGAGAATCGGCAATTTTTTAGGATCGGCCACTGGGCCACAAGGGAGGGTTTCAGCCAGGCCAGCAGCCAGGAGGGGGTGCCAGGCTGCCTGTTGACGGCCCGGCCGAATTCGGGGCAATAATTGGCTGGCTGATCAGGAAGTCAGCCGGCAAAAAAAAAAACATGGCAGCCACGGCAGTGCGCCCTCCCCTTGAAGGGCCGCCACGCCGCGCACACACAAAGCAAGGTGCACCGACAGAAATAGCTGTCGGGGGCACTGCGCGGCGGAGGAATGATTTTTGGAGGTAAATTTGGGGCGGATTACGATGTAGGTGCGTGCTAGTGGTAGTTAGGGCTGTTTCAGTGGGAGGGGCAGAAACCTCATCGGAGATATTCAAAGAAGGAACCTCAGGAACGATAGGCACGAAGTTGGTACTTTGCAAAGACAGAGGTATTAGGGTTTTTTTTAGGGCAAGGGCAAGGACAGCAGTTTAGAAAGGGAGGGGGCCAATACATAAGAAATAGGAACAGGAGTAGGCCACACGGCCCCTCGAGCCTGCTCCGCCATTCAGTAAGATCATGGCTGATCCGATCATGGACTCAGCTCCACTTCCCTGCCCATTCCCCATAACTCTTTATCCCCTTATCGATTAAGAAACTGTCAATGTCCCAGCTTCCACAGCTCTCTGGGGCAGCGAATTCCACAGATTTACAACCCTCAGAAGAAATTTCTCCTCATCTCGGTTTTAAATGGGTGGCCCCTTATTCTAAGATCATGTCCTCTAGTTCTAGTCTCCCCCATCAGTGGAAACATCCTCTCTGCATCCACCTTGTCAAGTCCCCTCATAATCTTATACATTTCGATAAGATCACCTCTCATTCTTCTGAATTCCAATGAGTAGAGAACCAACTTACTCAACCTTTCCTCATAAGTCAAGCCCCTCATCTCCGGAATCAACCTAGTGAATGTGAGGAGAGGGAACCATTTACAATGTTTGAGAGCATGGGGGGCCAGGAAAGGAAGTTGGGAGATTAGCAGTTTAGTGGAAATGTGGTCAAGGGGTTCTGTGGACGAGATGAGCTCTGAAGGGGCATTGGGATTGGGATGGGAGTGGTGGAGATAAGACACACAGATTCAGGGTAGGGGCGGGGGATTTAGATTGGTGGGAAAGAGACAAGTATCATAGCTTAAGTATTCCAAGAGAATGAGAATCTTTGGCAGGCCTCGTCTGAAAACATTTGGGAACATGTGCAGGACCTATTCTCCAATGAAGGATCTTCTGACTTGAGTTCAGCAGCACTGCTGGCCAGAGAATGGGGGTGGGAGGGAGAGGGGAAAAAAAGGCAGAGACTTTCTGTGCGGGCATGGTTGAAGGTGAGGGTAAGACAGAGAGAAAGCTCAAGAAATCCTGTTGGAGCAGAAGCAATGAGAGAGATACCTTGTTGGAGGGGTGAAGACAGAGACCCTGTTGAAGTGGGGTGAGATTAGAGAGAGGGAGCAAAACCTTGTTGCAGGAATGGACAATGATTTCTCTGGCTTTGCTGGGAGCAGGAGAGAGGATCGCTGTTGGGGCTTAGTCATTGTCCCTGCTGCAACAATAGAAGCTCTACTAATTTGACCCAGATAAGTTTCTTATTTTATCGAGACATCTTACTAAGTTTTATTGTCTTTCTTAATGTAGAGATCCTCCTAGCTTTTGGATTGGTCCCTGCAAAGTGCATGATTGATAATTCTTTCTTGGTTAGCATGGACCACACAGATCCCAGAACCAGCCACAAAGGTCCAATCTCCCTGACCTACCTAACTCCACAGATTTAGTTTTGCTACTGCCAAACATGGTGACTGTCAGACCTGGAGCTTGCAAATCAACTCTACAACCCCCGCCCCCCTTCCTGTCCAACCCAGCCCAGCCTCTCTGCTCTCAGTCTGACCCAACTCTACAACAGTGTCTCGCCCACTCTCATCCCAACTCTGGAGCTGCCCCACTCCCTCACCACCTGTAAGCAACGCCACAGAGATCTACTATTACTTGTAAAAAGTTCAAGCCAAAGAGAGATGCTAGCTGTGGGCTTGCGGTCTAAGTGTATGTGTGGAAGAAAAATCATAGACATCTTCAGTCATTAAATCCCACTTGCAACAATATAGAATCACACAGCACAGAAGGAGGCCATTCAGCCCATTGTTTCTGTGCCAGCTTTTTAGAAGAGTTATCCAATTAGTCCCACTCCCCCTGCGCTTACCCCAATACCTCAAGTATTTATCTAATTCCCTTTTGTAAGTTACTATTGAATCTGCCTCCACCGCCCTTTCAGGCAGTATATATTCGGGAACAACTTGCTGCGTGAAAAAGTTTTTCCTCGTGTCGCCTTTGGTTCTTTTGCCAATTACCTTAAATCTGTGTCCTCTGGTTACCGACCCTCCTGGCTCTGGAAACAGTTTCTCCTTATTTACGTTATCAAAACTGTTCATGATTTTGAACACCTCGATTAAATCTCCACTTAACCTTCTCTGCTCTAAAGAGAACAACCCCGGCTTCTCCAGTCTCCCCATATAACTGATGTCCCTCATCCCTGGTACCATTGTGGTCAATCTCCTCTGCACCCTCTCTAAGGCTTTCACATCCTTCCTAAAGTGCGGTATCTGAAATTGGACACAATATTCCAGCTGAGGTCTAACCAATGTTTTATAAAAGTTTTGCATAAATTCCTTGCTTTCGTACTGCATGCCCCGACTAATAAAGCCAAGGATCCCATCTGCGTTTATTTTTTTAAAAACAACGTTCTCAATATGTCTTGCCACCTTGAAAGATTTGTGTACATAGGAGTTATATACTGGACAAAAATGTATTGTCATTTGATGTACAGCAATTCATGTAATTTGTAGAACAGGGCCCTCTAGAGGTAAGACTAAACAACCAAGCTGGACAAGCCAGTTCATCACAGAATAATAGAAATTCACAGCACAGAAGGAGGCCATTCAGCCCATCGTCTCAGCCGAAAAAGAGCTACCCAGCCCAATCCGATTTTCCAGCGATTGGTCCGTAACCCTGCAGGTTATGGCACTTCAGGTGCACATCCAAGTACTTTTCAAATGTGTTGAGGGTTTCTGCCCCTACCACCCTTTCAGGCAGTGAGTTCCAGACCCCACCCTCGAATGAAAAAAGTTGTTAACTTCCCTCTAATCCTTCTAACAATTAATTGAAATCTATGCCCGCTGGTTATTGACCCCTCTGCTAAGGGAAATAGGTCCTTCCTATCCATTCTATCTAGGCCCCTCATAATTTTGTACACCTCAATTAAATCTCCCTTTAGCCTCCTCTGTTCCAAAGAAAACAACCCCAGCTTATGCAATTTTTCCTCATAGCTAAAATTCTCCACTCCAGGCAGCATCCTTGTAAATCTCCTCTGTACCCTCTCCAGTGCAATCACATCCTTCCTGTAATGCGGTGACCAGAACTGCACGCAGTACTCCAGCTGCGGCCTAACCAGTGTTTTATACAGTTCAAGCGTAAACCCACCTGCTCTTTTATTCTATGCCTCGGCTAATAAAGACAAGTATTCCGTGTGCCTTCTTAACCACCTTATCTACCTGGCCTGCTACCTTCAGGGATCTGTGGACATGCACTCCAAGGTCCCTCTGTTCCTCTACACTTCTCAGTGTCCTACCATTTATTGTGAGCCTGTGGCTGACTGTACACGTGGATCTCTCCCCAACAGTTGCACTCCATAGTGTAAACATTCCGAAATTCAGTGAACCAATAACATTGTAAGCCTACAAAAATGCGGCTGTACAAATATATCATTGGGTTAAATTCACTCGTTTCAATCAACATGGTAAGCCAGTCCTGCCAGTCTGCACTTGGGAGTTTCCATGTATTGTACAATGGAGGCTAGCTACCAACAGCGACGTCGTTCTTCCAAAACACGATCATAAAAGCAACAAACCCTTTGAGCAATTCTTTCAGAAGTCGTAGCACCATTGCTCCGATTCTCTACCCCACTATATTTTACACTTAGTAAGGGACCATTTGCAAGCACACAAGAGCGCTCATGGGACTGGGGGGGGGGGTTCGGTGTTCCCTATACATCTATACCTATATTATACAAACATTTTGCATATGGTGCATGTCCACCTCAAAAGCGTGCACGGGGGTCAAAAAAATCATAAGTGGCTGAAATAACCACTGTCTGTCTGATTAATAGTGTCAATTGGCTGAAGTATCTCATTGACTAAATGTGAAGCAAAAAAAAAAACCACACACACTTCCATTCAGCAGCAAGCAGGCCTCACAGAACTGATCAAATCATTTCAGATTTTTCAAACTCGGCGGTCTAGAACCAGCAACTACCACGAAAATAAACGAAACCGCTCAAATAGCTTCAAACTATTTTCGACTGTCATTATCCTTCCTCCCCCAGGCTACTGTATACAGCTAGCATTTAGAACCTCAAAATGGCACAATGCTGAGAAAAATAAATCACGGAACTTCCCCATAAAATGTGCTATTTAAATGTTTAAACCATAGAATGATGCAGCACAGGAGGCCGCCATTCGGCCCATCGTGCCTGTGCCAGCTCTTTGAACAAGCTATCCAATTAGTCCCACTGCCCAGCTTTTTCCCCAAAACCCTGCATATTAGTTCTCCAAGGTGTTGTGGCATGTTCTCCAGAGCTTGGAGTCCAAGTACTGCTCCAGTTTGAGACGGGAATTTCACCTGGACCATGGATGCTGGGAACTTTCACACCCGGCTGTCAAATTCTCTTTGCAAGGGATGCAACATGCGAGTGCTTTCCACCCTGCTCCCGATGGAGGCACAAGACCCAAAGTCTGCTGCGACAATCCTCATCACATAACAATCAGACAGAAGATATGCAAACTATGAAGTGAGCAGCAGAGGCAGGAAAAAAAAAAGAAAAGACTTGCATTTATATAGCGCCTTTCATGACCACCAGATGTCTCAATACGCTTTACAGCCAATGAAGTACTTTTGAAGTGCAGTCACTGTTGTAATGTGGGAAACGCGGCAGCTAATTTGCGCACAGCAAGCTCCCACAAACAGCAATGTGATGATGACCAGAAATCCAACCACAGATTTTTTTGACTTTTCAAGCTACTAAATAATTCTGAATCATTGGAATTCTTTGGGGCAAGGAGATTTTTTTTTGCGTCACTGAGGGGGAAACCAGTTGTTTGCGCCAGGGTCACAAGGTGATATTTCGGAGGTGCTTTGATAGTGAGCTCAGACAATGCAGCCAGTCAGTCAGGGCATAGCATGGAGAATGGCCATTGAAGACACGTGTTGGGAGAAAGACTTTCCTGTTCTGCACTATATCTACTTCAGCATTTTACACAATCTTTCATAAATAATTCAATTAACAGTTTTCTAGGAAAAAAAACATGGTTTGGGAATGGGAAAAGTAAACAAAGTGCATGGATCTTAAGCAAGTACTATAAATCCACTGTGGAAGGTAGAGGAAAACAAATATTTTATAATGCAAATAACCGGGTTTGATGAGGGAAAGAGTAAATTATTTTCGTCTTAAACAAGTTTTGTAGTGTTCGGTAAATAGTCAAAAAATTGTATATCTGTGAGGCCTGTATCTTTTATATCAGTTGGAGGAGGGGGGGGGGGCGTTGGTGATTAGTGTAAAGCTTCACCTCGAGTCATACGATATATCATATGATGTATTGCTTCAGTAACGTTGCTCCCTTACAGCATTGGGCAAGCTACCAAGTTCAGGGGCCAAATGGCCTACTCCTGCTCCTATTTCTTATGTTCTTATGCTCAGGCTGAAGCAGAGGTTCTCTCTCCACAGGTACTGTACGCCCCCCCCCCTCAAATCTGCCGTCATCACCCCCTCCTCAAAATACCAACCCTCGACCTCGCCGTCCTTGCAAACTACCGCCCCATCTCCAACCTCCCTTTCCTCTCCAAAGTCCTTGAACATGTTGTCACCTCCCAAATCTGTGCCCATCTTTCCCGCAATTCCATGTTTGAATCCCTCCAATCCCGTTTCCACCCCTGCCACCCCATCATCATAGGCAGTCCCTCGAAGCGAGGATGACCTGCTTCCACACCAAAAAGGGATGCGTTCACAGATGTTACAATGAAGGACCTAATATTCCAGATCCAGAACTACATGTTGAAGGGTGGAAGATGCCTGTGGGTGGATTTTTTTAACGTGTGGTGGCCGTTGCACACCAGCCCCCACACGGGCTCGACAGAGCTAGGTCTTGGTCCAGTGGCAAGGATTAACCAGGACGACTGGAGACCTGCTCTGCTGCACAGACCGAGCGGGCACACACATAGCAGTGTGGGCTGGCTCGTGCTGCCCCTGGGCCCTCGCCTCTTCTCAGCCCTGAACTCACGGCTCTCCTGGGTCCCGGTCACTTCCATCTACAAACTCTTGCCGCTCCTTCGTCCCTCCTGCTGTGCCTGCTCGCACTGCAATCAGCGACCTGACTTTACAGGCGTCGCACTCCTGCAGTGGTATGCCGCCACACGCTGCTCCCTCTGATGGCTCCGGCCTGCTGATCTTCTTGCAGGCCAGGACCGCGCCGATTTCCGGGCTGGGCCAGGCCAGGCCGCTGCTCCCTCTAATGCAGCCTTTCAATCACAGTACTTACCCTGCCACTGTACTGAAACAGCTCTCATCATAGTCACAAATGACATCCTTTGTGATTGTGGCAAAGGTAACCTATCCCTCCTCGTCCTTTCTGCAGGCTTTGACACGGTTGACCACTCCATCATCCAGCTGGGTGGGACTGCACTCGCCTGGTTCTATTCTTATTATCTAATCGTAGCCAGAAAATCTCCTGCAATGGCTTCTCTTCCAGGCCCTACATCGTTATCTCTGGTGTCCCCCAAGGATCTATCCTTGGCCCCCTCCTATTCCTCATTTACATGTTGCCCCTTGGCGACATCATCTGGAAACACAGCGTCAGTTTCCACATGTACACTGACGACACCCAGCTCCACCTCACCCCCACTTCTCTCTCAACCCCTCCACGGTCTCTAAATTCAGACTGCTTGTCCGACATCCAGTTCTGGAAGAGCAGAAACTTTCTCCAATTGAATATTGGGAAGATCAAAGCCATTGTTTTTGGTCCCTGCCACAAACTCCGTTCCCTAGGCACTGACTACATCCCTCTCCCCAACTCCTGTCTGAGGCTAAACCAGACTGTTCACAACCTTGGGGTCATATTTGACCACATATCCGCAGCATAACTAAGACCGCCTATTTCCACCTCCATAACATAGCCCGTCTCCGCCCTCGTCTCAGCTCATCCGCTGCTGAAACCCTCATCCATACCTTTGTTACCTCCAGACTTGACTATTCCAATACATTCCTGGCCTGCCTCCCACATTCTACCCTACGTAAACTGGAGGTTATCCAAAACTCGGCTGCCCATGTCCTAACTCGCACCAAGTCCCGCTCATCCATCACCCCTGTACTCGCTGACCTACATTGGCTCCCAGTTAAGCAACGCCTCGATTTCAAAATTCTCATCCTTAGTTTCAAATCCCTCCATGGCCTCGCCCCTCCCTATCTCTGTAATCTCCTCCAGCCCCACAACCCCCCCACCCCCGAGATGTCTGCGCTCCTCTAATTCTGCCCTCTTGAGCATCCCTGATTATAATTGCTCCACCATTGGTGGCTGTGCCTTCTGTTGCCTGGGCCCCAAGCTCTGGAATTTCCTGCCTAAACCTCTCCACCTCTTTACCTCTCTTTCCTCCTTCAAGAGGCTCCTTAAAAGCTACCTCCTTGACCAAGCTTTTGGTCATCTGCAGTAATTTTTTCTTAAATATGGCTCGGTGCCAAATTTATATCTCATAACACTCCTGTGAAGCGCCTTGGGACATTTCACTCAGTTAAAGGCGCTATATAAACACAAGTTGTTGAAGCAGAACTCTGGTAAACATCTGAAGCTGCATGCACTCCAGGTTCCAGACTACACCTGATCAACTCTACATAAGGTCTAGTCATTTTTCTAAATTACATATAGACATATATAGGAGGGGGAAGGGACAAGCTCTGTGGATCTTTTAAAATAACATATGCCTGCTTTGAGGGACTGGAGAAGGTGCAAAAAAGATTTACTAGAAAGATACCAGATCTGAGATGTTATAGCTATCAGGAAAGGCTGGTCTCTTTTCTCCAGAAAAGAGAAGGCTGAGGGGTGGCCTGATCAAGGTCTTCAAGATAATGAAATAGTTTGATAGAGTAGACGAGAGAAAATGTTTCCACATGTGGGGGAGACCAGAACTAAGGGGCCATCAATATAAGGTAGTCACTAATAAATCCAATGGGGAATTCAGAAGAAACTTCTTTACCCAGAAAGTGGTGAGAATGTGGAACTCGCTACCACAGGGAGTGGTTGAGGCGAATAGTATAGATACATTTAAGGGGAAGCTAGATAAACATGAGGGAGAAAAGAACAGAAGTATATCATAGAATCATAGAAATTTACAGCACGGAAGGAGGCCATTTTGGCCCATCGTGCCTGTGCCGGGCGACAAGAGGCTACCCAGCCTATCCCACTTTCCAGCTCTCAGTCCGTAGCCCTGCAGGTTACAGCACTTCAAGTGCACATCCAAGTACTTTTTAAATGTGGTGAGGGTTTCCGCCTCTACCACCCTTTCAGGCAGAGAGTTCCAGACTCCCATCAGAAATTTCCCCTCTAAGCCTCCCCCAATTACTTTAAATTTATGCCCCCTGGTTGTGGAGCCCTCTGCTAAGGGAAATAGATCCTTCCTATCCACTCTATGTAGGCGCCTCATAAATTTTATACACATCAATTAGGTCTCCCCTCAGCTGATGGAGTTGGATGAAGAATTACATGGATAGACTGGAGAAGCTGGGGTTGTTCTCCTTAGAGCAGAGAAGGTCGAGAGGAGATTTGATCGAGGTGTTCAAAATCATGAGGGATCTGGACAGAGTAGATAGAGAGAAACTGTTCCCATTGGCAGAAGGGTCGAGAATCAGAGGACACAGATTTAAGGTGATTGGCAGAAGAACCAAAGGCAATATAAGAAAAAACTTTTTTAAACAGCGAGTGGTTAGGATCTGGAATGCACGGCCTCAGAGGGTGGTGGAGACAGATTCAATCGTGGCTTTCAAAAGGGAACTGGATACGTACATTAAGGAAAAAAATTTGCAGGGCTACGGGGAAAGGGTGGGGTAGTGGGACTGGCTGAGGTGCTCTTGCAGAGAGCCGGCACGGGCTCGACGGGCCGAATGGCCTCCTTCTGTGCTAGAAATACTGCACATCCACTATGTAAATAGAAACTTGTAAAATTTAAGCAGGACTTCACCTAATTAGAGTTCATATTTTTCTTCACTTCTCAAGGTATTGACTCTTTTTGGAGGAGTCACTCTCTGGTACTCCATCCAAGTTGTAATTATTCATTTGTGAGCCTCGACAGTGTGAGCAGGACATTTAACCACAGGGGCATCACAGCTAGGCCCAATCCAGTCCTCACCTCATGCACTCTTCCAACAGGTACCTCTGACAATTGAAAACAACGAGAAGTGGGAACCTATCTGATTTTCCCTCGTTAGTGGAGGCCAATTGTCGTGCTCCTACCGTCACCCAGCTGTGATCAGCACAGACGAAGGATGGGTCTGAGACCTTCCAGGTCCTATGGGTCAGCTGCTCAGTTGAACCATCAGGGGAACAAATAGAGGCTCTTTGAACTAAAACAGTAGGTGACTAAATCACAGTCCACCTTAAGACAATTCTGTTCCACTTGAATTTCTCTTCTTCGGCAGTCCCTCGGAGTCGAGGATGACTTGCTTCCACACTAAAAATGAGTTCTCAGGTGACTGATGAGACCAATGTGGGACCTACAGTCTCTGTCACAGGTGGGGCAGACGGTGGTTGGAGGGACGGGTGGGTGGGGTGCCTGGGTTGCCGTACGCTGTTTGTACTTGGCTTCAGCTTGCTCTCAGTGATGAGACTCGAGTTGTTCAGCGCCCTCCCGGATGCTCTTCCTCCACTTAGGGCGGTCTTGGGCCAGGTATTCCCAGGTGCTGGTGGGGATGTTGCACTTTATCAAGGAGGCTTCGAGGGTGTCCTTGAAGTGTTTCCTCTGCCCACCTGGGGCTCGCTTGCCGTGTCAAAGCCCTGAGTAGAGCGCTTGTTTTGGGAGTCTCGTATTGGGCATGTGAACAATGTGGCCCGCCCAACGAGCTGATTGAGCGTGGTCAGTGCTTCGATGCTGGGGATGTTGGCCTGAACGAGAACACTGACGTCGGTGCATCTAAGCTCCCAGTGGATTTGCAGGGTCTTGCGGAGGCAGCGCTGGTGGTACTTCTCCAGTGCTTTGAACACAGCACTTCCAGGGCAGAATTCCAACTACCACAGATTAAAGGGCATGTAAAAGAAAACAGTTCCATTAACATTTTCAAGTTTAAAAAAAAAAAAGGTTATGAATGAAATGGATTTGAATTATATTTAAATGATCTTTCTACAGATTGACAGTTGTGGGAAGAAAATGAACACCCAAGTTTCTAACCTTTCATCTCCCCCAGTTCAAGCTCATTTTTGCTTACTTCAGATTTAGTGCTTTTCATGCTATTTTTAGGAAATAAAATAATTCAGTTAAATTTGGTTCAAAATTTTAACCCCAAGTAATGGTTTATAATAGTTAATATTGTGCAGCTTGACAATCCTTCATCAGTCTTAGCAACTGCATTGTTCAACTGGTACATGGCATATAGACCAGAAGATCCCAGATTTGATCCGCAGTCTGTGTAAAGTTAACTGATCACAGCCAGGGCAGCAGTTGGGGCTCAGCACCCAGATTAAGGAGGGGAAAAGATAAGTTCGAGTTCCTGGTGGCTGTCCAGTGACCTTTGCTGCAAAGTATATGTTTGTGAATGTTGGACAATGACAGGATTGGACAGAGCTGTGATGCAGTTTGTCAAATAACCTGCTGCCGGTCACTGCTCAGACTCACCCAAAGAATGGCTAGTTAGAATCATAGGTTACAGCACAGAAGGAGGCCATTCAGCCCGTCGAGCCCATGCCTGCTCTCTGCAAGAGCACCTCAGCTAGTCCCACTTCCCCGCCCTTTCCCTGTAGCCCTGCAAAAAAATATTCTTCAGGTACTTATCCAATTCCCTTTTGAAAGCCATGATTGAATCTGCCTCCACCACCCTCAGGCAGCGCATTCCAGATCCTGACCACTCGCTGTGTAGCAAAGGTTTTCCTCATGTTGCCTTTGCCAATCAGCTTGAATCTTTGTCCTCTGGTTCTCATCAATGGCAACGGTTTCTCTCTATCTGAACCCCTCATGATTTTGGATATCTCGATCAAATCTCCTCTCAACCTTCTCTGCTTCTCTGGTCAATACACGTAACTGAAGCACCTCATCCCTGGAACCATTCTTGTAAACTTTTTCTGCACCCTCTCTAAGGCCTTCACATCCTTCCTAAAGTGCGGTGCCCAGAATTGGACACAATACTCCAGTTGAGGCCGAACCAGTGTTTTATAAAGGTTGCTTTTGTACTCTATGCCTCTATTTATGCTGTATGCTTTTTTAACCGCTTTCTCAACCTGCCCCGCCACCTTCATCTATACCCCCAGGTCTCTCTGTTCATGCACCCTCTTTAGAATTGTACCCTTCAGTTTATATTGTCTCTCCTCGTTCTTCCTACCAAAATGTATCACTTCACACTTTGCCACGTTAAATTTAATCTTCCATGTGTCCACCCATTTAACCAGTCTTCCTGAAGTCTATCACTATCCTCCTCACTATTCACTATACTTCCAAGTTTTCTGTCATCTGCAGATTTTGAAATTGTGCCCTGTTCTCCCAAATCCAAGTCATTAATATATAAAGAAAAGCAGTGGTTCTACTACCGACCCCTGGGGAACATCACTGTTTACCTTCCTCCAGTCCGGAAAACAACCGTTCACCACTACTCTCCGTTTTCTGTCACTTAGCCAATTTTGTATCCAGGCTGCCACGGTCCCTTTTATTCCATGGGCTTCAACTTTTTTGGCAAGCCTATTATGTGGCACTTTATCAAACGCCTCTTGGAAATCCATGTACACCACATCAATCCTCTGTTATCTCATCAGAATACTCGATCAAGATTGCTTTTAACATAACGGTACTGGCTTCCCTTCATTAATCCACGCTTGTCCAAGTTACTGTTAACTTTGTCCTTGATTATCGTTTATAAAAGCTTCCCCACTACCGAGGTTAAACTGATTGGCCTGTAGTTGCTGGGTTTATCCTTACACCCACTTTTAAAAAAGGGTGTAACATTTGCAATTCTCCAGTCTTCTGGCACCACCCCCGTATCCAAGGAAAGAAAGACAGACCTGGATTTATATAGCGCCTTTCACGACCACCGGACGCCTCAAAGCGCTTTACAGCCAATGAAGTTCTTTTAAAGTGTAGTCACTGTTGTAATGTGAGAAACACGGCAATCAATTTGCGCACAGCAAGCTCCCACAAACAGCAATGTGATAATGACCAGGTAATCTGTTTTGTTATGTTGATTGAGGGATAAATATTGGCCAGGGCACCGGGGATAACTCCCCCGCTCTTCTTCGAAATAGTGCCATGGGATCTTTTACGTCCACCTGAAAAAACAGACGGGGCCTCCGTTTAACGTCTCATCTGAAAGACGGCACCTCCGACAGTGCAGTACTCTCTCAGTACCGCACTGGAGTATCAGCCTAGATTTATGTGCTCAAGTCTTATATGGCTCAGAGACGTGGACTATATACAGCAGACACCTCAAAGCGCTGGAGATGTACCACCAGCACTGCCTCCGCAAGATCCTGCAAATCTACTGGGAGGATGGACGCACCATCTCGCTCAGGAAAACATCCCTAGCATCGAAGCACTGACCACACTCGACCAGCTCCGTTGGGTGGGCCACATCGTCCGCATGCCCGACATGAGACTCCCTAAGCAAGTGCTCTACTCGGAACTGCTACATGGCAAGCGAGCCCCAAGTGGGCAGAGGAAGTGTAACATCCCCACTGGCACCTGGGAATCCCTGGCCAAAGACCGCCCAAAGTGGAGGAAGAACATCTGGGAGGGTGCTGAGCACCTCGAGTCTCGTCGCCGAGAGCATGCAGAAACCAAGTGCAGATCGCGGAAGGAGCGTGCGGCAAACCAGACTCCCCACCCTTTCCCTCAACCACTGTCTGCCCCACCTGTGACAGAGACTATAATTCCCGTATTGGACTGTTCAGTCACCTGTGAACTCACTTTGAGAGTGGAAGCAAGTCTTCCTCGAAGGGTTGTAGGTGCGCGTAAAACCATATCCCAGCATTTTCAGAAGAAAACTGGAAAAAGTAAATACACAAGCCAAATTATTGCCATTCTCTCAAAAAAGGCAAGTTAAATTATAACATCCAAAAGTGTAAAATGATTATTGCCCACTAATCTCACCACATGCAGTGAAACACTTTGTATGAAACAGGATCAAATCACTGACAAACTTTGAAATGGACTTTCAGTATTTTCAACAGGGGGGGGGGGTCTAATAAAGGAAGTCATAAGCTGTCAGAATTTGTTTTCACCAAACAATGTGTGTTTATGATTTTTTTCCCCCTTCTGCTCCTCTTCTGAAGGTTGTGACTCATGCAGGGCTTGCCTTCAGATTCATAGCACCCAAGTGTGGGAGTCTAGGTTGCTCCATTTCCACAGCCCGTTCAATTGTTGGGAGTTTACAGACAAGCTTTGTTCTGACCTCACCAGATAGACACACACACATGCACTTTCCAGCAAGTGACGGATTGTGATCAAGAGCTTCGGTTGTTTTTCTTATTGTTCGTTCACGTCGCTGGTAAGGCCGGTATTTATTGCCCATCCCTAATTCCCCTCGAGAAGGTAGTGATGAGCCACCTTCTTGAACCGCTGCAGTCCGTGTGGTGATTCTTATTATAGTTTCTCATAGTGGTTTCGGAGTGGCTTGCTAGGCCATTTTAGAGGGCAATTAAGAGTCAACCACATTACTGTGGGTCTGGACTCTCATATAGGCCAGACCGGGTAAGGGCGGCAGATTTTCTAAAGGACATTAGTGAACCAGATGGGTTTTATAACAATTCTGTAGTTTCAAGGTCATCATTACTGATACTAGGTATTTATTTCAAATTCAGATGGAGGGCGAGAAAGTTTCATCTCAAACCAGTGTACTAAGCTTAAATAAAGGAGACTTTGAAGGTATGAGGGCAGAGTTGGCTAAAGTGGACTGGGAAAACAGATTAAAGTGTAGGACGGTTGGTGAACAGTGGTGTACATTTAAGGAGATATTTCATAACTCTCAAGAAGAATAAGGAGGAAAGGGTGTAAAAGAAAAGATAACCATCCGTGGCTAAGTGAAGAAATAAAGGATGGTATCCAATTAAAAACAAGGGCATACAAAGTGGCCAAAACTAGTGGGAGGACAGAAGATTGGGAAGCTTTTAAAAGCCAGCAAAGACTGACTAAAAATATGATTAAGAAAGGGAAGATAGACTATGAAAGTAAACTAGCACGAAATATAAAAAGAGATAGCAAGAGTTTCTATAGGTATATAAAAAGGAAAAGAGTGGCTAAAGTAAACATTGGTCCCTTAGAGGACGAGACCGGGGAATTAGTGATGGGGAACATGGAGATGGCAGAAACTCTGAACAAATATTTTGTATCAGTCTTTACGGTAGAGGACACTAACAATATTCCAACAGTGGATAGTCAAGGGGCTATAGGGGGAGAGGAACTTAACACAATCACAATCACTAAGGAGGTGGTACTCAGTAAGATAATGGGACTAAAGGAGGATAAATCCCTTGGACTGATGGCTTGCATCCTGGGGTCTTAAGAGAAGTGGCAGCAGAGATTGTGGATGCATTTACCAAAATTCCCTGGATTCTGGGGAGGTCCCAGCAGATTGGAAAACTGCAAATGTAACGCCCCTATTTAAAAAAGGAGGCTGACAAAAAGCAGGAAACTATAGACCACTTAGCCTAACATCTGAGGTTGGGAAAATGTTGGAGTCCATTATTAAAGAAGCAGTAACAGGACATTTGGAAAAACATAATTCAGTCAGGCAGAGTCAGCATGGATTTATGAAGGGGAAGTCATGTTTGACAAATTTGCTGGAATTCTTTAAGGATGTAACGAACAGGGTGGATAAAGGGGAACAAGTGGATGTGGTGTATTTGGATTTCCAGAAGGCATTCGATAAGGTGCCACATAAGAGGTTACTGCACAAGATAAAAGTTCACGGGGTTGGGGGTAATATATTAGCATGGATAGAGGATTGGCTAACTAACAGAGAATCGGGTTGGCAATCAGTAACTAGTGGGGTGCCGCAGGGATCAGTGCTGGGACCCCAACTATTTACAATCTATATTAACGACTTGGATGAAGGGACAGAGTGTAACGTAGCCAAGTTTGCTGACGATACAAAGATGGTCAGAAAAGCAATGTATGAGGACACAAAAAACCTGCAAAAGTACATAGACAGGCTAAGTGAGGTGAGTGGGCAAAAATTTGGCAGATGGAGTATAATGTTGGAAAGGGTGAGGTTATGCACTTTGGCAGAAAAAAAAAATCAAAGAGCAAGTTATTATTTAAATGGAGAAAAATTGCAAAGTGCTGCAGTAGGTTGGTGTGGGAGAAGTGGGTTTCGATTCGTGGGGCACTGGTACCAATACTCGGGAAAGAGAGAGCTGTTCCTTGGGGACGGACTACACCTGAACTATGCTGGGACCAGAGTTCTAGCGAATCGAATAACTAGGGAGGTAGACAGGGCTTTAAATTAAATAAGGGGGGTGGAGGGAGGGAGGTGGAGAAGTCACAGTGGAGAGAAATCTAGCATGCTAAAGAGAAAAGAAAAGGAAGCAATGCAGGAAAGTGATTGTGGTAAGGATAACCAGATTATGTCAGGAAGGGACAGAGCATACAAACAAAAGAGTGCACTAACAAATAGGGTCCAGGTAAGAACAAATAGCGATAAGACAAATAGGGCTATAGTACAAAATAATGTTCAGATGTCGAATAATGTTAAAAAGACAAATTTAAAAGCATTGTATCTGAATGCATGAAGCATCTGTAATAAGGTAGACGAATTAACAGCGCAAATAGATGTAAACGGATTGTTGCAATTATGGAGACATGGTTGCAGGGTGACCAGGGTTGAGAACTGAATATCCAAGGATATTCGATATTTAGGAAGGACAGGCAAAAAGGAAGAGGGGGTGGTGGTGTTGTTGTTAGTAAAGGATGAAATCAGAGCAACAGTGAGAAAGGATATTGGCTCAGAAAATCAAGGTGTAGAATCAGTCTGGGCGGAGCTAATGCGCACCAAGGGGCAGAAAACATTGGTGGGAGTTGTCAATAGGCCTCCAAACAGTAGTGCTAGTGTAGGGGATAGCATCAAACAGGAAATTAGAAATGTATGTAACAAGGGTACTACAGTAATTGTAGGTGACTTTAATCTACATATAGACTGGCCAAACCAAATTAGTAATAATACTGTGGCAGATGAATTCCTCGAGTTTATTTTTTAGACCAGTATGTTGAGGGGCCTACTAGGGAACAGGCTATCCTAGATTGGGTATTATGTAATGAGAAAGGGTTAATTAACAGTCTTGTTGTGCGGGGTCTTTTAGGGAAGAGTGACCATAACATGATTGAATTCTTTATTAAGATGGAAAGTGATGGAGTCCAATCCGAAACTAGGGTCCTAAATCTAAACAAAGGAAACTACAAAGGTATGAGGAATGAATTGGCTATGATAGATTGGGAAGATTCATTAAAAGGCACGACGGTGGATAGGCAATGGCTAACATTTAAGGAACGAATGCATGAATTGCAACAGTTATACATTCCTTTTTGGCGTAAAAACACAAAAGGAAAAGTGGCCCAACCATGACTAACAAAAGAAATTAAGGATAGTATTAGATATTATAGTGCTGGAGAAACTAATGGGACTGAAGGCAGATAAATCCCCAGGGCCTGATGATCTGCATCCCAGAGTACTAAAAGGGGTAGCCATGGAAATAGTGGATGCATTGGTTGTCATCTTCCAAAATTCTATAGATTATGGAACAGTTCCTGCAGATTGGAGGGTGGCAAATGTAACCCCACTATTTAAAAAAGGAGGGAGAGAGAAAACAGGGAATTACAGGCCAGTTAGCCTATCAGTAGTAGGGAAAATGCTGGAGTCTATTATAAAGACTTAGATAATATCAATGGAATTAGACAAAGTCAACATGGATTTATGAAAGGAAAATCATGTTTGACAAAGCTACTAGAGTTTTTTTGAGGATGTAACCGATAGAATAGATAAGGGCGAACCAGTGGATGTGGTGTATTTGGATTTTCAGAAGACCTTTGATAAAGTCCCATATAAGAGGTTAGTGTGCAAAATTAAAGCACGTAGGGTTGGGGGTAATGTAGTGGCATGGATTGAAAATTGGTTAACTGACAGGAAAGAGAGAGTAGGAATATATATAAATGATTTGGATGAGGGAACCAAATGAAATATTTCCAAGTTTGCTGATGACACAAAACTAGGAGGGATTATGAGTTGTGAGGAGGATGTAAAGACGCTGCAAGGCGATTTAGATAGGTTGAGTGAGTGGACAAACACATGGCATATGCAGTATAACTTGGATAAATGTGAAGTTATCCACTTTGTCCTTATGTTTTTCCTACCAAAGTATTATTTAAATGGTGATAGCTTGGGCAATGACGATATACAAATGAACCTGGGTGTCCTTGTACACCAGTCATTGAAAGCAAACATGCAGGTGCAGCAAGCAGTTAGGAAGGCAAATGGTACGTTAGCTTTCATTGCAAGAGGATTTAAGTATAGGAGCAAGGATGTCTTACTACAGGTGTACAGTGCCTTGGTGAGACCACACCTGGAGTATTGTGAAGTTTTGGTCTCCTTACCCAAGAAAGGATATACTTGCTATAGAGGGAGTGCAGCGAAGGTTCACCAGATTGATTCCTGGGATGGCAGGGGGAAGAGGAGAGATTGGGTCGACTAGGCCTGTATTCACTAGAGTTTAGAAGAATGAGAGGGGATCTCATTGAAACGTATAAAATTCTGACGGGGTTGGACAGACTGGATGTGGGGAGGATGTTTTCCTTGGCTGGGAAGTCTAGAACAAGGGGTCACAGTCTCAGGATACGGGGTAGGAAATTTAGGACCGAGATGAGGAGAAAGTTTTTAACTCAGAGGGTGGTGAACCTGTGGAGTTCTCTACCACAGAAGGCTGCAGAGGCCAAGTCACTGAATATATTTAAGAAGGAGATAGATAGATTTCTAGACAAAAAAGGCATCAAGGGTTATGGGGAAAAAGCGGGAATATGGTGTTGAAATAGAGGATCAGCCATAATCATATTGCAGGCTCGAAGGGCTGAATGGCCTACTACTGCTCCTATTTTCTATGTTTCTAGTATAGCGGGACCTGGGGGTACTTGTGCATAAAACACAAAATGTTAGTATGCAGGTATAGGAAGTGATCAGGAAGGCCAATGGAATCTTGGCCTTTATTGCAAAAGGGATGGAGTATAAAAACAGGTAAGTCTTGCTACAGTTATACAGGGTATTGGTGAGGCCACACCTGGAATACTGCGTACAGTTTTGGTTTCCATATTTAAGAAAGGATATACTTGCTTTGGAGGCAGTTCAGAGAAGGTTCACTAGGTTGATTCCGGGGATGAGGGGGTTGACTTATGAGGAAAGGTTGAGTGGGTTGGGCCTCTACTCATTGGAATTCAGAAGAATGAGGGGTGATCTTATTGAAACGTATAAGATTATGAGGGGGCTTGTCAAGGTGGATGCAGAGAGAATGTTTCCACTGATAGGGGAGACTAGAACTAGGGGGCATAATCTTAGAATAAGGGGCCGTCCATTTAAAACAGAGATGAGGAGGAATTTCTTTTCTCTGAGGGTTGCAAATCTGTGGAATTCGCTGTCTCAGAGAGCTGCGGAAACTGGGACACTGAATAAATTTAAGACAGAAATAGAGAGTTTCTTAACTGATAAGGGAATAAGGGGTTATGGGGAGCGGGCAGTGAAGTGGAGCTGAGTCCATGATCGGATCAGCCATGATTGTATTAAATGGCGGAGCAGGCTCGAGGGGCTGTATGGCCGACTCCTACTTCTTATGTTCTTATTCCAGATTTATTTAATTAACTGAATTTAAATTCCCCAGCTACCATGGTTGGAGTTGAACTCACGTCTCCAGATCATTAGTCCAGACCTCTGGATTACTGGTCCAGTAATATAACCACTATGCTACCATACCCACTCCCTCAAATGGAGCAAATAGTCAACAGTTGCATCGTAATAGCCCATAGACTGTGAGTAATCATCCTGACTGAGGTCAGCTAACTCAGAAGAGAACTGACCCTGGCGCCTCCCTGGTCTGCATGGTTCCGTACAGCACCCGGTGGATAATTTATCCACTGAGCTATCAAGGAGAGACCTTAACCTGTAATTATACTGCTGTTCTTTTACTATCTGGAACATCGTTTTTAAAGTACATAAACTTACTGAAAGTACTTTTCCAGTTCTCAATATACTGTAGCCTCTGAGGAAAGTGATTTCCCCCAAACCAGTTAGGAAAATGTACAAAAGCACTGAGCATGTCTCAATTGACAATATTCTCTGCATAATAACTGCTGTGGTAACTCGTTGGTGTTTTTCTTTTTCTTGTAGTTGAGAGGAGTGCATAGTGTGTACGAGGACAGTGTAGAAATGTCAAACTTAGATAGCCATCGTCACAAGTTTGTATTCGTTCCCACATCAATCAGAGGCATCGAAGCCTTTCTGAACATTGTGGTTTGGCCTAGCCAGGAACAGTACAGATTCAGTGCGCTCAACACCTAACTGCACTAACAAACAGGCTTCAGCTGTTCAAACAGCCATCCTGTTGCAGATGTTCATGCCGTGGTGTTTCTGTACAAATCAGTTTGTCTGAAAGCCTGTATTTTGAGTTATCGGAGTTTTCAATTAACCCTTTGAAACCCCATCCCAATAAAAATGCTTTTCTGATCCACAAAATCTGTTAAAATAGTCAGCAATTGCATCATAATATCCCATATACTGTATCACAACAGATATATTGCAACATTCGCAAATTAAATATCGATGTCTTCAGTACCTCTTTGATGATGAAGGTCGCAAGTCTTGAACAGCCATTACTCAAAGCTTGTTCCTTCCACAGTCCCCGTCATCAGACTCCATCCAACCCATTTAATCTTGAGGATTGAAACAGGGATCCTTCTGGTCTGTCGGGCCCAGTGCCACAACATACCTAGCCGAGTAACAGGACTTTTTATTTGTACAAAAAATTGAATGTTACAGCAACACTTAAATCATTGCCCCTCATCCATCAAACTGCTTATTCAGAGAATTATGAAAATGTGAGATATGTCCATAAGATTCATACTTTTAAATCTGTTATCACAGTGACAACACATCAATAGTACTTCATTTGCTGTGAAGTGTCATGGGATGCCCAGAGTGTGTGAAAGGTGCTATATAAATGCAAGTCTTAATTCACTTCAATATTCATCAGGCATGATTTTAAATTTGATTTTTTTTCCCCATTGGTAAATTTGTGCTTAAAATGAGGGATTTTCAGGGATAGGGAAAGTTATTTAAAAAAAACCAACTATCCCAATCAACTACTCCCAAATCAGGCATTACGTTGGTTAGATGCATAGTATAGGCCTTCTACTTTGCCCCATCTGTGTCTCTTTCATGCCAAGTTAACAGTTTTGTGTTACAAATTGACGCCCTGCAAGCAGTACTTTAATTCCATCAATCTGGGGCTGGATGCAAAACCTGCTCACACTGGAGCAGTGTTCCATTCCATCGCACACCCAGGAGGTCAATATCAATTTGTTTGAAAGATGTAGGGTCATTTTGCACTCATAGGGTTGGGAATTGTTTCCCCTTTACCCATGCAATCTCCTCCAGGAGATATGATTTGATCCATGGGCAAGCCAGTAACGAACAGGATTCAAGTGGGCAGGGGGGTAGGAGGAGGGGGGTCATCTCTTCCTTGTTGTGAATGTTGTGCTCATCAAGGTGACGGACATCATTGGTAGAAACGGAAATCCTCTACTTTTCACACTGTCAAATAGTCCAAAGTTTAGATCTTTCGGATGAGACGTTAAACCGAGGCCCCGTCTGCTCTCTCAGGTGGACGTAAAAGATCCCATGACACTATTTTGAAGAAGAGCAGGGGAGTTATCCCCGGTGTCCTGGGCCAATATTTATCCCTCAATCAACATAACAAAAACAGATTATCTGGTCATTATCACATTGCTGTTTGTGGGAGCTTGCTGTGCGCAAAGTGGCTGCTGCGTTTCCCACATTACAACAGCGACTACACTCCAAAAGTAATTCTTTGGCTGTGAAGTGCAGAGACGTCATGTGGTTGTGAAAGGTGCTATATAAATGCAAGTCTTTGTTTTCTTTTAGGTGTTGTGCATGTTAAAAAAAAAAGTTCTTTCTACTCTGCTAAATCAACTTCGAAGAATACTGTTTAAATGTTGTGTTTCCACGTTAGCCGACCGTACACTCGGGGAAATTGTCAGTTTATGGACAGTTTTTGTGCTGTGGACTCATTAGAAACTAGGCTGATGCTAAACAAGCCTCACTTTTTAATAGGACGGTTTATAGAAACATAGAAACACAGAAAATAGGTGCAGGAGTAGGCCATTCGGCCCTTCGAACCTGCACCGCTATTCAATATGATCATGGCTGATCATTCCCTCAGTACCCCTTTCCTGCTTTCTCTCGAGACCCCTTGATCCCTTTAGCCGTAATGGCCATATCTAACTCTCTCCTGAATATATCTAACGAACTGGCCTCGACAACTTTCTGCGGTAGAGAATTCCACAGGTTCACAATTCTCTGAGTGAAGAAGATTCTCCTCATCTCGGTCCTAAATGGCCTACCCCTTATCCTCAAGACTGTGACCCCTGGTTCTGGACTTCCCCAACATCGGGAACATTCTTCCTGCATCTAACCTGTCTAAACCCGTCAGAATTTTATATGTCTCTATGAAATCACCCCTCATTCTTCGAAAATCCAGTGAATACAGGCCCAGTCTCTCCTCATATGTCAGTCCTGCCATCCCAGGCATCAGTCTGGTGAATCTTCGCTGCACTCCCTCAATAGCAAGAACGTCCTTCCTCAGATTAGGAGACCAAAACGGAACACAATATTCAAGGTGAGGCCTCACCAAGGCCCTGTACAGCTGCAGTAAGACCTCCCTGCTCCTATACTCAAATCCCCTAGCTATGAAGGCCAACATGCCATTTGCCTTCTTCACTGTACCTGCATGCCAACTTTCAATGACTGATGTACCATGACACCCAGGTCTCGTTGCACCTCCCCTTTTCCTAATCTGCCGCCATTCACATATTCTGCCTTCATGTTTTTGCCCCCAAAGTCGATAACCTTACATTTATCCACATTATACTGCATCTACCATGCATTGGCCCACTCACCTAACCTGTCCAAGTCACCCTGCAGCCTCTTAGCATCCTCCTCACAGCTCACACCGCCACCCAGCTTAGTGTCATCTGCAAACTTGGAGATATTACACTCAATTCCTTCATCTAAATCATTTATGTATATTGTAAATAGCTGTGGTCCCAGCACTGAGGCACCCCACTCGTCACTGGATGCCATTATGAAAAGGACCAGTTTATTCCAACTCTCTGCTTCCTGTCTGTCAACCAGTTCTTTATCCACGTCAATACATTACCCCCAATACCACGTGCTTTAATTTTGCACACCAAACTCTTGTGTGGGACCTTGTCAAAAGCCTTTTGAAAGTCCAAATACACCACATCCACTGGTTCTCCCTTGTCCACTCTACCAGTTACATCCTCAAAAAATTCTCGAAGATTTGTCAAGCATGATTTCCCTTTCATAAATCCATGCCAACTTGGACCAATCCTGTCTCTGCTTTCCAAATGCGCTGCTATTTCATCTGTAATAATTGATTCCAACATTTTCCCCACCACTGATGTCAGGCTAACCGGTCTATAATTCCCCGTTTTCTCTCTCCCTCCTTTTTTAAAAAGTGGTGTTACATTAGCTACCCTCCAGTCCATAGGAACTGATCTAGTCAATAGAATGTTGGAAAATGATCACCAATGCATCCACTATTTCTAGGGCCACTTCCTTAAGTACTCTGGGATGCAGACTATCAGGCCCTGGGGATTTATCGGCTTTCAATCCCATCAACTTCCCTAACCCAATTTCCTGACTAAAGGATTTCCTTCAGTTCCTCCTTCTCGCTAGACCCTCGGTCCCCTAGTATTTCCAGAAGGTTATTTCGTGAAGACAGAACCAAAGTATTTGTTCAATTGGTCTGCCATTTCTTTGTTTCCCCCATTATAAATTCACCTGATTCTGACTGCAAGGGACCTACGTTTGTCTTCACTAATCTTTTTCGATTCACAAATCTACAGAAGCTTTTGCAGCCAGTTTTTATGTTCCCAGCAAGCTTCCTCTCATACGCTATTTTTCCCCTCCTAATTAAACCCTTTGTCCTCCTCTGCTGAATTCTAAATTTCTCCCAGTCCTGAGGTTTGCTGCGTTTTCTGGCCAATTTATATGCCTCTTCCTTAGATTTAACACTATCCCCAATTTCCCTTGTTAGCCACGGTTGAGCCACCTTCCCAGTTTTATTTTTACTTCAGACAGGGATGTACAATTGTTGAAGTTCATCCATGTGATCTTTAAATGTTTGCCATTGCCTATCCACCATCAACCCTTTAAGTATCATTCGCCAGTCTATTCTAGCCAATTCATGTCTCATACCATCGAAGTTACCTTTCCTTAAGTTCAGGACCCTAGTCTCTGAATTAACTGCGTCACTCTCCATCTTAAAGAATTCTACCATATTATGGTCACTCTTCCCCAAGGGGTCTCGCACAACAAGATTGCTAATTAGTCCTTTCTCATTACACATCACCCAGTCCAGGATGGCCAGCCCTCTAGTTGGTTCCTCGACATATTGGTCTCGAAAACCATCCCTAATACACTCCAGGAAATCCTCCTCCACAGTATTGTTACCAGTTTGGTTAGCCCAATCTATATGTAGATTAAAGTCGCCCATGATAACTGCTGTACCTTTATTGCATGCATCCCTAATTTCTTGTTTGATGCTGTCCCCAACCTCACTACTACTGTTTGGTGGTCTGTACACAACTCCCACTAGCGTTTTCTGCCCTTTGGGATTCCGCAGCTCTACCAATACAGATTCCACATCATCCAAGCTAATGTCCTTCCTTACTATTGCGTTAATTTCCTCTTTAACCAGCAACGCTACCCCACCTCCTTTTCCTTTCGGTCTATCCTTCCTGAATATTGAATACCCCTGGATGTTGAGTTTCCAGCCTTGGTCACCCTGGAGCCATGTCTCTGTAATCCCAATTATATCATATTCGTTAATAGCTGCCTGCGCAGTTAATACGTCCACCTTATTATGAATACTCCTCGCATTGAGGCACAGAGCCTTCAGGTATGTCTTTTTAACACACTTTGTCGCTTTAGAATTTTGCTGCAATGTGGCCCTTTTTGATTTGTCTTGGGTTTCTCTGCCCTCCACTTTTACTTTTTTTCTTTCTATCTTTTGCTTCTGCCCCCATTTTACTTCCCTCTGTCTCCCTGAATAGGTTCCCATCCCCCTGAATAGGTTCCCATCCCCCTGCCATATTAGTTTAACCGCTTCCCTTATAGCCAGCAGAGAAGGCTTTTAACTTGAAATTCTGCCCCACGTGAGAGCAGAAAGTCTGCTGGTCCATTGTGCCATCCAGCAACCCCCTTCTCCTTCCTTAAAAAAAAAAGGCAAGCAAGTTTGAGCCTCATTCTTTGAAGTCGACCACAATAGGTACATAGTCAGACATTTACAGTTTCATTGTGCTCACTCACTCCCTTCCCTCTGTTATTTTTTCCTCATTTGCACAAGGTTCCCCCAGGTTTCAAGTGAGAATGCTTGCATACAGGAAACAAGCATACGCCTTTTGTTTAAACATGAAACTTCTAGCTTGGAGCCGAGGAAGCTCAAATTCAGGTTAAAAGGTTTACTGAAAAGAAATGCAGAAACACACACACTGCTGGTCAATAGTGAGCCTTTGTTGTAGCTTCCTCAATCACTGGATTAGGTGCTGTTTAGTTGAAGCAAGGATTATTTGACCCGCACATCATGCAGACTGTACAAGCTTTGTCTACAGTATAACTATAGCAGTTATTTAGTTGTTAGTGGCTGAAAAAACATTATTTTCAGTGTTTCCGACACAAGTGTCAGGTTGGTTCAGTGGTAGCACTCCCTCCCGAGTCAGAAGGTTTTGGGTTGAAGCCCCACTCCAGAATTTAAGCACACAACCTCAGCTGACACGTCAGTGCCGTATTGAGGGAGCGCTGCACTCAGAGCTGCTATCTTTAAGATGAGATGTTAAACCGAGGCCCTACCTGCCCTCTTGGGTGGATGTAAAAGATCCCATAGCATTATTTGAAGAGGAGTAGGGGAGTTCTCCCCGGTGTCCTGGCCAGCATCAAAAACAAATTAACTGGCCATTCATTTCATTTGCTGTTTGTGGGACCTTGTGCGCAAAATGGTTGCTGCATTTGCCTATATAAAAGTGACTGCACTTCAAAGCAATTCATTTTATGTGAAGCAGTTTGAACGTTTGACAGATGTAATAAAGCACTATATAAATGCGAGCACAATATAAATGCAAGTTATCCCTCAACCAAAACAGATGATCTGATCCAAAACAAAAGCAAAATACAACAAATGCTGGAAATCTGAAAGAAAAACAGAAAATGCTGGAAACACTCAACAGGTCAGGCAACATCTGTGGAGAGAGAAACAGGGTTAGCATTTCAGGTCGATGACCCTTCGTCAGAACACACCAGTTCTGACGAACGGTCATCGACTTGAAACGTTAACTCATGTTCATCTGGGGAGAGAGAGAAACCAAGAAATAGAAGCAGGAGTAGGCCATACGGTCCCTCGAGCCTGCTCCGCCATTTAATACGATCATGGCTGATCCGATCATGGACTCGGCTCCACTTCCCTGCCTGCTCCCCATAACCCCTTATCGTTTAAGAAACTGTCTTATCTCGGTCTTAAATTTATTCAATGACCCAGCTTCCACAGCTCTCTGAGGCAGAAAATTCCACAGATTTACAACCCTCCGAGAAGAAATTCCTTCTCATTTCAGTTTTAAATGGGTGGCCCCTTATTCTAAGATTATGCCCCCTAGTTCTAGTCTCCCCCCATCAGTGGAAACATCCTCTCTGCATCCACTTTGTCGAGCCCCCTCGCAATCTTATGATGCTGCCTGACCTGCTGAGTGTTTCCAGCATTTTCTGTTTTTATTTCAGATGATCTGGTCATTTATCTCATTGCTCTTTGTGGGAGCTTGCTGTGTGCTATTTGGCTGCTGCATTTGCCTACTTTACAACAGTGACTACACTTCAGAAAGTGTGAAATGCTTTGGACCGTTCTGGGATGTGAAAAGCACTATGTATGCAAGGTCTTCATCAGTTTCCTAAAGGAAAAAAATTACACGGTAGGCTTCTTTGCATTTATGGTACAGGTGTGTGTGTGTGTGTGTGTGTGTGTGTGTGTATCTGGCCATGTTTATACAAAATAAAGCAATCAGAGCACGAAGTCACACGTATAGTCGCATTTTGAAAATAACCAACATGTCAACGGGTTCCTGAGTTTCTCAAGTTTATTTTAGTAGACCTTCAGCCATGACAGTACAAAACTTACAGTAGTTTTTCTCCAGTACACAAATATATATAATTATAATATAATACATGTACAAAGGCTCTGGAGCAGTTTTTAAAAGCAACATAATGCAATTCATATTGATCACAGGAGAAAAAAAAAGTCAAGACAATAACGGTCTGTTATCGTACTTACACACGAACATATACGAATAAGTCCATCAAGAAAACTACTGTAAAGAGGGACAGTGGAGTATTGCACTTGGAATTCCGTACATTTGTATAAAAACACAAGATTCACGCATTTTAAACACGCTATGGGTCAGCTTTTTTGAGGCAGCACATCTTTATTAAGATTACACTTTGCTGTCCTCGGACCAATTAATAACGGTTTCAAACTAAACAAAGTTTACACCTAAAGGTTAAAAAACTGCTTGCAAAAATCAAATCAGCAAGGTACAACGATTGCGATTATTCATAATTGATAGTCGATCCAGAATAGTCAGTTCATCATTGCTAATGTCATATTCACATTTTCATGAGGTATATAAGAATATGTGCATGTTTTTTTTTAAATTAAAAAAAAAATCGAAGAAATTGAGGGACTGGGCTTTTCTCCTTCCTAAATCAGAAGTGTCTTAGAATTTTGCTAAATAGCCAAAGACATGCAGTCTACTCCACTTTAGCATGTATCTAGTGTACATACTACAAGTGTATAAACTTTTGAAAAAACCCTCCAAACCATGGAAGTTTCTGCTTTAGGTTAGTGAAACACATTGTTCTGTAGTCCACACATACACAGTGAAATAAAAACAGAAAATGTGGCAATACAAAAGGTCTGTCCGCACCTGGAAAGCAAAAAAGATACTTCTGCCATGTCACAGATGTTGATTGATCTGCATTTGTACCATTTAGTGTTTTTATTTTAGGTTGCCAGCGTTTGAATGTTTTTTTTTAATCTATGCATACAGTGCACAACTAAAATAAATGTCCCACATTCTCCCCACTGCAAATGACAAGGTCATCATTTGTTTAAATAGATCTGTTCAACACCTTAAAGGAATTTCCTTCCAGACAAGCCTCATAAATTTGTGTTTGTGCACCATACTCTAGTATTGACCAGTTCCTGGCGATAAAAGTGAAGTTTAAAAATGGGCTTGCACTTTATATTTTTATTATTTATTAGATATCAGGATAATTATGACCTTTACATTGTCTCTGAATTGTTGGGTCTCAAATCCAAGAACAAAATCTTACTAAAAGCATCCTTCCCTGTCCTTTTCACGTTATTTAGTTTGGCTATACCCTGTACTGTGTTTATAGCCAAAAAAAATGCTTGTGCCAATATGCTTTAATGTTGAGTAGTACACTAATTCACCAGCTAAAATAGTAACACTGGTAACCGCCACTTACCCTCACGTTTGCAGCTCAAGCTGCTCCTTCCAGATACCAAAGTTTGGCATGGCAGGCTAACACTTTACTGAAATGCTGTCTCGATTGGGAAGGTGATCAGATTTTACTTTAGGGAAACCCATCACTTCGCATTGAAATCAGGTGACTGAAGAACATTGTGTCTGCGCAACTTCAAAAATGAGCATAAACAGTTTGGTGACTGCCACTAACCTGGATAAGCAGGATGACTGGTCATTTGTAAAATATCAAATGCATTTATGCCTACTTTTCAACATTAGGAACTGGAAGACAACAGGGTAACTTTGACAAATACAATTATATGTGAGCCAGAAGGCTACTCATATATAAAAATATAAGGGCCAATTTTCCTGACCCTTGTACCGAGGAAATGAGCATTCCCGGTACACAGGTCAGAGAAAAGTGGCAGCGACCCAAGATCACGGAGTCTGCACCGCTGTAATACTGCTTCGGCATTTCCAGAGCTTTCCTGCTGGGGCAAATTCTGGTCTGCACCTGCAGAAAGCCAGACGGTTCGGTACACGGGGCAGGAAGGGGCACTCACAGCCTTATTTCCCAGTAGTGACGCTTGCTGAGCACCCAAGTGCAGGGTTGCCCAGAAAAAGCTGACACTGTGGCCTGCTGCTCAATCCCAGAAGTTCCCTGGGCAGGCCAAAGATCTGAAGATAGACCTCAGTTATTTTTTGTTGTGGTTAATCTCCATCAGCAGCCAGAAGGTCCCAATCACTGAGGCGGCAGGCAGCTACAGGCCTGGGAAGCCTACAGCTGCTCTGGATTCTCCTGCCTCTGCTGCTGGTGCCAAGGTCTTGGACTGTACCAAGGGCGCTCCTGGGCCATTAAATGGCCTGGGACAGGAAGTAGGGGCGAGTCCGGGGTTGGACAGCTGTAGTGCACCTCGGGTGTCTTTAGTACCTGGGCAGAGGAAAATCAGTCATAAAATAAATGCTAATACATTTAAGCTTAATTTTAAACCTTCAGGAACTGGCAGATACCAGGGTAAAGCTGACAAATACAATTATGAGAGATTTCCTTTCAACAGTCTAAAGATCGTATTTCTAAATTATTTTAGTGCTAAACAGCTCAGCTGAATCCTGGATAGGTTAGTTTTTGTACTGTAGCATACTATGTACTGTTCTTAAGTGCAAGATAAAAACAGCTTAAGGAGGGTAAAGCTTTCTGCGATGCATGGCTTAAAGGCAGCAAGAGAGAATATTTGGAAAAATTCACAAAGTTACAGTAGAGAAACGTTTAAAATTCAAACTAAATCTGCGATGCGCCCTTTTTGAAAGAATACTTCTCTCGTATCAGACAGCATGTGCTTGATGCAGACAGTAGAATAAAGATTGAAGCGCACACATAGCTGCAATGGTTTCTAGATGCAGAAAAGATCAAATGAGTTCGATCAAATAGTGACACAAGGACTATAACTGGAAAAAATCCATTATACTCCTAACAGTGCACTGCAGTCATGTAGATGGTAACTTTAATGGACAGCAGTTAAAGGAGGTTAATATTTGCACAAGTAAAGCAGATAATCACTTACAAGTGTGCAGATATGAGAGACTGCTGGCCACAACTTCTTTTGAAACATGCACGAAGAACAAATCGGTTTTGTAACTTAAGTTGTTTGGTAATATTTTTTGCACTCTCAAGGCAAAGGATGTCAGGGGCTGTGGAAATTCACACTTTTGCATTGTATACACCAAATATTGAAACTGAGCTCTCCCGGGTCAAGTATAAAACAGCCAGATCCAGAGTAAAGCTGCCTCAACAATCCACTTCCTCAACTTTAGAAGAGCACGCCTCACTGCACCAGTGCAAGTCTTTCCATTGTCCACAGCAGCTTGTGGACTCGGAGATTTGCGCAGAGTTCCAAAGGTAGTTTCATGCTGCAGACCTATGCATCTGGGTTGAGACTACCAAAACATATTTCAAATAGGACCCGTACAGCTGGCTGAGAAGAGAGACTTTTGTCCCGTGATCTTGTCCGGATTGCAATCCAGTTCTCAGAAGCGAAAAGTTAATGTGTGAACCCATGGCACCAGCCTAACCTTGTATAAAATCTGTTGAAAATTATTCTTGGGTCATCACAAATGTGGAGTGTTTTTTTTAAAAAAGGTGGTCTAAAAAACAAAATCAAGTACAGTCACTGTAAAGCACCTCACTGCCACATTTAATGCTTTAAACTGATTTGAGATGCTAGCACTCGTGTCAGAGCAAGTACACCAAGCTCAGCAGATATTCTGGGATACGGCTATTTTCCAATACAGCTTTCTAAGCTGAGCGAGGACCAGACTACCCATCAGGAAATAAGCAAATGCTGCACTGAGTTTTATCTAAAGCTCTTCCTTTGAGGACAGTGAAACTTCAATTACTGACAAGGTTTAAAAAAAACCTCAAGATACACTCCTTTGACCAGGAGGGAATCCCTCCTAACTCCCTTCCTGGCTAAGCATTCTTTTCCTTACAGCCAGTTATGAAGTACTTTGGAACATTTCTTTGTTAAAAGCGCTATATAAATGCAAGTCAGGAGCTATTAATCCAAGGCATTACTTTTAGTAAAATTAAAAACAGCTAAAAGTCATGGCAAAAATTTAATTTATCCTAAAAATAATAAAGCCAATATTTGAAAATGTAACTTTTTAAAATTAGAGGATGAATATTTAAAAAAAAAAAGGAAATTTAGTAATGAGTTGTTTTTGGTGTTAAGTGAAAAATGACAAGTTCAGAGAATAATCAACTGACAACAGAAGTGATCGATTATCAAGTTCTTAAATAATTCAGCTAAACAACCACTAATCACTGCACCAGCTATAAATATTGACAAAGTGCTTTGGAAAGCTGTTCGAAAAAGATTCAAGTTGTTAGCTCTCGAGTGCGTGACCTGCAAAAGCTTGATTACTTCAGAAATCAAACACTTTTTTTTTTGTATAAAACTACATCTTTCATACAAAGACCAGTGTCCCAAGGAAACACAGGTAGAACCACAGATTTTTTTTTTTGTTTTGTTAAGTTTTATGATTTACAATCAAAAGAGGGCAAAATTAAAATTGATGACTATTTAAAACTCTTTACTGCAACACACACGTACCAGTGGGCGTTACTTGCGTTTTCTGCTTGATCAACATGGTTACAGTCACAGTTATACAGTATCCCTATTTTGCCCTCCTCATTCATAAACTAAATACATACATACATACATAGTCAGTAGATAGAAAAACAAGAAGCTTAATAAAAGGAATAATTTCATTCCAGATTTAAATACTACAAATGAAAAGGCTGGGGTACTGCAAGACAAATGGATGTCTTTTTGTGTTTGTTCTGCACAGAGGAGCCTCCATGCTTGATGATACGTGCAGGTATACTGCTGACTGCATTTAAGAGTGACACAACCCAATATAATCACTTCTTTTTCCTTTTTTGGATCAAACAGCAAGGATAGAAGGTGCAAATCCTCAGAATGTGCGCTATTAAAAAGTCACTTAATCCAAACATAATCCACCCTCTACCCATAAATGGTTAAGCTGCAATGAACTGTTAGAACAGACCAGAAAGAGATGATATATAAATTACATAATATACTCTATATTATATAATTATATATACAGAATATAGTAGTCATTAGGTGCCAGTAACAAAAAGTTGGGCTGCCCGACAGCCATTAGAATGGTCATTCATCACTAATTCAAAACAGCTTAAAGTTTTCTGCCACATGTAAATTATTTTTGGAAATAATAGATTATGGTAAAAGGAAAAACTATGATCATCATTATTTGCAGTTTAGCTCATATTTCAGTTATCTTATTGACTAACATCAGGGACTACAGCAAAGTCTACAAGTAGCCTTTAACAATTCCTACCTTCCATTTTTTTTGATGTGCCCTTTAAACACTGTTAGTTCTTTGTTCGATTTTATGACATTGAGCATCCTTCAGAGGGTTCCCCTCTCCCCTCCTAACAAACGTACCCAGAATTTTACATTTTCTTTCCTACAAAGTAAAACTGGGGGAAGTGCAGATGTGTGAAAGGAAGGTAAAAAGGTTTCTTGGCTTAAACCATCAATGTAAATGCAAAAATTGCTCTCAATTTATAGTTCCAAATCAAATGGAACTACCAAAATGGATCAAATTAACCTTCGTGCAACATGACTTGAGATTCAAAATTTGCAAGGGGACATTCAAATTCTGATCCTAGATATAAACTAGACCTCCTAGCCCATAGTATGCACTAATGCATGCATTGAAACCTATAATTTGATCCAACACATGTGCCGGTCCAAGGCAAAGTATAAACAGCATATAGATGGGATTCAGTTCAGATCCAATGTAACATTTTTGAACCAGATTCTGCCCCCCCCCCCCCACAACAGTGTAAAATAGGGCACAGTGATCGAATAATTAAAAAACATAGGGCTCCTTCCTGCAGTTCCCAGTCATCAGTAGTAGGTATTTGCCCTAAATGCTTTAAGTGGGCAGTTCTTCAAGATTATATACAAGTTAGTTCACTATTGGAGCAAGGTGCTGAAGAGCAATTTACATCACGTACCAATTTTTGGATCAAACAGCGATAAGTATAAAGGCAAAACTCTCATAAGAATAATTTCAAAGAAAAGCTTTTTTTTTGCTGTTGCTGGAAAATCTACTTGCTCCCTAGAGGAATCGACTATTTTACAAAATCACTGGCAAGCCATGGCAGTTGTTGAATATGGAAAAATTCCAGTTGTGGCAGCAACGATCACAAGGTAGTTATGCACTGGTTTCTTGATCTGTGGCTTTATTTACAGATTTTGCAACTTAAAAAAAAAAGTCGCTCAATTTTTGCTGCTCCTCCAGATTTTCTCTCCTTACTCCATTCATGACGGCTCATTTTTGTGGTTTCCACCCCACTCCCCCATCCCAGTCTTCACGCCATAAGAGGGTCAGAGACTGCAGACTGCTCTATAGGTTCATGAGGGAATATTACTGTCTGCGTAGATTAGTGGTACAAGAACTGCACTTGCATCAGACCAGTGTCAATCTGAACTCTGTCCCCCACAAGGTTGCATGTGGCAAGAGAAGAGTTAATAGAAAATAGACCGTATAAACAGTGCATTGTGAGATTTAAAATAATCAATGATGCCATTATTGACAATGGCATGGGTTGTTCCAACAGCAATTTAACAACCCCGCAAACCACCACAGGATAATAAGGGACTTCAATACCTGAGGATTTTCAAACTAAAACTATATTTTTTGGTGCCTTGCTCAGCATATTATAGAATGCTCTTTGGAAATTGTACAAAAATGTGCATGGGGAGGGCTAGGGAAGTGAATATGCGTTCTCTAATGTATAATATACACTGTATGCACTACCTTCCAGCAATCAGATACCAAAATATCTCCGTACCATGTTATACATTTTTTTCCCCACGTTGCCATTATATCTGAAGACTTCTGCCATTTCCAAGTTCCCACATTTAAAAGAACAGACTAGAAACAAAATCACCAAAACATGACTGAATGACATAAAACACTACATATAATACAACAGCTTTAATACAGAGGAGGGAATCAAAGGCAAGAACTTTGCGGAGCTCAGAAAACAATGATAAATGATTCAAGCTTCATTCTGGGAGCTTATGCAGTCCTCTGAACACTTGCCATGGTCTTGCAATTCACTCCCCAGTACCTATTACTGTACAATACATCAGAGGTCACAGCGTATCAAAGAACCTTTTCAAGGGCTAGAAGAGGGCAAGGGAGATGGGGGGGGGGGGTGTCTGTGGTTGAAAGCAGCGCTCCAAAAAACAGCCAGCAGGAGGAACTTTAAGACCACTACACAATGGATTATCACAAAAGTTACTTCTAAAAAAAAACTGCAAAAGTTGAGGAACTCAAATGTCAAATCCGTCTAGCCACCTGAAATTTTTAGTTCAGATTGGACTTGTAAAGGTTAACTTCGAATCAACCAACCAGTATTAGAACGGTTGAATGCGAGCTACATCCTGGTATCCTGAAGTTTTAATATTTTTCACTTTAGGACAATTGTTCAAATTGTAGAAGCCTTAAAGTAAAGCTACAAGGATTAAGCAGTGGACTGCTAACTGGAGAGAACCAAGTTCACATCTTAGCCTTGACTATTACCCATACTTGGACTTTCGCAGTCCTAGCAGAGATGCTTCAAATACAGTGCAGCCTTCCAAGATTTCTAATGTACACATGCAAGTAGGATGGCCAAGGAGTTGGACTTCTTGACTAAAGGATAGTGGGGATTGGCACAGGAAGAAATAAAGAAAACTAAAAATGGTACACTTCTGGGTATCCATGGCTACACAGAAGTTAGATAAAAGCTGTAAATGCCCCAGAGATGTCCATCAATCTGAACAATTTGCTTTTCCACAACTCAAGTGTGAACTGGTTGCATTAATAGTCATTTTATGGGCTGCTGTTCTTCAGGTGTATTGATGCACGTATCTCAACAGCACAATAAATCTCACGGGCATACAGAAAAATTAAACATGTGCAAGCAGCTAGTGGAAATCAAAATGTCAAATCGACTGAGGAGAACCTTCAAATAATGTTAAACATACATAATGAAAATATGCAAAGACACGGATGTGGAAATCCGCTTGTGCAAAATTCATTGGCACATATGATTCCATTGAAAGTATTACCAGTGCAGATCAAAATGTTTCATCAAACCAACAGCCCATTTAATGCCCAAATCTAGTGTTATTGAGCTCGTAGTTTTTTCAAAAAGTTTAATCCAAAGAAATCCTCAAGTGACTGCTGGAAAAATTTAATTTTCAGTATGTTTTTGATCATCTCCTTTACTTTCAGAAACACACAATGGTGTTGCATTAGGAATTAGATCCATTTATGTTCTTGCAAAGTGGCGAAGAAAGCCCATGCAACCATTAGGACATATTGTCACAACAATCCCACTACCATTATGTGCAAAGCAACATACAAGTCACTCATGAATCAAATCGTCTGCACTCATCAAATAAGCTCTCTACCCAGAGTTCCCCAAAGATCTTTAAATTATCAAATAAGAAAGCCAACAAGTTTTATGGGGAGGGGAAGTGGTGGTGATTTGAATCTAAAGGTTCCTTGAATTAACAGCATAAAGCAAGACAGTTGGAATTGATTTAGAAAGTAGTGAGGAGGCTGCTGGAAAGGTCACAGCAGTTACTCCAGGGTCAAAAAGATGACGTTATTTTCACCACGGAAGATGAATTTAGGCAGAAACAAGCATATATGATAAACTTGACTGAGGCCAAGATTCATCACTGTTTTGATACACTGGATATGGGGACCACTTTGCTCACAATGGTTTGCGCAGATCTGAACACTTTAAATACAGCAAAAATGAAATGGTGCTACAGCTTAAAGCTGCAAGGTACTGGCCCACAATCCGAAATCTACTTTTTGGAAAAATAATCAACCAACTCCCTTTAATTAAAGAATAGTATTGCATCTGCTCATCTCTAGTGTAGTCAGTCACATCGGTGTGACTAAGTAGGGCCATAGGTTCCAACCAGATCAACAGCTTGTGATCCAAACTCAGACCCACTTGGGGTTGAATAATACTTCTGAAGATGACAAATACAAAACATTGTACAACGCTATCTCTATAATTAAAGGCACGGAAGGCTATTTGTTTCAAGCTATGATTAAATTGAAAGTGCTTCAAGATTAAAAATAGGTAAATAAGATTTAAACTTGACAGCAAGTTTCCTTGACATGGTTTGTGGCTGTGAACAACATCCACTGGGAGCCATTTTAATGGGTTACTATATGTTGGGTGAGGACCCATCAATAGGAAACAAAAGCTCCATTTAATCTGATCTAAATGTACATTACCTGATTTAGACACTTACTGGACTGCTGGTTTGGTGCAGGTGTTCCTCCTCCTTTAACAGATCTGCTCAACACCACAATGAAAAACCATTTTAGAAATGAGACTCCTTTTAAAGTCAGGTGCAAGCAGAGCTGCATTGCTCATTGACAATGAGCCCAGATTCCAAACCTTCAAAACAAGTTCACTGCACTGGGGCGATATTCCCACTTCGTAAATGCTCGATCTTTGTAGCCTTTTGCAGTTGGATTGCAGTTTTAGCGCAACACTTAATTTGCCAGAATACAATAGTACCGTTAAGCGACAAGTGCAAGCACAAAAAATGGCGCAAGAAAGCATGTCGGACAGATGAACTTACAATCTCGAGCACAAGCCTCCCACACTGAACCATCATCCACCACCACGGCCTAGGATTTCCTATGGTTCAAAGCAGCCCCTCATCTTAATTTCCACCAGGAGCCACTTTTTCTCATTTTTAATTTTATTTAAGAGCTGGCTCAGAAACAATGACCCAAATTTAAAACTTGCTCCCTTTGCATCTAACTCAACTGTGACAGGACAGATAAAATTCATTTCCTGGTTTCTCTGTCCCTACAGCTTAGAGGACTAGCAGTGTTACAGAGACTCAAGGTTCCCCTTATCAATCTGTAACCAGTCCCTTTCCTTCAGAGACTAGAAATACAAGATTGTATCAGAGCGTGGACATAGAAATTTATACTAATATAGCAGGGCTTTTTAAAGTAGGTTTCAAATAAGTGTACTTTGCACAGATTAAAGACTTAAATCTTAAAAGCGTGCTTAAAATAATTGGGATGAGAAAAGAAAAAAGGCATTGAATTTAGATATTGGATCTGAACAAGAAATCGGCAGCTAGTTTGTGCTACCCCAACAGTGTGCAACATATATTTGTGTTGGAAACTAATGTGCAAAGACAATTTAAATACACAAATTCAGAGAACAATTCTTAGAAGTGTCAGTTCAAAACAAATTAATTAAATAACTGAAAATCTGAAAAAGGAAACTGATTAAGAACTAGGGTTGGACAAAAAAAAACTGTGACCCAGTCAGCCCCCCTCAAAACTCACAACCTAGCGTTTGCACTGGTGTCTTAAACTGATGATGTCACAGAGTCTCCTTTATAAAAATCTAACTCCTCCTTTTGGAGCAGCAGCTGAAAAACCTATTAAAGATATTCCATCATGGCTGTATGCGTTCATACAATATCCTTTATGAAAGGCAAATAGATTGTAAGCTCTCCTCTTGCCTTTCTTCTTCCTCTCTCCCCGTGCCCTCTCCCAAGTAAAAACTTTACAGCACCTCACTGGAGTGGAGTAGCTGGTAATATCCAATCCCTCACAAGATGTCCCATTCAGTAATCAGACTGAAAACTGGTTAATGTTTACCATAAATGTGGCTGCTGTGGCCCAATTATGGGACTCGAGCTGACAACCACAGGAGTGTGAAGCATCTGAATTTTTACACTACAGGATTTTATAAATATAAACATTGACAATATTTAAAAACTTCAACATTTGGGAAAGTCCTTTGAATAGATAACACATTAATTGTTTAAAATATATTAACCCTCTTCCTGCAACCATATTTAGTCAGAAGTAAAATATTTATATTATATGATTAAAGTTTTAAAAACTGCACATTCCTACATAACACCCAGACTTCTTCACAGCTTCAAATACAAATACTGCTCCAGTGTTGATGAACACAGATGGCTACCTCTCCCCATCGAGTATTCAGCCCTGCTGTGTTTCAGCCAAAAACTAACGAAACTCAATATGCACATGATAGTTAATGAATTGGGATATCGACGTTGGAGAAGGTTTGAACTTCAGACAGTACTGCCAGGCCACAAGTCAATATATTATGAAAACAGGGCACTCACTGGTGCTCTCAACCATGGAAAGTACAGAACATTAGAAACCATCATGCACCATAAATCTGAGCATTTTATTTTGTGCACATTTTCTAAGTGGTTGGCTACTCCGTGACATCATCAATCAGCTATCTTGGTGGGGAGGGGAAGGGGGAATAGGGAAGATTTAATTACCCATGACCATTAGCCACCAATTCAAAGCCTCTCGTCACCCAAGGTTGCATCATGGTAGTTATTATATCCAACAGTGAGAACGAGGTAGTTTGGATTACCTATGACACTAATTTCGTAAATTGTCTGATTTCACTACAACAGCTCCTCGAATTCCACTCATCCTCCATGGCTTCATGACCCTGTATATTACCAGGGTACTCCCTGGCTCAGCGGACAGGCTGATTACTTTGCACAGGGCAAGATGGGGCATCGTTTCAACTGGGATTTGACAAAGCTCACCACACGTACAGCAGGCAAGTAAACGTGAACCAGCGACAGGATTTGAATTTGTAACCACAGTGACAAAGGAGGCACAATCACTACTACATTATTGGGTATCTTCAAATTGAAGCAGTTAAAAACTTGTATTCTTTTATAAAGGTTACTCTTGCCAACAAGTTTCCCACCCCCCATACCATCACAGAATCTGGCTGGACACCCTAGTTGTGTAACTGGGTAGCCAAGTCACAATACTCTGGGATTAATCCACAGTTTTTGAACTGGGACTTGCAAAAGAAAAGTGGGCAAGTCATCTCTTGCATCATAAGTGTCAAAATTGCCAAGATGTTCAAGTACATCTTGGGCTTATTAATGTGAAAAATGGGCATTGTAAAATCTCAAACTTTGAAGACAAATGTCACCAAGACATAAACATAGGTAGTTCTCTTTGATACAGGTCATTTGGATAAATAACTGTTATTTATCTAACTTAAGAATTCATATGACTCTAAAAGGGTCAGTAGTTTCCACCAGATCATTCTTTTCTAAAGTTACACAAGGTCTTTAGGGTTTAATAACAGTTCAGCACCCTATTATCTGGAAGATTAAAACACAGTTGAAGCCCATTAATTGGGGTGCTTTGGTAGGAATGAAAATCTCATTTTCAATTCATCCCTATTGAGCAAAACCCACCTATACTACCTTATATACATAACAATAAATCAGTGCTTAAAAAAAAGTACCATAATCTGACTCTTCATTAACTGGCATCAACTGAAAAACTGGGCCCCTAGAAATAAGGATTTTTTTTTCTCCACTGAAGTTCAACTAAATAGCATTTAAGGTTAGCATCTTTGTGTCAAAGATGCAACAAAAAATTCTAGATGGGGAACATTTAGTTTTAATTGGAAAATGGAACCAAATTTAATCCCAGTTTATTCTGTAGATTAATCCCTGAAATCAATTATCTTGTCCAACCCTAGTAAGAACACCTCCTTCTTTAGCTGAAGTCAGTGCAAGGGGAGTAGAAAAGTATAGTCCAACTGGCCCTCTCTAACTCACTTTGTGCTCTCCTCGGACAATGTGCGAGGAGAATTCGTACCGATCCTGGCTGTGGTGGCCGCAGATGTTGCACTCAAAAGGGTCTCTGAATCCATGGCAACCCATGTGTATGGTAAACATTACGTGGTCAAGAAAGAGAACCCGGCAGTGGTTACACTTATAAGCCTTAACTTGTTCTCCATCCTCATTTAAGACTCTTAGGACCTCTTTGGCTGAGCTTTGAGCTGCTTTGGCAGATGATGGAGGCTCCTGTGCCTTTAGGTCCTCTTTGGAATAGGCCGGGCTTTGCCTTGTGGCATAGTTACTAGGGAAAGTGTGGGCATTCCTGTCTTCGTGGCTGCTTTCTGTATCTGTGGAATCATGACAACCATTGCTGGGAGACACTCCAAGCTCTACCAGTTGGTTCTTTGCTCTAGAATTCATATGTTCTGACACGTCTTCATGACCTTCTGCTGCCTCTCGACTTCCCTGCGCCTCAACTCGGCTGTGGATGGGATGTACATGGGAGTAGACTGCACTGATCACTGGCGTGATCTCCGGCATGCAACTGGTCATGGGGAGCCTTGGAGGCCTCATTGCTTCTGTTCCTAGATAGGACAGTGCACTGCCCAAATTCTGGTCCATGGGGTGAGGAGCCATCATCTCTACATCCTTCTCAAAATTGGAGTTCATCTCAAAGTGAACATCAGATAGGTTGAGGCGCATGTGTTTATCACCTGAAAAGAAAAGGATTAAGGGTTTAAAATCAGAAAACACAGAAAATAATCTGCAAGGAAGGGAAGTTAAAGGTAATTTAATTTACAATTCTGTTAGATCAATATATTGTAAATAAAATCAGTACCAAATGTCACAATTCTGGTTTCAGCAATGGTAACAATTGAAACCGTCTGTTTTCAAAATAGATTGCAATGTCAGCAGTGCAATAGTTAAAATGAATTAAAAGATGCTTTGATATTCATTCAGAAACACAAATGGTCAACAACATCCTCTTGGCATTATACTGACCCTGTCAAAGTTCAGAATCAAGGATGCCAAACTCTGTTGACCTGTATGTTTCACCATCACAATGAAGACATCAGGAAAAGCAAAGCACTTTGAAACCACAAGCTTGCAAAGGAGCCTTGGGCTATTTACTGACCAGTGGCATATGGACCAGCCAAACTTAATTGAGTGGGTCAGGAATGCAACTTTGAACTAGCACTGGAACAAAAATAATTAAAACTATAAATAAAACCTAAAACAACCAGGGAAAGATCTCACATTTCTACCTGCCAGTGATAGTAAATCTCAAAAACAAACAGGATTCCTCCCAATTTAGGACGTCTCAAAAGTTGCTGCTCTAAATCGCTAACATTTTGTTTGGACAGTGGATGGTTGAAATACCTTGAATATAAACATCTCTAATTTAGAGGTAGAAATAATCGAGACCAATTAAATATATGTTTAAGCCCAACACGAGAACTTTCAAGGCTATCTCTCTTAATCTGGAATTAAATAAAAGATGCATAAAAAGAAAATACAGCCCAACACCCAAACAAACAGAAAATTCTATGACAAAATGGAGCTTTTACTTCTTAAAAGGTTAGTGAGCATTTGCAACTTTGTTGAAAGTCATGTTACACATACACCAAGAGCCAGAATTTTGCATAAATTGGTAAAGCATAACCAAGACTTTATGCGGCCAGATCACCACGATGGATTATGCAGAATGCATTGGACCCAGATCAATCAATTGCATCATCCAGTTTGTTCCTTGTCGGGTTGAGTTCCCCTTTAATTTAGTTGCAAATATAGGAAAAGATTTAAGTTGCCGAGGGGAAAAGCATTTGTCAGGACTAAGACATGGAAAAACACACTTGTTCAACAACCTAACCTTCCACTGTCCTTTTGGGACATTAAAAAAAAAGTACACAGAAGCTCTTACCCACAAATTTCTGCGGAGTAGATCTTTTTCGCTTTGCAATGCTGTTAGCAAGCCTATCTATAAAAGAAGGCCTGTCAGGGGCTGGCTGAAGGATATGGTCAGGCATCACATCCATGTCACGGTTCTCCTCCCCTGCTGATGAGAGAAAGCACCCTAAAATCTGGTGATCAACTGATGCACATTGTACAGGCAGCATTGGGAATAACAGTGGAACTTGCTTTGAACCAGCTTTAGCGATCATTTTATACCGTTTAAATTCTTGTTAACCAATTCTACTTTGGCAACAAAAACAAATCAGAGCTCCATTACATTTTACGAGGCATTTTGCGCATTTGCGCCACAATTAAAGAGACCGACAAACTGTTGGCAACTTTGCCAGCTCTTAATTGTAATTTTCCGGAAGGTGGCGTACAAGCAGAATGCATTTTAGTTTTTTTTTGTTTTTATAAAGAGCATGGTGCAGTATACGAGATATCCAACTTGAACCCTAACCCAAGTTGAGTGCACTCACAGCATTCACTCCATGTGGCATGTATTCTCAATGCAATTGTAGGTCATTGATTTATCCTGTTTGAGCAGCGCCATGTCTTTAACTAGGTCCTATGTGAAATGAGTTTGGACAGCCTCAACCCAGTTTCAAGTAGCCATGGGCCCACAGCACAAAATTGCCCCTGATTTGACATTTATTGGCAATCTCAAACAGGCCATAATAATTGCTGGTGTGCAAAGTGTAAACATTCTTCTCACAGGTGGTCTGCTGAGGCTGAAGCGTTAAAGGAACAGAACAGGCTTTCCCGGGTGTTCTCTATGCCGATACTGGGTGGCTAAAGTGGAAAATGCTCCACTCCTCAGCACAGACATCTTTCACCTGGATGAGAACTAAATTCATTTGAAACAGTTCAACAAAAATAAAGTTTATGGAGGTTGAACAAATGAAAAACCTTTGTTCGCACCAAGTGTTTAAAAACAAATTTTACAGTCACTATTCAGGACATTCAACTGTCGCCAAGGTTCAAAAGGTAAAGGAAGAGCATGAAAAGATTAGAACACCTGATCCCTATTGATAACACCCTTAATGCTCCTTTACCGCTTACCTCCCCAAGGACCTTCCAGTTTCCTATAAAGCTGTGAATAAGACAGTAGCTGCAAATTTGCATTGGTCATTATAATTTTGCGGTTGTAGTATTAATATCGTAGTTTGCTCCATTAACACACAGTTTGGCTCTTCCAACAATTCAATGATTAGCTGACTCGGGTCCTGGGCTCGATTCCTGGTTTGGAGGGGCTGCTACAGCTTTTAGGGGGTGGCGGGGGTGGGAGAGGGAAAGAGAGGAGAAATGAGATAGCCAGGGTTCCTGCTCCTAATCACAATCCTCGTCTTGACTCACACAAAGAGGCAACTAGCAAAGCATTGGATGGTGGGTAGAAGAGTACTCAGCAAGGAGTCAATCTCTTCAGAAGCAGATTATGGTAAAGGCAAGAAAATTGGCAGAAGGAGGGGAGGAAATTTATATTCGATACTGGATTTATATTTCATTGTAACCCAGAAGACTAGCCTTCAGGTAATAAACAGATTTCTTATTTTCAGTATTTGGCTGTTAACTTAGTACTGCATGAACAAGACCAGTAATGTATTAAATATTAATAATGGAAGAGCTGATCCAAAGTCTTCAACATGGTTATAGTGTAAAACATATACCCAAGACAAACACAGCTACTGGACCCATTCAACGGCAGGTATTCTTCTATAGAGTTGCTACAACATTCTCTCCATTTTGGTACTACTGGTGGGTTGATCCCAATATCCCCCCCCCCCCCCCGCCCCACCTAATCTCTCCTGAAGGTACTGACGCATGCTGGGATACAGTGGGTATCATATCCAGGTACTGGAGGGCTTGCCCCCTCTTCAAAGAAGAAAATATTTCACGCGGAAATCTCAGGCACATTGCAAAGACAAAAGACCCAGCATGTAACAAGTATGTTGACCAAGGCAGCCCTCCAGTACCTCAGCCAAGTGGCCATTCTTCATGCACAAGTCTAGATTGAATGTCGGTCGGGTATATGATTGTCCTCACCCTACATCCACACACAGTATTTTGTTGTTGAGGCCACTGGATAGCAATCAGAAGCAGGAATCATGACTGATATTTCCACTCTCTAAACAAGGGTGGCTGAGGCCAATTTTAGCAGCCAACTGCCTTTGATCTTCTATACTAACTATCTGGTACCCAACTATCAGTAATACTATAATCTACAACATCACATCAGTGCATTTGATTAAATTATGTTAAGAGCTGGACAGCATTTCATAGTGAAAGATTTAGGCTGTACCATTAGGTACAAATATTGGATTATATTTGAGTCAGCTGGTGCTCGACACATGCATTTTTTGGATTTTGTGGCTTTAGATATGCATGAAACTGAAGTTTAAATTAACGTGGTGCAGTGGTCGGGAGAGTGGCTAATGGTCAGTCGGGATATGAACCCTACCTGGAATGAAGACAGCTTGAAAGCTTTAACACGCCTACTTCTGAAAGGTCTGCAATTTTAGAGCTGGGAGACAGCAAACAAGTGGTGGCCTGATTCCATGAAAACCAGCGGCACAAAATGAAACTGCCCGATTGGTTTCTATGTACTGCTGTGCAATCTGACATCTTCATTAGTAAGGGTCAGTAGATACAAACTTTACGAAGAAAAATATACAAGTAAACCATCAAAGTGACAGCTGCAGGAATCTTGGTAAAACTCTACTAGTTCACTATAATATGCTATTTAGCAGATTCTCAAACACCCCGATATTGCGAGAGTTCACTGTATTAACAGCAGAGTTGAACCAGTTTACAGACTGCATTTATTAATACTGGAAATGAGATACTAAATCTACTGCATAAATAGTTGTGAACTGGCATTGGTGGAAGCACAACGGCCCACAAATTACTGTTTGTGACATGCGCATACAAGATAAAATAAATTGGTAAATATAAAATAGCATACAAAGGAAGATCACATTAACTCATTAAGCTTTTGTATACTTAAAAATAATGTTCTTGAGCTGTTAGCAACACTGGCAAGGCAGCTTATTGCCCAGCCATAGTAGCCCTAAAGACATCAAGGGTCAAGCATGTAACGGGGAACTGGAGTTACACGTAGACTAGACTAGGTAGGAGTGTCAGGCCTCTCCCCGAAGGACATCAGTGAACTAGTTGGGTTTTTAACAACAATCTGGTCATTTTTTTGTTATGCCAGCTCACAATTTATTGAATTCATTTTCACAAAATGCCATGGTGGGATTTGAAGTCATCACCTCAGGGTTACTCATCAGAGCCATAACCACTGCACTACCGTACCCCCAGATAATATCGCAAACAGTAATTTCTAGGCTTATGTATTGTATTGTTTGGTGTATTCGACCACACAGAACATAACCTTTTATAGTTCATCAAAACAATTACTTATGCAGTGTCACACTTCACTATTTATTGTCCCTCCTCTTCCTTGTAACACCAGCCACACCCCATTCCCTGATTAAGAGGGTGGGCGGGCAAGTTAACATGCTCCCAAGTCTCTAGATGTACAAACAGCCCAGGGTGACAATTTTTCTGTTCCCATGGGGAACGCCTAGCCTCTTGACAGAGACTCAGCCAACATTGCTGAAATTAGAAATGCCTCATATGGGAGTCACAGGTAAAGAACAATAACCTACCTTGTACAGTCCATCACTCTTCACATGACAGTATCCCTCACACACCATAGGAACTTGTCCAATCTGGATTGGTTCTGGAAATCACACTTTGAGCATGACATCATTGAGAGCACCTCTCATGTGACATCCTGCTCCCATACTGTAGAGATGTCCAGGACCTGTGCAATAACTCTATTCTTTTTGATCTATCGTAACCTAAAAATGATTCCCCTAAAAATTCCCCAACCACAAAAACAAAAGTAATGGCCCAGCAGGGTCAGAGGGGATGGTGGTGTACAAGGAATGCTGTAACACAAAGAATGATGACGATCCTACAAGGTAATCTTACTTCATCATTCAGGCACCACAGGCATTACATTAAAGCACCAACATAGGAGGGAGAAAGGCCCCAACAGCGATGCTACAAACTCTGCTGCCAGATCAGAGAAAAACCTGGAGTTATCCAAATTTCAACAGTAACATCTGGTAAATGTGCAAGGAGCAGTCCACATAGCTACCTTACAGACACTCAAAGGAAACCCGATTAAGAAAAGCCCAGGAAGTAACATTGGTTAACAAGCAAGCTTAAAATCATATGTTTGAAGAAGTTTCAATGGTGGGTCTATCAGCTCATTAAGAACCAAAGCAAGCACTCTACTTGGAACTCCTTCACGGCAAACGAACCAAAGGTGGGCAGAGGAAACATTACAGGGACACCTCAAAGCCTCCCTGATAAAGTGCAACATCTCCACCGACACCTGGGAGTCCCTGGCCAAAGACTACCCTAAGTGGAGGAAGTGCATCCGGGAGGGCGCTGAGCACCTCGAGTCTCGTCGCTGAGAGCATGCAGAAATCAAGCACAGGCAGCGGAAAGAGCGTGCGGCAAACCAGTCCCACCCACCCCTTCCCTCAACGACTATCTGTCCCACCTGTGACAGGGACTGTGGCTCTCGTATTGGACTGTTCAGCCACCTAAGGACTCATTTTAAGAGTGGAAGCAAGTCTTCCTCGATTCCGAGGGACTGCCGATGATGATGATGATGATGATGATCTACTTTAATATCCCAGTCAAGAACAAGGGGCAGTCTATCGGGACCAAAGTTATACACAGCTCACAAAGTGATAAACTACCAGACCTGACATTGAGAGCTGAGGCCACATGTGCTCGTATATACTTTCGAGCTAGCTCAAAGCAATGCAGATATTCAGGATCATGAACCTCACATGTGGTAGTGAGGATAAAACTAGCCCATTTATGCTATGGTTTCAATATAAACTCAATAAAATTAAATACAACCTGCACATTCTGTCCATGCATACTGTGATCCAACCTCACATCATCAGATTGGAGCCATTACTCTGAAATGTGTCACTGTTAAAATGTTGTGCCATTGTGTGTCAGGGCCTGGTACCTCAGACGTGCATTAGACACTGCTCCTAATCCGTATTCTAATGACCTTTCCAGCAAATTGTTGCATGCATTCTCTACTGGAGGATCACAAGTTTCACACGTCATTTATTAACTGGACTATCGGGCAGGTCCTGGCCTTTTATACAGAGTTTAATACACAGGGAAGGGTCGTCACTCGAGAGTGGCCCTGATAATGCCTTTTAAAAAAAAAGACATGATTCCCAGAACCGTTCTATAGAACCAAAATCAAGACTGGACAAGTTCCCGTGATGTGTGAATGATACCTGAACGACAAAACACAGTTTCAAACATTAAATACACAGAAATGTATCAGAGTAAGGGGCAGTCCCAAGGTAAAGCTCTTGCTGACCAGATAACTATGCAACACTACAATTATTATTAGGATATGCCACTGCTGGTTACAGGTCTCACTACCCTTGGATAACTGTGGCACTGCTAGGTATAGTCTTTGCTGCCCCAGGCTAACTGTGCACTGCTGGTTACAGACCTTGCTGAGTAGATGGCTGTGGGGGCTCAGCATTCAGACTCTGCAGATAGTTGTGACAGCGTTCCTTGTGCTCCTCCAGCGAACTCTGCTGCTTGTAACTCCGCCCACAGTAATTACATTTATAAGGTTTGCCGACAGTGGGAGAGGAGACTAGAAAGAGACACAAAATTTGCAGATAAGCATTAGGTCGTGCAAGATGTCAGATTTCAAATCTATGATGCCGCACTGAATTGGACACAATATATGAAATGGAAACAGAAAATGCTGGAAATATGCAACAGTCCAACAGTATCCGAGAAGAGACAGGTTAACATTCCAGGCAGAAACCCTTCATCATTTCTAGGCATTTTCTTTTTTTCCCCCTGCAGATTTCTATAATTCTCAGTTTTTCATCTCATCGAGACAACATTTTCAGTTCCAGTCTATCGCCCTAATGCAGTCCCCGCAAGTCACCACAAGATTCATAGATGATCACAGGAATAAAAAGGTTCCAGCTTCTTCCTTCACAGCGCTGACATTTCACAGGCTACTAATGAGCAGTGTGTCAGAACAATTGATATTTAATAGAATTGCAACATTGTGTATGGAAAACCAAAAGTAATTCAATGTGAAAAGCTGCATCTCTGCAAATTAAACTGACTTTTAATCCCTGTGCACAGTAAAGCAATGGACACCTCTAAGATTCAAAACACACAAGGCTCTGATCTGGAGAAGTGTTTGCAATTAATGGGAACAGACACCCACTGGGTTTGACAGCATCTTTAAGACTGAAATAGGTAGCAGTGAAATAGAACAGAATCGGTGGGCAATAGTAGATTCAACACTTGACATGTCAAAATACTGTTGAGCAGAAAAAGTAGGTAGAATACATGTTATGTTACTAGGTCAGAAGACATCTTGAGACATCGAGGAGGACAAGGAGAGATAATGTACCAGGCCGAGATATAATTTGGGACTTTGATTAGGGCCGTCTCAGTGCTGTGGCAAGGGCGGAAACCTGAAATTCAAACATGGAGTTGAGAGAAAGATGGGCACGGATTTGGGAGGCGACATCATGTTCAAGGACTTGAGGATAGGGAGGTTGGAGAGTGAGCAGTGGTTTGCAAGGACAGGGGAGTCAAAGGTAGATTGTTTTTGTGGGGGGGGGGGGGGGGGGGGGGAATTGAGGACGGCCATTTTGAAAGGGCTAGATACAGTACCTGAAGAAAGGGAACCATTTACAATGTCAGCTAGCACGAGACCCAGGAAGGGAAGTTGGGTGTCAGCAATTTAGTGGCAATGGAGTTAAGGGAGCAGGAGGTTGGTCTTATGGACAAGTTAGGCGAGGAGAGGTTATTCGAGGAGTTCGGAAAGAAACTAAAGAAGGATGAAGGATTGGGGCTAGGACAGGGGAGGGGGTAGAGATGGGATAGCAGCAGAGGTAGCTGAACAGATAGTCCCAATCTAAGTGGCAAAAATGAGTTCCTTGCATGTGTTGTTGGAGGTGAGGGGTGGAGAGTTTAAGGAGATGAGTGGTAGTGGAGAAAGCTGGGGATTAACCAGGATGATCCTGGAGTAGTGGCCGATTTTGGCCCGATAGTGAATGATGTGGTCCAGCTAGATAAATGATGGATAGCTAAACCTGTTTTGCACCAGATACCGATAGATTCATCAGACTGGTCAACTTTTTCCTACCCATAGAAGTGGTATTAATCATTGTATGGCTTATCCATCATCACCACTAATCTTTGATGCCCATTTTTAACAAACTGATATGAAGCCTTTTAATCACTGAAAGCAGCAGCTCATATCAAAATGAAAAGTTAAGTCGAACACAAACATTATTTAAGGAGAAGCTTGCCAGTTGTACTGTGGTAGATGCAGTATATATTTCCAGAGCAATACCAATCCCTCTGTTACAAACAGCCAACCTGGTTTCAATAACCAGCTCCTCACCACCAAAACTACTCTTCCTACCTTTAAATATTGGTTCAACTGTTGTGGTCGGTAAACTGCTTACAACACACCCACACAAAAAGAAAAATGCACACTAACCATCCATCTATAGATGTATCTGAACTACAGCAAGCAGATATGAATGATTTCTTCTTGCTATTCCCTGTATAATTATGTTGCCTTCAATTTCCTGGATCCTTAAGTTTGATATACCACAAATGTCCCAATTCTTCCCACTGCATACATCTACTATCCAATCAAAAGCACTGTAGCACAAAGAGAAATCAATTGGATATGGTTAAAATGTTGACTGTACTTCCTCCAAAACAGTGGAGCAATCCACTGGAAGCTGCTGATTCTCTCTTCTCCTCCTCCCCCCCCGCCCCACACTTTATATTACAAGGTTATCTCCGACAGCAAAAAGTGTCAATGAACTCTGCAATATAGAAACAACCCAATTCTCTCACTGCAACATCAAAATCTCCTCAGAACAGTAGTTTTCATTTGGTGCCTCCAACCACTGGATGCTGGCAATTAGAAAATAGGAGCAGGAGTAGGCCATTCGGCCCTTCGAGCCTGATCATGATCCTCTCTCAACACCATATTTCTATTTTTTCCCCCATACCCCTTGATGTCTTTTGTTTCTAGAAATCTATCTATCTCCCGCTTAAATATATTCAGTGACTTGGCCTCCACAGCGTTCTGTAGCAGAGAATTCCACAGGTTCACCACCCTCCGAGTGAAAATTGAAGAATTGTAAACAGACATCCACCAGCAGTACCAAGGTGGGCTGTGGTAAGGCCAACTTCTCGGGATCTTCATAGAAGACAGTAAGGCAGTTTCCACTATCTGGCCAGTACAAGTCTTCCAACATCAGGGATGGACTGGCAAAATCATGAATGCGAATTTGTAGCAACCGCACATGCAGGGACAGGATCGGCACCAACGTTAACAAACAATAACTGGAAATGGTTCAGCAATAAAAAAGGTGGTGCGGGAATTACTGGCTGCTCTGGTTCAATCACATTAGAACACAAGAAATAGGAGGAGTAGGCCATTCAGCCCCTCGAGCCTGCTCCGCCATTCAATAAGATCATTAGCTGATCTGATCTTGGCCTCAACTCCACTTCATTGCCCGCTCCCCATAACCATCGACTCCCCTGTAGTTCAAAAATCTGTCTATCTCCACCTTAAATATATTCAATGACCCAGCTTCCACAGCTCTCTGGGGTAGAGAATTCCAAAGATTCACAATCTTCAGAAGAAATTCCTCCTCATCTCCATTTTAAATGGGCGATCCCTTATTCTGAAAATATGCCCCCTAGTTCTAGATTCCCCCACGAGGTGAAACATCCTTTCTGCAGCTACCCGGTCAAGCCCTCTCAGAATCTTAAGTTTCAATAAGACCACCTCTCATTCTTGCATCTTCAACAATAATTGTTCTTTTTCAATTGAGAATCAGTGAGCGCCCAGTCAAGGGAAACTGCTGAGTAAAAGCCGACCATGTCAGGGACAGTTGCAGTGTAATATTGGCTGCGAGAGTCTATTTTAAAAAAAAAACAAAATGTAATTGTGAGGCAAATGTGAAGTAAATGTACACCGGAGCGCTCTTGGCTTGAGACTTTCAAACTCCTGCCTCGCAGCTAACTTATGCTGCATGTGCATTGTAGATCCACTTCAGGTAGTGCTTCGATAATGCAGTTGCAGTTCCTGGTGATGTAGATTCTGTGAAATTTATATTTCAGGCCAGTTTCTACAGTATTAGATCCAGATTGAAACGACCACATTGGCACTCATTTTAATCTCAACAAGCTTTCTTTTGCGAGTGCTTGGGGCGGGGGGGGGGGGGGGGGGGAAGAGAAGTAAGAGAAGTTAACAACTTTAATGAGCACGGTTGTTCATTTTCATCTACTTTATTGCTAATGTTTTGTCACTTTGTCCATGTAAGCTCAGTCACAGCCCTTTCAAAAGGCACCCATTCAAAATAGAATGCTAATGTGGGGAGTGGCACCATTTTTGGGAAGTGGTTAATTTGATTTTTTTTTAATTCTTCTATTCAGAGCAGAAATTCTTCAGACAATTCACTCTCACATGCTATCTTGCCTGTGTTTTTAAAATCATGTTGCCGACCGAACCGTTCTGTTTTGTTTTTACTTCAAGTTTATACTTTCTTTTCCTCGCTAGGTTCCAGTTTAGATTTGCAGTCTCCTGCAATTATCCTGATCTTCGCAAGAGAAACAAAACCCAATTATGTCCACGTGCAATAGACTGAACAGATAGTAAATCCAGACTACTTTAATGTGTTCAGGACACAACCTTCCCATCCCGCAATGTGGTGCAACATGTTCAGCGAGCAAGCGATATCTACAAGTCCAATTCATTCACCCTCAAGTCAGAGACATCAAGCTGGACTAGGATGAAAATAGAGGGATTTGTTCCTTTTTCTCTCTCCACTTCCCTTCCCTCCATGGAGCAGAAACAGCACTGGAAATACAAGCAGGTCGATCAGTCTCTGGAAAACAAAGAGCTAGAAAATGCCTTTCCGCTGCAGGCCCCGTTGTCAGTTGTGTACCCCATCCAGCATTTTGGGATTTTATTTCACATTTCCAGCATTTGGATTTCTCCCCCCTATAAATGAGCAAACTTTTAATTGTCATAAAGCAATTAAATTAGATTTTAATATGGGAATTACTGTGAAAGTTTAGTGTTGGTGAAAAGGATGGACTATTTTCAAGCTTTCAAATATGATCATGCGATGCGACATCCATAAAAATATTTCAGGACATTTTTTAATGTGGATTCCAAAATAGATAAAATTTGCAAAATGACAGATCATTTAACTTGTACTTTTTTGTTTTGCGACTGTACAGTACAGGTTGAACCTTCCTTATCCAGAACTCCCTTATCCGGAACCACCCCTCGTCCAGAACCATTCCCGGCCACCGGGTGGCGCATGCGCAGAACTCTGACATGCACAAATTGAAGTCTTTCCTCGCTGCCGACTCCCGCAATCGCTGGACTGACCCCGCGATCCACTGCCCCATATGATCTCTCTGCTGCACTCCCAGCCCCAAACCAGCTGGCCCCAATATCCCCTTGCTCAGTACCTGTACTATCCAATTTAACGTGATCACCCCTCATCCGGAAAAATCCTTTATCCAGAACAGGCCAGGTCCCGAGTGTTCTGGATAAGGGAGGTTCAACCTGTACTCCTACCACAGCCCTCAGAAGGCTATAGGCATGCCTGCAAAGTGCTAATTCCCTAACTTGTTCCAAGTGACCAAAAAGACCAGAGTCAGGATTTAAAGGCATTTTCAGTTCAGTCCAGAAGACAGACATTTCATTGCAGTGAATTGACGGGCACTGTGGAAATTTCAGCCAAAGGGTTCCACACAGAGCTCATCTGCCACCTGGCATTAACAAAATAGCTGGTTTGTTTCCAAATTCCCAGATCTAGCTGGTTCAAGCTCTCTCCCACCATTCTCTCTTGGAGCCAGCTGGAATGACTGGCGCAAGACTGGTCATACTGCACTACCCGGTGCCCGAGAATTGGGCCAGTCTATTGGTGGGTGAGAACATGAGAACATGTAGCTGCCGCCTGTTCAACCCATCCACATTCAGACAGTGGTCCGAGCAGAGTGGCAGGAATGGCACTTCATTCGTTTTATTTAGAAAACATTATTGGAATACTACTGGCTCTATCAAATCAAGAAACTTAGCGTCTCTCAACACTGACAAACACACTTCACATTCAATGATGTACTATCAACACTGAATTTAACTTTTAGAATTTGCAATATAATGTACGTGAAGTCACTCATGTGATGAGTTTATCCAGTGAGCAACAACCAGATAAAGCAAGACGATCCAAAGTCTGATTTCCAGTTAGTGTTAAATTAGCTGCTCTCAACCAGTAGGGGAGTTTAGATGAATGAGGGGTGATCTCATTGAAACATACAAAATTCTTATCGGGTAGATGCAGGGAGGATGTTTCCCCCGGCTGGAGCGTCTAGAACCAGGGGTCGGCCATTTAGAACTGAGATGAGGAGAAATGTCTTCATAACTTAATAGGAGCAGGATTAGGCCATTCAGCCCATCGAGCCTGCTCCGCCATTCAATATCATGGCTGATCTAATCATGGACTCAATTCCACTTCCCTGCCCACTCCCCATGACCCTTTACTCCCTTATCATTCAAAAATCTGTCTATCTCCGCCTTAAATATATTCAATGACCCAGCCTCCACAGCTCTCTGGGGCAGAGAATTCCATAGATTTACAACCTTCTGAGAGAATAAATTCCTCCTCATCTCAGTTTTAAATGGGTGGCCCCTTATTCTGAGACTATGTCCCCTAGTTTTAGTTTCCCCGAGGAGTTGAAATATCCTCTCTGCATCCACCTTGTCGAGCCACCTCATTATCTTATATGTTTCGATAAGATCACTTCTCATCCTTCTGAACTCCAATGAGTACAGACCCAACCTATCTTCATAAGTCAATCCCCTCATCTCTGGAATCAACCTAGTGAACCTTCTCTGAACAGCTTCCAATGCAAGTATATCCTTCCTTAAATACGGAGACCAAAACTCTACGCAGTACTCTAGGTATGGCCTCACCAATACCCTATACAGTTGTAGCAGGACTTCTCTGCTTTTATACTCTATCCCCCTTGCAATAAAGACCAACATTCATAGAAACATAGAAAATAGGTGCAGGAGTAGGCCATTCGGCCCTGCACCGCCATTCAATGAGTTCATGGCTGAACATGCAACTTCAGTACCTCATTCCTGCTTTCTCGCCATACCCCTTGATCCCCCGAGTAGTAAGGACTTCATCTAACTCCCTTTTGAATATATTTAGTGAATTGGCCTCAACAACTTTCTGTGGTAGAGAATTCCACAGGTTCACCACTCTCTGGGTGAAGAAGTTTCTCCTCATCTCTGTCCTCAATGGCTTACCCCTTATCCTTAGACTGTGACCTCTGGTTCTGGACTTCCCCAACATTGGGAACATTCTTCCGACATCTAACCTGTCTGAACCCATCAGAATTTTAAACGTTTCTATGAGGTCCCCTCTCATTCTTCTGAACTCCAGTGAATACAAGCCCAGTTGATTCCATTTGCCTTCCTGATTACTTGCTGTACCTGCATGCTAACTTTTTGTGTTTCATGCACAAGGACCCCCAGGTCCCTCTGCACTGTAGCATTTTGCAATTTTTCTCCATTTAAATTATAATTTGCTTTTCTATTATTGCCGTAGTGGAAAACCTCACATTTTCCCACATTATACGCCATCTGCCAATTTTTTGCCCACTCATTTAGCCTGTCTATATCCTTTTCAGATTTTTTGTGTCCTTCTCACAATTTGCTTTCCCACCCTTCTTTGCATCAGCAAACTTGGCTACATTACACTCAGTCCCTTCATCCAAGTCATTCATATAGATTGTAAATAGTTGAGGCCCCTGCACCGATCCCTGCAGCACCCCACTAGTTGCTGTTTGCCAACCAGAAAATTACCCATTTATCCTGACACTCTGTTTTCTGTTAGTTAGCCAATCCTCTAGCCATGCTAATATATTACCCCAACCCCGTGAACTGTTATCTTGTGCAGTAACCTTTTATGTGTCACCTTATCGAATGCCTTCTGGAAATCCAAATACACCACAACCACTGGTTCCCCCTTATCCACCGTGCTCGTTACATCCTCAAAGAACTCCAACAAATTTGTTAAACATAATTTCCCTTTCATAAAACCATGCTGACTCTGCTTGACTGAATTATGCTTTTCCAAATGTCCTGCTACTGCTTCCTTAATAATGGGCTCCAGCATTTTCCCAATGGCAGATGTTAGGCTAACTGGTCTATAGTTTCCTGCTTTCTGTCTGCCTCCTTTTTTAAATAGGCGTTACATTTGCGGTTTTCCAATCCGCTGGGACCTCCTCCGAATCCAGGGGATTTTGGCAGATTACAACCAATGCATCCACTATCTCTGCAGCCACTTCTTTTAAGACATCAGGTCTATGGTGAATCTTTGGAATCCTTTACTCCTGAGGGCTATGGATGCTCAGTCGTTGAGTATATTCCAGACAGAGATCGTTAGATTTGGGGATATTAGGTGAATGAAGGGATATGGGGACAGTGCAGGAAAGTGGAGTTGAGGTCGAAGATTAGCCATTATCTTATTGAAAGGTGGAGCAGACTCGAGGGGTCAAATGGCCTACTCCTGCGCATGTTCTACAGTTGGCCATTCCAACAAAATGATAAACCAACTCCATGATGAGCATACTTGAACCCATCTTCCAATGCAACCACAAAATTCAGTCTTCATACACCATCACTGTAAATCAAATCAACCGTCCACAATGACTCTACATCAGCTCCCAACTCTTTGGAAGATATTCCAATTTAACTTTTTTGTCTGAACCTTCTGGTTTACACTACTGAGCTTTCCAGCATTAAGGAGTTGCAACAGCAGTTTAACAGCGTGTGATAGAAACTTATTTTTGTTCTTTCAGGAGAACTTGAGTTACTCATTGGGGCTGTTGCTGTAGTCATTTTTAAATGTATAAATGCTACAGTTTCAGATCAGCCACAGCAGATACAGCCGTCACCACTACAGCATGCAACAACAGTACAAGCAAGATTTCAATAACAAGGTAGAAACTGCTCTTTACTTATGAAAATGATATACATACAGTAGAGAGCTCATTTTAATAAGCGAACATATAAAAACTAGAAACCAATTTCTCCAATCCGGTGAGAGATGAACAGAAATGCATAGCTGCATCCTGCTCAGTCCATTCACACAAAACCTGCAGCAAGAGTGTCATTTTACTGTGGGAGAACACGAAACAGCTTCTTTAAATGGCTGTGTTTGGGGAAAGTTTTTGCAAAAGGTTGTATTGCCTGTAAAGAATGTGAAATACACTTTCTGCAAATTATAATTTGGACCAAATCATTTGATGTTTCCAGGAGCTATCGCAAACTGTGGGGATATTGGTCCCAAAAACAAAATGCTGCATATCGACCAATTAGTAATGTTATGGAAGTAATCCCTGAAATCCAGAGCCAGATTCCCCTTTCCCCCCACCACTGCTCAAGAAACTCAAATCCCTTTTCCCCAGACCAAGTCTTCTCTGCCCCCACACTCTTTCTACCCAGTGAATCTCTACCTTCTGCCACTCCTCACTGCTCCCACCCCATGCACGAGGTCCGTGAGTTCAGGAGACCAGAGAGGTCCGCGAGGTCAGGAGTCTGAGGAGGAGGAGGGCCGGAGGTCAGTGAGGAGTTCACAGCCCTCGTCCAGGTAGGTAAGTGGTTGGCTGTTTGACTGGTAAGTATCTCTCCCTCTCCTTTTCTCTTTAATCAGATAAGTCTAATTAGAGGAATGGCAGGGCAGCTCAGTCCTGTGGAGTGCATGTCCTGTGGCATGTGGGAAGTCCTGGATGCTTGGCGCGGCCTAGACAACCATGTGTGCAGGTGGTGTCTCCAGCTTCAACTACTCGAGCTCCGCGTTTCGGAGCTTGAACGGCGGCTGGAGTCACTGCAGTGCATCTGCGAGGCTGAGAACTACGTTGATCGCATGTTTCAGGTGGTGAGCAGCTTAAAAGCGTGCAGGGAGAAGGGAAAGTGGGTAAACACCAGACGGAGGAAGAACGCTAGACAGGTAGTGCAGGAGTCCCCTCAGTGAGTCCATCTCGCTTTCAAACCGATATTCTTTTTTGAGCACCGGTGAGGGCAGCCAGAGCCAAGTCCAAGGCACCACAGGTGGCGCAGCTGCACAAGCGGGAGGGACACAGAATAGCAGTGGTAGGGGATTCAATAGTTAGGGGAATAGAGAGGTGTTTCTGCGGCCGTAGACATGACTCCAGGATGGTATGGTGCCTCCCTGCTGCCAGGGTCAAGGATGTCACGGAGCGGACGCAGGGCATTTGGCAGGGGGGGTGGGGGAGGGAAAGAGAGGAAGGAAGAGGGTAAACAGCGAGAGGTCGTGGTCCATATCGGGACCAACAACATAGGTAGAAAGAGGGATGAGGTCCTGCAGGCAGAATTCATGGAGCTAAGAGAAGAATTAAAGGATAGGACCTCAGAAGGTAGTAATCTCCGGGTTACTACCAGTGCCACGTGCTAATGAGTACAAAAATAGAAGGATAGAGAGGATGAACACGTGGCTGGAGAGTTGGTGTAGGAGGGAGGGCTTTAAATTCCTGAAGCATTGGGACCGCTTCTGGGACGATAGCACCTGGAGAAACCGGACGTGTTGCACCTCAACAGCGCCGGGACCAATATCCTCGCGGGGAGTTTTGCTCGTGCTGTTGGGGAGAGTTTAAACTAGCTTGGCAGGTGGATAGGAACCCGAGAACAAATTCAATAGAGAAGGAAGTAAAGCTGAAATTGGAAAGCAAGAATATAGAAAGTGAATCTGTAAGACAGAGGAAAAAGGGTTAGTAAGTAGTAATCAGGGAGATCTTCCTGTGCTAAATGGTATATATGCCAACGATGTCTCCGCAAGATCCTACAAATCCCCTGGAAGGATAGACGCACTAACATTAGTGTCCTCGACCAGGCCAACATCCCCAGCATCGAAGCACTGACCACACTTGATCAGCTCCGCTGGGCAGGCCACATTGTCCACATGCCAGACACAAAACTCCCAAAGCAAACGCTCTACTCGGAAATCCTTCATGGCAAACGAGCCAAAGGTGGGCAGAGGAATCGTTACAAGGACACCCTCAAAGCTTCCCTGATAAAGTGCAACATCCCCACTGACACCTGGGAGTCCTCAGCCAAAGACCGTCCTAAGTGGAGGAAGTGCATCCGGGAGGGTGCTGAGCACCTCGAATCTCAACACCAAGCATGCAGAAATCAAGCGCAGGCAGCGGAACGAGCGTGCGGCAAACTTGTCCCACCCTCCCTTACCCTCAACGACTATGTGTTCCACCTGTGACAGGGACTGTGGTGCTTGTATTGGACTGTTCAGCCACCCAAGAACTCATTTTGAGTGGAAGCAAGTCTTCCTTGATTCCGAGGGACTGCCGATGATGATGATGATGGTTATATACTTCAATGCAAGGAGTATAGTGAATAAGGCGGATGAGCTAAGAGCACAGGTAGACACTTGAAAGTATGACATTATAGCCATTACAGAGACATGGCAGAAAGAGGGACAGGTTTGGCAGCTCAATATTCCTGGTTACATGATTTTTAGACAAGACTGAGAAGGGGGTTTAAAAAAAAGGGGAGGGGTCGCAGTATTGATTAAAGAAACTATTACAGCTGTGAGGAGGGATATGTTAGAGGGATCAAATGAGGCCATACGGGTCGAACTGAAAAAAAAAGGGGCGATCACACTGCTGGGTGTGTATTATAGGCCCCCAAACAGTGGGAGGGAGATAGATGAGCAAATATGTAGGCGCATTTCTGTGAAGTCCAAAAACCATAGAGCATTAATAGTAGAAGATTTTAACTATCCTAATATTGATTGGGACAAACAGTGCGAAGGGTATAGAGGGTGCGGAATTCTTAAAATGCATTCAAGAGAACTTTTTGAGTCAGTATGTAACAAGCCCAACACGAGAGGGGGCGGTCTTTAGTTTTGGGGAATGAAGCTGGGCAGGTTGAAGGGGTATTAGTGGGAAAGCACTTGGGTGCCAGTGACCATAATTCAGTCAGATTCAAGGTAGTTATGGACGAGGACAAGAATAGGCCTGGAATAAAAGTCCTAAATTGGGGAAAAGCTAACTTTGCTAAGTTGAGAAGTGATTTGGCCACAGTGGACTGGAAACAGCTACTTGTAGGTAAATCAGTGTCGGAACAGTGGGAGGCATTCAAGGAGGAGATCCGGAGGGCTCAGGCCAAATACATGCCCTTAAAGAAAAAGGGTGGGAATAACAATTCTAGAGCCCCCTGGATGTCGAGGGACTTACAGGGGAGGATAAAGAAAAAAAAGGGAAGCTTATGTCATATACCGATGGCTAAATACTATAGAATCTTTGGAGGAATATAGAAGGTTTAGAGTAAAATTAAAAAGGATATTAGGAATGCAAAGCGAGAGCATGAAAAATTCTTGGCAAGTAATATTAAGGAAAACCCAAAGATGTTCTATAAATATATTAAGAGCAAGAGGATAACTAAAGAAAGGGTAGGGCCTATTAGAGACCATGAAGGTAATCTGTGTGTGGAGGCGGAAGATGTTGGTATGGTTTTCAATGAATACTTTGCGCCTGTTTTCCACAAAGGAAAGGGGCAATGCAGATACTGCTATCGAGGTGGTGTGTGAAATTCTGGATGAAATAAACAGAAAGAGAGAGAAGGTATTAAGGGGTTTAGCAGCTTTGAAAGTGGAGAAGTCCCCAGGCCCGGATGAAATGTATCCCAGGCTGCTAAGTGAAGTAAAAGAGGAAATAGCAGAGGCTTTGACCATCACTTTCCAGTTCTCTTTGGATTTGGGCATGGTGCCACTTTCAAAGCTGCTAAACCCCTTAATACCTCCTCTCTCTCGCTGTTTATTTGGTACCCTTGTTTAAGAAGGGAGAAAGGGATAGGCCGAGTAATTACAGGCCTGTCAGCCTAACCTCAGTGGTGGGAAAATTATTGGAAAAAAATCCTGACAGGATAAATCTACATTTAGAAAGGCAAGGATTAATTAGGATCAATCAGCACGGATTTGTTAAGGGAAGATCATGTTTGACTAACCTGATTGAATTTTTTGAGGTAACCAGGAGGGTCGATGAGGGTAGTGCGTATGATATAGTGTATATGGACTTGAGCAAAGCTTTTGATAAGGTCCCACATGGTAGACTGGTCATTAAGGCAAAAGCCCATGGGATCCAGGGCAAAGTGGCAAGTTGGATCCAAAATTGGCTTAGAGGTAGGAAGCAAAGGGTAATGGTTGATGGATGTTTTTCTGACTGGAAGGATGTTTCTAGTGGGATTCCACAGGGCTCAGAACTGGGTCCCTTGCTTTACATCAATGGTATACATCAGTGGTCCACATCAATGATCCAATTTGAAGAAGTAGTTTGCAGATGACACTAAAATTAGCTGTGTGGTTGATAATGGAGGAAAGTCATGGACTGCAGGAGGATATCAATCTACTGGTCAGGTGGGCAGAGCAGTGGCAAATGGAACTTAATTTGGAGAAGTGTGAGGTGATGCACTTGGGGAGGGCGAATAAGGAAAGGGTATACACATTAAGCGATAGGCCACTTAATAGTGTAGATGAACAAAGGGACCTTGGAGTGCTTGTCCACAGATCCCTGAAAGTAGCAGGCCAGGTGGATAAGGTGGTTAAGAAGGCATACGGAATACTTGCCTTCATTGGCCGAGGCATAGAATACAAGAGCAGGGAGGTTCTGCTTAAATTGTATAATACTCGGGTTAGGCCACAGCTGGAGTACTGCGTGCAGTTCTGGTCGCCGTATTATAGGAAGGACGTGATTGCACTGGAGAGGATGCAGAGGAGATTTACTCGGATGCTGCCTGGAATGGAGAATCTTAGTTATGATGACAGATTGAATAGGCTGGGTTTGTTCTCTTTGGAACAGAGGAGGCTGAGGGGAGATCTCATTGAGGTGTATAACATTTTGAGGAGCCTGGATATAGTGGATAGCAAGGGCCTATTTCCCTTGGTGGAGGGGTCAATTATGAGGGCGCATAGTTTTAAGGTGGTTGGTGGAAGGTTCAGAGGGGATTTGAGGGGAAGCTTCTTCACACAGAGGGTTGTGGGGGTCTGGAACTCACTGCCTGGAAGGGTGGTAGAGGCAGAAACCCTCACCACATTTAAAAGGTGCTTGGATGTGCACTTGAAGTGCCAAAACCAGGACCTGGAGCTGGTAAGTGGGATCAGACTGAATAACCTTTTGTTGGCTGGCGCAGATACGATAGTAAGTACTGCAGGGAATCGAATACAGAGAATCTCCTGGACTAGTTTCGATCGCCTGGATGGGTCGGAGGAATTTTCCCAGATTTTTTTTTCCCCCCAATTGGCCTGGGTTTTTTTAATCTGGTTTTTGCCTCTCCCAGGAGATCACATGGCTCCGGTTGGGGTAGAGTATAAAATGTTGCGATGCATGGGGTGTCGCAGGTGTGAGAGGCGGACTGGTTGGGCGGATGCTCTTTACCTTTCCGCCATTGTTCATAGGTTTATATGTAACCTTTAGGGCTGCTGACCGAGTGTGGCTCTTTGTCGGCCGGCGCGGACACGATGGGCCGAAATGGTGCCCTTCTGCGCTGCAGAGTGCTATGCCAAGGTTGCACATCCACCACTCCCCACCACTGTTTACCTGTCTAAGAAAACTCCCATTTCTGGACTTTTGTCAATAGCACCCTTCTAATGCTCTCCCACACCCTGCCACTGCCATGCCAGCGCTCCCACACCCCAAATCCCCTGCCCTCACCCCAGGAGGGACCTACATCCCAGGGCCCCTTTTCTCCCACACACCACCCAGTGCTGCCATGTCACAACACATCTCTCCCACACCCAGGTATCCCTTTTCCTAGTGCCCCTAAACCCCATGACAGCCCATCCCGGTGCTTCCACATCCTGCAAGGGCCAGTTTATCCAGGCCCTTGACAATGCTCCCACATCCCATCACCCACACTCCAAAACCCCAGGATCACCTTCCCAAGACTACCAACCAAAACAACCATCCCCACGTCTGCCACAGGCAATTCCTGCAACCGACCTCCAGTGACCGGCAACATCCTTCCTGCCATTTTTCCTCAGTATCCTGGCCTTTTCTTTTATAAAAAAAAAGATAAAATGAACTATACTGACAAATGAACTTTTAACAGTAATCGTTCCCACACAAATAACCACTTAATTGGGCCAAAAAATCCAATAAAACTACAATTTAATTTCTTCAATCACCAAGTCATGTTATTTTACACGTATATCCTATGTAATCCTATGTATGTATGTCACAGGAGAGCCACCAGTAGATTAATAAAATACTTTGAAGGTGATTGTTAATGCAGATAAGCTGAATGCGGACGAGCACACACTATTAAAGTCTATGAGGCACACACGAGGGGAAGATTGTTTGTTTCAAGTTTCAGTACACAAAGGGGATTGGAGTGTGCAGGGGATTACACACTGGCCTTTCACCACTGGAATCTGGATTTGAATCTAACCCAGACTGACAGGAACAACATTTCCTGGTCTTCTGGGTGAGCAGTCCAATATTATAAGGGTTTGGCCAGTCTCAGTCCAAGTCCTAGAGATTGTTTCCTTGAAATAGTTTTCAAAACTGGGATGTCTACCAGCAGCTGGAGAGCAGGTGCTGGAAAATACTCTGTACAGTGTAGAATCCTGCTTGGTGTGGGTATAGAACACTGATGGAAAACACTTGGAAGAGCTGCTTAAATGAACTGAGTTTTCTATCCTGCACAGAATGTCTGGAATTTAGATGAAACGGGATATTTTCTTTTAATGCTTTGTTCACAAAGACCTTGTAGAGATGAGCGAGGGGCTAAAAGGCTGTATAATGTCAAAAGAGATTAGCATTTGTTTTGAATAAGTGATACATATGAAATATAGAAGCCTTTAGTTACAAGCAAAGCTGGAAGCCATTCTGTTTGAGAAATGAGAGAAAAGGTATTCCCCTCATTGCAAAGAACTACAGGAATTCAAGGTGATATTAGAAGTTAAAGGTGGTATTTAGCTAAAGCTAAGGGGGGGGAAAAAAAATAGAGGATTAAGGGAAAAACTCCAAAGATACCAGTGTTCTTGGATAATGCTCCTGGCTATTCAGATATTGAACTGAAACACAATCCTGGAAATAGGACATCATGACTTCAAATACTGGAGGCAGGAGTGATTGGGTCTTTTGTAGCATAGAACAGCCAGCGATACTTGGTGTTTTTGTCAAGATTGGCAGAAACACAAAATATCTCAGAGCTGGTGACTAAAATGGAAAGTCTAAGATACCCGAATAGAAGAGGGCATACACATGAAATAAGGCGACTCACAATCACAAAGAGCTCTTTGTATGGTGTAGATCCAATGCTGAAAGCAGCAAACATTCAAAATCAGAAATTAATGTGAATGAAAAGGAACTATTTGAAGCACTCTTCAGATGGCTTTGGCTATCATTTTTTCACTGCAGAGAGTGAAATAAACAGTCTGCCTCGAAAAATTGTTGAAGAACTCTCTATATATAAAAAAAACACTTTAGGAATACCTACTGATTTTCAGAGACTGAGCATGTTAAAGCACATTTTTCCATACGTCAGCAATGCAATTTTGCCTATGCAAAATTGTTTGCAATCCCATTGAATATTGGCACATGAATTCTAATGTAACCAACATCTTGCTCCCGTAAATCTGTTTTTTAAATAAATATCCCCGTTTAAAGTGGTGCGATAGCTTGAGCGTCAATGAACCACACCAGTGTGGCTGGGCAAAGGTTCTTATTGTGATCCCCTGCAGAGTGAACCCCAAACTCAACCAAGGAGGGATGCTCAGTGTAGGCTAGATACTTCCCCACAGGCTGTGCACTATTTCACCATCTCTTTTAAGTGAGGCCCAACTAAAGCCATGTTGCATTGTGCAATAGGGACACAGTAGGTTTTAAACGCTTCAAAACAAAATGGCAGTTTGATGTGTGAAGGGATAAAGCACAGTAGCTGCATTTGCCATCGTATCCAACTAATGATCTGATGTATACCATCAAACCACTCTCTTATGAACCATCCCCACACCCTGGACTGTTGATCAGTGTTTGTTATCAATAGGGTTCCTTTTTAAAGAGTACAGCAGTTCGAAACACAACCACCAAATTATGGCAGAAGAATATTCTGTAGTTTAACCTCTTCAGCAGCACACAGTTTATTTACACTGAAGAACTTACGTTACAAGTGTATCCTTAGAGGCTTCAAATGAAAGAAATTCTAAAAGACTTGACTAGCAGCAGTTTAAAAAGAAAAACAGAAAATATATTACAGCAGTAACACAACAAATGTAGACGGAGCTAGCACGGTTGGCTTCATAGAATATGCTCCAGCACTGAAACAGGCCGTTAGGTCCATCAAGTCTGTGCCAGTGTTTTCTTGCAATTTACATAAACTGGTTTGCTGTGTGAATGCTACAACTCTATAAAGTTCAATGTTGTTTGAAGAAGCTCCAAACTCCTCTCTACCAAATTCCTCGGAGATTTGGTCTCTGGAGTTTGTTAAAATTTGTTATTGTGGCAGTGGGAGCACAATTGGCCTCTGTCTCTAGTGAAAGGGAGGAGGAAAAATAACAGCCACACTTTCGATCACAGATTACCATCCAGTAAGCCCCACTGAAAAGGTGCATGTTGACATCTGCTAAGGGCAGGATCAGGCACAGCCATGATGCCACTCTGCTAGAACTCACTGTCCAATCTCGTGTGAATAGCCACTTGGGCAAGATACCAGAAGGGTGCCAGCCAGGTCTCGGGGATGTACACCAGCATGAATCACCATCTTCAGGAAAAGTAAGGGGAGAGAACTGGGAAGGAAGGGTGGAGTAAAGTAAAGAACCTAGAAATAAACATTTTAAAAGTAATTTAACAATTTCAAATTTAGAATCTTAAGCCATTAATTCTCAAAAGCCACAAATGACCAAACTAAGGGGGTGAGCAAGAGATGGCAACAAAACATTTTCAATTAATAGATACAACAGGTCTAGTTACCGGTGAATGAATACAAGGAATCCCAATACTGATCAGAACATAACTTACAATCTTGCAGTCACAGCCAAACAGCATTCTTCTAAGATGAATAGATTACAAAGTCTTGCTGAATTCTCAGCACCTTCTGACAATGTGATCTTTGGAGCATCTACCGTGTGCTGTGAAACGGGTATTATAGTCAGGCAATGGTTTACAGACAGTTGGGCAGACACGTGGTACAGCACACAAAAGGCAGAACGTAGGATGTAGTGAAAAAAAAGATTACCAGTTAAGATTATCATAAAATCGTTTCAGCAACATCTGCAGGTCATGTTGGTCTTGTTTAGTTTTCCCCTCAATTGCTAACCTTTCTTTACTAGTCTTGTTTCCCCTATAGGTAATCCAGCTTTATACCACAAGTTAGCCATGGAAAAAAATATGCTCGCCTCACATGTCGAAAAAAAGTCTCCATTTGCATATCGTGTTATGACTGGAAACATTGACATCACCCATTCCACTTGTCTGCCATATTGGTTCTAAACATTTAAAAAATGAAAACACATGCTGGTGGTGCGAATGGCATATTGAATAGGGTCTGATACGGGTTTAGGTGAAAGCGCGGTTGTGAAGAAAGCGGGTATAATTAATTCATAAGTTAGTTCCGTCAGGTCATATGCAGATTTAAAACTAATCTATTTTTGTGCATCTCACTTCGAAAAATCATTCCATATATTTAAAGAAGTTTGCAACTGATCTCACTATTAGCAGCCCACTCCTTACATTTTCCCCCAATACTGGCAGGTCTTTATACATATTCCATATACATACTGGCGAGTGATTCTAATCAAGTTCATATATTATAAAAAGGTATAGGAGAGAAGTGAAACGTAATTTTCACCAGTCACTAAAAAGTGCAGCCTTGACATCACTTGCAAGAAATCAGTGCAGATAGTTTCCTTGGTGTTTTAATGTTAATTAATTTGTAGACACCTCTACAAACACGGCATTTATGGATTTGTTGAGAGTGGAAAATACCCTGATGGACCTTTTTATGCTTCAGCCATGGTCTATATAGAAGCCATGGCAAATTGGGGTAATTTCAGACTTGGAACTTGTGTATTGTTACAGTTTATGTGAGATGAAACTTAATGGCAAAATAGAATACAAGAGGATGGATTGAAGCTGGATTTCTTAAGTTATTAGTACATTGTTTAGTCTCAATGGTTTCTGTAGTCAACTGACAGTTGAAAGTAGTGCAGAAGGATATTTGCAGGAGGGAATAAAAGGCATTATTTGTGGCATTACTGCAGGTTTACAGAGAAATACTTTTGAATGCAAGAGATTCATAGATGGAACAAATTATTTTGTAACCTTTGCTTTGTTGCAGGAAAATAGCTAGGTCGCTGTTAGGTTTCTCTCATACTCGGGAGCGAATGCCTCTATCTCTACAAACCGGAGTTTGATTTTATATACCCAATACCTGATAATGTAACATGACCCAGAGGTCGAACAGAAACGCTGTTGCTGCAATTAGGTCACTGGATTGGTACAGGCCCTCTTGTGTTCTCTTAGCCTTCGGATAGTGAAAGAACAAACACTATCAAGACTGTGACTTAATCTATAAAGTACAAAATAGATTTATTCGAAGTACAAAGTAGCAGAAAGCCAAAACAAAATATTTCACTGGATTACAGAATTTGTAACCTCAATCTCCTCAGGTACAGAAATATGATGTGACCCTTCACTTAACTTACTCAATATGACTACACCTGGACCAATGCCCATGACAATTTATACTTGAGGTTTTGTCATAAGCACTGAGTATTTAGATATTTGTCTTTCTCTTCCTATGAATGCAGAACTAAAAAACGGCAGCATGCTGCTCGAGATATACCTCCCTCTGTTGTTTAGAACTAGTAAAAAAGACTTGGATTTATGTAGCACCTTTCACGACCACCGGACGTCTCAAAGCACTTTACAGCCAATGAAGTATCTTTGGAGTGTAGTCACTTGTAATGTGGGAAATGTAGCATATGGGAATTCAAATGGTATTCTCCAGAGCTGAATATAGTTGAACAATTTAAATTGAATTGGTTTCCTGAACTTCTACCAGCCTCTATATTCAGGCTCATTACCGCCAACTGATTACACAGAATACTCAGCACAGAAACAGGCCAGTCCGCCCAACTAGTCTGTGCTGGTGTTTACATGCCACACCGTTCTGCTCCCATTCCATCACAGCCTTTCCGCATATCTTTCTATTCCCTTTTCGCTCATGTACTTGTCTAGTTTCCATTTGATAGCATCCAAGCTATTTGCCGCAATCACTTCCCATGGTAGCGAGTTCCACATTTTAACCACTGTATTGAGTAAAGAAATTTCATAGAATAAGAGAATGGTTACTGTATGGAAGGCGGCCATTCGGCCTGTCGAGTCCGTGCCGACTCTCAGCTAGTCCCACTCTCCCGCCCTTTCCCCGTAGCCCTGCAATTTTTTTTCCTTCCGATACTTATCCAACTCCCTTTTGAAAGATAAAATTAAGTCTGCTTCCACCACCCTTTCAGACAGTGCATTCCAGATCTTCACCACTCGCTGTGTAAAAAAGATTTTTACGTCGCCTTTCACTTTAAATCTGTGTCCTCTGGTTCTCGTCCCTTCCGTCAATGGGAACAGTTTCTCTCTATCTACTCTGTCCAGACCCCTCATGATTTTGAACACCTCTATCAAATCTCCTCTTAATCTTCTCTGCTCCAAGGAGAACAACCCCAGCTTCTCCAATCTATCAACATAACTGAAGTGCCTCGTCCCTGGAACCACTCTCAAATCTTTTCTGCATCTTCATTAAGGCCTTCATAACCTTCCTAAAGTGTGGTGTCCAGATTTGGACACAGTACTCCAGTTGGGACCAAACCAGAATTTTATATAAGTTCATGATAATTTTCACACTTTTGTACTCTATACCTCTATTTATGAAGCCTAGGATCCCGTAAGTGTTTTTAACTGCTTTCTCAACCTGCCTTGCCACCTTCAAAGATTTGTGCACACATACCTCCAGATCTCTTTGTTTGTGCACCCACTTTAGGATTGTACCCTTTAGTTTCTCATTCCTTATACCAAAATGCATCACTTTACACTTTTCTGCATTAAATTTAATCTGCCACGTGTCCACCCATTTCACCAGCCTGTCTGTCTTCCTGAAGTCTATCATTCTCCTCACTATACTGCCAAGTTTTGTGTCATCTGAAAATTTTGAAATTGTTCCCCATACATCTACGTCCAAGTCATTAATATAGATCAAGAAAAGCAGTGGTCCCAGAACCGACCCCTGGGGAACACCACTGTATACCTTCCTCCAGTCCAAAAACCATCCAACCATCCAAGTGACTGTTCATTTTGTCCCTGATTACTGTTTCTAAAAGTTTCCCCACTACCGAGGTTAAAGTGACTGGCCTGTAGTTGCTGGGTTTATCTTTACACCCTTTCTTGAACAATGGTGTAACATTTGCAATACTCCAGTCCTCTGGTACTACCACCGTATCTATGGAGGATTGGAATATTATGGCCAGTGCCTCCGTGATTTCCGCCCTCAATTCCCTCAGCATCCCAGGATGCATCCCATCCGCTCCTGGTGATTAAACTACTTTAAGCACAGCCAGCCTTTGATACCTTTATCAATGTTTATCCTATCAAATGTCTCCACTACCTCCTCCTTCACTATGTCTATGGCAGCATCGTCTTCCTTTGTGAAGAGAGATGCAAAGTACTCATTTAGTACCTCAGCCATACTCTCTGCCTCCATGCGTAGCTCTCCTTTTTGGTACCGAACCGCCCCACCCCTCCTTTTACTATTTATATGCCTACAGAAGGATTTTGGATTACCTTTTATGCTGGTGGACATTCCATTCTCATACCCTCTTTTTGGCCCTCGTTATCTTTTTCACTTCTCCACTGACCTTTCTATATATAACCAGATTCTCAGATGTATCTGCAACCTGACATTTGTCATACACACCTTTTCTGTTTCATCATATTGGCTATCTGTTTTGTCATCCAGGGATTCTGACTTTAGTTGCCCTACCTTTTGCCCTAGTGGGAATGTACCTCGACTGTACCCGAACTATTTCCTCTTTAAAGGCCTCATTCCCGATTGTATTCATTAGTAACTATCGTGTATTTATGGCTCCAAGTTTTGGATTTTTGGAAGCATTCTCTCCACCCCATTCATATAGACCTCTGTCAGGTCATCTCTAAGTCTGAATACAATCACCATCACTAATGAAGTAGTATTCGATAAAATAATGGGACGAGAGGCGGACAAGTCCCCTGGACCTGATGGCTTACATCCTAGGGTCTTAAAATAAGTGGCTGCAGAGATAGTGGTTGTAATCTACCAAAATTCCCTGGATTCTGGGGTGGTCCCAACGGAATGGAAAACTGCAAATGTAACAACCCTATTTAAAAAAGGAGGCAGACAAAAAGCAGGAAACTATAGACCAGTTAGCCTAACATCTGAGGTTGGGAAAATGTTGGAGTCCATTATTAAGGAAGCAGTAGCAAGACATTTGGAAAAGCATGATTCAAATCAATGTCAGCATGGTTTTATGAAAGGGAAATCACGTTTGACAAATTTGCTGGCGTTCTTTGAGGATGGTGGATAAGGGGGGACCAGGGGATGTGGTGTATTTGAATTTCCAGAAGGCATTCGATAAGATGCCACATAAAAGGTTATTCACAAGATAAAAGTTCACGGGGCTGGGGGTAATATATTAGCATGAATAGAGGATTGGCTAACTAACAGAAAACAGAGAGTCGGGATAAATGGGTCATTTTCCGGTTGGCAAACAGTGACTAGTGGGGTGCCACAGAGATCGGTGCTGGGTCAACAACTATTTACAATCTACATTAATGACTTGGATGAAAGGACCGTGTAATGTAGCCAAGTTTGCTGATGATACAAAGATGGGTGGGAAAACAAATTGTGAGGAGGACGCAAAAAATCTGCAAAGGGATATAGACAGGCTAAGTGAGTGGGCAAAAATTTTGCAGATGGAATATAATGTGGGAAAATGTGAAGTTATCCACTTTGGCAGAAAAAAATAGAAAGGCAAATTACAATTTAAATGGAGAAAAATTGCAAAGTGCTGCATACAGAGGGACCTAGGGGTCCTTGTGCATGAAACACAAAAAGTTAGTATGCAGGCCAATGGAGGTTAGAAGGATGAGAGGGGATCTCAGAAACATAAAATTCTGACAGGACTGGACAGGTTAGATACAGGAAGAATGCTCCTGATGTTGGGGAAGTCCAGAACCAGGGGACACAGTCTAAGGATAAGGGGTAAGCCATTTAGGACAGGGATGAGAAGAAACTTCTTCACTCAAAAGAGTTGTTAACCTGTGGAATTCTCTACCACAGAGAGTTGCTGATGCCAGTTCGTTGGATATATTCAAGAGGGAGTTAGATGTGGCCCTTATGGCTGAAGGGATCAAGGGGTATGGAGAGAAAGCAGGAAAGGGGTACTGAGGTGACGATCAGCCATGATCATATTGAATGGTGGTGTAGGCTCGAAGGGCCGAATGGCCTACTCCTGCACTTATTTTCTATGTTTCTATGAATCTTGGCCTTTATTGCAAAGGGGATAGAGTATAAAAGACGAGAAGTCCTGCTACAACTGTACAGGGTATTGGTAAAGCCACACCTAGAGTACTAAATACAGTTTTGGTCTCTGTATTTAAGGAAGGATATACTTGCATTGGAGGTTGTTCCGAGAAGGTTCACTAGGTTGATTCCGGAGATGAGGGGTTTGACTTACGAAGATAGGTTGGGCCTATACACATTGACGTTAAGAATGAAAGGTGATCTTATTGAAACATACAAGAGGGGGCTCGACAAAGTGGATGCAGAGAGGATATTTCCACTCATAGGGGAAACGAAAACTAGGGGACAATGTCTTAGAATAAGGGGCCGCCCATTCAAAACTGAGATGAGGAGGAATTTCTTCTCTGAGGGTTGTAAATCTATTGAATTCTCTGCCCCAGAGAGCTGTGGAGGCTGGGTCATTGAATATATTTAAGGCGGAGATTGACAAATTTTTGAGCGATAAAGGGAGTAAATGGGGAGCAGGCAGGGAAGTGGAGCTGAGTCTATGATCAGATCAGCCATGATTTTATTGAATGGTGGAGGAGGCTCACTGGGCCAAATGGTCTACTCCTGCTTCTTTTATGTTCTTTTCCGATAGCTGTAATTGCTTGCTTTGCCCTGAAAACATTCTCTGAAACTGGTTTCCATTTGCTTTGCAATCAAAACATATTGCCATAGGAATATTGCTTTTGAAGTGACATTTTGCATTCCAGACAGTGTTGCGTATCCTCTCCAATATGTGGAAACAAGGTAGTAGAGACACACACAAGCAAATGAGAAATTATTTCACAGTAAAAGTAACCAAATTTAAAGCAATAAGCCATAGCTCACAGTAATCAAAAATATATAAACTTTATGATTTGAATGGTAATAGAACTCCGATCGATATTAAAAAAATTGTTTTACAAGCAAAAGGAAAAATTTATTTCAAACAATTGACCATCAAATATTACTAAAAAAAAAACGACTTGCATTAATATACAGGTTGAACTTCCCTTATCCGGAACCCTCGGGACCTGGCCTGTTCTGGATAAGGGATTTTTCCGGTCGAGGGATGGTCACGTTAAATCGGATGGTACAGGTACTGAAGCAAGGGGCTATCGGGGCTGGCTGGCTTGGGGTTGGGAGTGCGGCAGAGAGATCATGGTGGGGTGGGGGGGGGGGGTGGATCGCAGGGTCAGTCCAGCGATTACGGGAGTCGGCAGTGAGGAAGGACGTCAATTTGTTCAGGTCGGAGTTCTGCGCATGTGCCACCTGGTGGCCGGGAATGGTTCTGGATAAGGGAGTTCTGGATAAGGGAGATTCAACCTGTGGTGCCTTTCATGACCACTGGACGTCTCAAAGTGCTTTACAGCCAATGCAGTACTTTTGGAGTGTAGTCACTGTTGTAATGTGGGAATCGCAGCAGCCAACTTGCCCACAGCAAGCTCCCACAAACAGCAATGTGGTAATGACCAGATAATCTGTTTATTTTGTTATGTTGATTGAGGGATAAATATTGGCCAGGACACTGGAGATAGTGCCATGGGATCTTTTACATCCACCTGAGGGGGCAGATGGGGACTCGGTTTAACCTCTCACCCGGAAGACATGCACTCCCTCAGCTCTGCACTGGAATGTCAGTTTAGATTTATGTGCTCAAGTCCCTGAAGTGGTATTTGAACCCACAACCTTCTGACTCAGCGGCGAGGGTACTACCAACTGAGTCACGGCTGGCACCTCAATGGTCTATTATCTTGTGATCAAACTTGTATAGTTCAAGAGTTAAATATAATGCACAAATCAGATCTCCAGAGATAGACTATGGTGCAATGTGAACGCTTTGTAAAATGTGACCATCTGGATAGAGGAATTTACAATCGAAGTGTTACAGTACCAAATTACTATGAGACAACTACTGAGTACACAAAATAAAGCCTATTTTCTGAAACAGCCATTTTTATTCAGAAGCATCAACTCAACACTGGTCTCCACAAAACTATTATAGTCCAGGTTACAAGAAACCTTCACAAAAATACAAAAGCAGGAAGGTCCTGCTGCAACTGTATAGGGTATTGGTGAGGCCGCACCTGGAGTACTGCGTGCAGTTTTGGGTCACCTTACTTAAGGAAGGATATACTGGCTTTGGAGGGGGTAACAGGTGATTCACTAGGCTGATTCCGGAGATGAGGGGGTTACCTTATGGTGATAGATTGAGTAGACTGGGTCTTTACTCGTTGGAGTTCAGAAGGATGAGGGGTGATCTTATAGAAACATTTAAAATAATGAAAGGGATAGACAAGATAGAGGCAGAGAGGTTGTTTCCACTGGTAGGGGAGACGAGAACTAGGGGGCACAGCCTCAAAATACAGGGGAGCCAATTTAAAACCGAGTTGAGAAGGAATTTCTTCTCCCAGAGGGTTGTGAATCTGTGGAATTCTCTGCCCAAGGAAGCAGTTGAGGCTAGCTCATTGAATGTATTCGAGTCACAGATAGATAGATTTTTAACCAATAAGGAAATTAAGGGTTACGGGGAGCGGGCGGGTAAGTGGAGCTGAGTCCACGGCCAGATCAGCCATGATCTTGTTGAATGGCGGAGCAGGCTCGAGGGGCTAGATGGCCTACTCCTGTTCCTAATTCTTATGTTCTTATGTTCTTACATATTTTTACATCAGTACTACTAAAATTATTAAAATGAATGACGCTCATCTTGCTCACAAGAGTGCAAAGTGACATTAGCCTGATCATAATGGTACTTCAATAGGACAGGCATGTACACTTGCGCTCTCATTATTTTAAATGAAGGAAGTCAGACCCAGTACAAGCCAACAGCGCAAACCAATCTCCTGAATAAGCCTCTTTCCCCCAATACATTCGAAATATTCACAAAGAATTTCCCTCACTACAGTCATTCATCAGGCTGAATTACACAACTGTGAATGGAACAACATTTTAGGATCTTAATTGTGTCCCAAAATTACTTTTCGGGTCAAGAAATAATTTCATAAAGCAAGGCACATAATAAAGTTACATTAAAAACCCCTTGCAAGATTCTCTGATTATTTGCACTAGCATTGTACGTTCAACCCCCACAAGTACATCATTGGCTGTGAAGCGCTGTAGGACATCCTTAGGCCGTGAAAGGCGCTACATAATTAACAAGTTCTTTCTTAATATAAAGGAGGGGACTTTCCAGTCTCCGAGGTGGAAGAAGTTACGCACTGCTCAATTCAAAAGAAGTTTTGTCTCATCAGGGATGCGTTTAACTGAAATAAAATAGATGGGTTTTCCATCATTCTGCGCATCTACTATTTATTATTAGCTCCCCTCCCACATTGCATATTCAATATTCAGGATCATGGTAGCCCTCAGGCTCGAGGCTAAAATGCACTTTTACGTAATTAGAAAAAAAATAAAGCATGTATTTTCAACCCAGTTGATTTTATCTTGTAAACTGCTAGCTAGCATGGCTTTGTTCGGTAAAGTCAAACTTTTTTTTTTAAATAGGGGATTTTTTTCCTTCTCTCGGCACCTGTTAACAGAAAATGTGGCACCTGCTCGATTGGCAAGAATGAAAATACCACAGTGATCTCGATTTGAGAACTGCAAAACACAACCAACTAGCACAAATTACTTCAGTTAGGGCCCGAGGGCATGTTTACGTCACGGAACCTTGTAAAAAGATTCCAACTGGAAAATGTTCGTAGTTTTCTCGCTTTACAAAAAAAGTTACATGCAATAACTAAACTGCATGTCTGCAGTGAGAGCAAAATATTTGGAAGAAAAGCTACTTAGCCATCAAGCTATTCTTTCAACAGATCACATTATTTTGCATTCTTATGGATTCTCTCTCATTTCGGTAATCTCTGGAGAAAGGGAAAACCACAGATAAGAATTTTCAAGATAAAACAAATTTCTCCCAGATTGTCAATGGTAATCTTGCAAAATTCCAGGATATCAAACCAACATTACAACCTGCACCACTCAATTCTAGCTAGTTGTATTCAACGAGGATATTTCCATGGTGCTAGCAGCACAAGAACCATTCTGTTCCATGCAATAATTATTCAGCTCGGTCTGCTCTTATACTTATAACCCTTCAGTCTGGTTTGTAACTAGATATTTAACCAAGCTCTTTTACGACGAATACAAACTACTAACTGCCTTTGCCAAGTCTACTCCACTTATCTACTACTCTACATGGGGGAAAACTTCTCATCTATAGCTGTGCTCGAGTTCAAAAGAGTTTTGCATTTACAGGTTTTCAAGACCCAAGCTTGGGGGTCACCTAACCACTACATACCAATCTCTCTCACATTCTCTCCTGTAAGCGTCAGTGATTATTGAGTCATGTCCCCTGCAAGTCGAGATGACCACTGATTCCTCCTGCCTCGTAACAAAATATGCGCTGGAGGAAACAACTCTTGCTGGGGTATCATTACAGAAGTGCTGGCAAGTGCGAGCTACAATGCTGAACATCAGCAGGTGATCATGGAGTGTGTTGCAGCCAAGTCGCTGGAGGGAGGCCAGAACGTCGGCGACCAGCTCTGCTGGATGGGCCACATCGTCTGCATTCCCGACTCGAGACTCCCTAAGCAAGCGCTCTACGCGGAACTCCTACACGGCAAGCAAGCCCCAGGTGGGCAGAGGAAACGTTTCAAGGACACCCTCAAAGCCTCCTTGATAAAATGCAACATCCCCACCGACACCTGGGAGTCCCTGGCCAAAAACCGCCCTAAGTAGAGGAAGTAAATCCGAGAGGGCGCTGAGCACCTCGCGTCTCATTGCCGCGAGCATGCAGAAAGCAAGCGCAGATAGCAGAAGGAGCATGCGGCAAACTAGTCCCACCCACCCTTTCCTTCAACGACTGTCTGCCCCACCTGTGAGAGAGATTGTAATTCCCGCATTGGACTGTACAGCCACCTGAGAACTCACTTTGAGAGTGGAAGCAAGTCTTCCTTGATTTCGAGGGACTGTCTATGATGATGATGCAGCCAAGTTTGATTCTGTCCTCACTTGTCATGCATACATATGCAATTTCCAGTAAGGGGAGGGTCACTGGGTAACGATCGGAGCAGGAACTCTGAGCAATTTGCTCCTCCCTACCCCGAGGAAACATAGGTCAGTTGGAGACACGCTGAGAGATCAGCTTTTGCACCGCCACCCATGAATCAAAACTGGCATCTTCCTGATCTGTATGGATCAGCAGCAAACAAGGCCATATACCCACAGGACCATTAGAGAGCCTCAAACAGATGATCTTTAAGAGAACACTACTAAAAAGGCATACTACAATTAATGGCATGTCGTACATTTTCTTCAAATTTCTTTTCAAATATATGTCCTGGTAAAATTGATTTAAAAAAAAAAAAAATCTTTGCAGCAAACTATGGTCATAGAACAGAAATCGAGACCTCGAGTAAGCCTATTTCCTGCACCTTACTCCTCCCCTAAACATAATTCCATTGTCCTCAAAGACTACTTAGTCAATTTCTTCTTTAATCTTTGAAACAACTGTTGTGCAAGATACATTTTCTTTTATAAAAGTTCACGTTTCTCGCCATGCTCCTCGCAAAATTCCACCCACCAACCTGCATGTGTTCGGAGATGTCCGCTGAGTGCATCCCTTCTCCGACAGGCATAATTACAGAATGGGCATTTAAACGGCTTCTCCCCAGAGTGTAATTTGATGTGCCGCAAGAGGTTTCCTTTCTGTGTGAACGAGGCTCCACACTGGTTACAATGGAAGGGGCGTTCACCTGAGGAAGAAAGATAGGCAGAAAGGTCAGAGCGAGGAAGAGAAAAAAAAATATATTTTTTAAATCAGCTTTTCAACCTAACATCTGTGTGTTCATTAAGGTGAAGGGTGACAATGCTAGAAAACAAAGGATTTTCCAATTTCTGGAATTCAAAGTGATGTACAGGTCATACTTAATTTGGAATGCAACTGACTTTTTGAAACTTGTCCATTTGAACAAGTGAAGATAGTAAACAGAAAATCATTTGCATTTATATCATGCTTTATCACGTCTCTCAGGACATTCCAAAGCGCTTCACATACAATGAATTGCTTTGGAAGTACAGACATGTGTAGGCGAACGCAGCAGCCATTTTACACACAGCAATGAACCCCCAAACAGCAAATGAGGTGAATGACCAGTTAATGTTTTTGGTGGTGTCGAAGAACAGAAGTTCACCAGGACATGTGGCAAACTCCCTGCTCTTCTTTAAATAGTGCCAGTGGATTCAACATCCACATGTACCAGTGGAATAGGCAGACAGAGCCTTGGTTTAATGTGTCATCCAATGAGCGGCACCCTCTGACCACCTTTGTGCTGCAGCCTAGATTTTGTGCTCAAGTGGAATGGGTTCAAATCCAGAACACCGGTTGAGGCTAGAATTCTGCCAATTGAGCCAGGCTGACACTGGATCCAAAAAAAAAAAAGTGGAGGTGTTTGAATCTGACACACTACCCAACCTTCAGACCGCCTGTCGGTCAAAACTGTTTATCATATAGATCACCAAATTTAAAATTGCTTTGGAAGGATCCAATAAGTCGATCACCATTATGATTAGCTGTGTACTCAGTTTAGTGTCATGCTGAATAGTTGATCAGGTTGTCAAGCTTAAACTGGAAGCAGCTACCAGGATGACCCATCTCAGATACAGTATGGTCCTAGAAGCACTTACTAAATGTACTAAATACAACAGAAGACAGACAAAAGGTATCATAATTGCTATTTGAGCATTCAAGATTTTAAGGGTTTGAGCACCAGCATCAGGTATCCTGACCTGCAAAGATATGATTACGAATCCACGAGCTGCTCAATTCTAGCCAGTTCAAGTTGCAGTTAGATGTGCCCAGAAAAAAGAACCAGAGGAAAAATTAGCAAGTAAGAAAACAAAAAGGAGAGAGAAAAAAAAAATCTAACCCACTGAGCACTGAAAGGCCCCTCAGCTTTCTTGCCACACATCGGTCAAAAATTAATCGAAATCAAATTTCATTAAACATACATTCTGTAAACACAGCATTCTGGTAATAAGCAAACAAACCATTGTAATTGTTTCTAGTAAGTTCTGTGCTCTTGCTGAGGGACATCAATACTGGGAAAAGGATTTGTTTTTAAAAAGACTTGTATCTGGTATAGCACAGGTCTGATGCAGGATACGGCTCGCTCTGCCTCAAAGCACGTTAACTCCAACCACACCAGAAACACCCAATACAGCAGTGCAATATTTCCATTCCCCACCCGAGCCATCCACGGGGCTTCACTGAATTTAGCGGCAACTTATTGTAGTCTTGCGCTGTGGGACTCACTTGAAGCTGAATTGTGCCAAACTGGTTACATTTTTGATTTTGCAGAGATATGTTGCTGCAGTCCTCAAATGGGTCGAGAGAAAAAGTGCAAATGGCAAATGCAAAAGCAGAACTCCAAAAAAAAAGCTCCAAGAATATTTGCAGAAAGTTTTTGGAAGGACACCTAAAATGTATGCAAGCTGAACTTTAAGTCCTCAAAATGTTCAGCTGCCAGAGTGGTGTGGACACTGCAGTTCCATTTGTCTGCTCCTATAACCGGAGGCTCCCAGGGACAGAAATAACTGGGCAAACTTCACAGGCAAATAAATCACAAGTGAGTTCAAACAACTGCCACCACAGATAGAGACTTTAAGCCCCACTACATGCCACTCCATTTCCTTACTTGTGTAAACATACTTACCAGTGTGGCTCCTCTTATGTACCATAAGAACATTCGGTCCGATGCAGACCATTCCGCATAGATCACACTTCAGTTTTCCATTAGGAAGGCGAATCCCTCCAGGAGAATGAGGTCCCTGCCCCGTGCCCTCACAGAATCCTAGCGGGTCCGACAAAGACTCATCCGCAATGATTGCTTCATCTTTATCACTAGCGCCATCCTCCTGTGCCAGAAGCCTCCCTGCCTCTTCATCGCTGTACATCTCAACCTTGATGGAGTTGGCTGCAAATGAACATCAGAAATGTCAGATGGAGCCGTAAGACGACAGGGCTAGACACCAGGTACGGGGCGCTGTTCAAGACGGGCCAGCTGGCAACTAGTGTGCAGCAACTAAATTTTGTGAACCCTCATGGAGCATCCTTAGCCAAACATTTGTAAGTTTGAAGCAAGAGAGGAGCCAGCATTATAGATGACCTGTGCCAAACCTCACCTGGGAGATCATTGCGTACAGAAACGGTGGGGGAGGGGGAAATCCAATTCTACAGCACTGTTGTCCTTCAGCTTATGAGCACACAATGAACATACATATATAAATAAAAACACAAGCACTCAAAAACACACAATTCACTCAGGCCATTTCATTTATCCACGTAACTGCAAACAAGTAATTTTTCAGCAACATTTAATGATACGATAGCAGACCTAGAAGACCTCTCCCAGGAATGAAGCAATAATTGGGATAAAAGATGTGAAAAGATCCACTCAAAGAACACAGTTTGGAAATGGACAGAATTGGACTCTTAAGTAATGAATGAGAACTATCAAGCGTAAATGATAGGATGACAACGACTTGGAGCAGCAGACAACAAAAACTGTGGCACGGCTAAGACAGCAGAAGCATTCGGAAAGGACGAGAGCACTCGCTGAGATGGAGAAGACTCGGTAGAAGTAGCAGGACAAAGAAAAATATACACAACAGTTAAAATGAAGCCTCCTGTAACCACTTTCAAACAACCCTCCCTCAAACACTAGTGTGTTATTCTTTCCATTTCCTCCTCTTCTCAACAGCTTACCAATGAACCCTCGCCTCCAGCTGAGAGAGAGAGAGCAGGCAAGGAACATGAATTTCTCCACAAGCACAATTGATAATGAGTGAATGGAACAGGTAATGTAATTTAAAAGGGAGAGGAAATTTACACAAGGTTTATGCTACCTTCCAGCTTTCAAAGTATTTCGTCTAATTTCCACACTTTCAGTGCAGTACTATTTATATTTTTCTTCTGGTTAAAGTAATGCACATCAGTACTGGGAAATGAAACACTTTTCTACTTTTGGTATCTGTGTCAGCATTCAGTATAGACAAATGCCTCTTTACAATCCCTGTATGCTATAAGCACCAAGGCGAATCTCGGTTCGAAGCGTTTGGAGTAGTTTTGTGCTACGGACTTTATCCCTCCCAGGAAATGGTTCAAAACCATCTTGCACTCCTGCAGTTTGGACTGTGTGGAAACCCAGGTCCTAGAGGCGACAGTAACAAGCCATCGACAAATAAACCATTAGAATAATCCAAGAGCCTTGAAATACACCATTAAAGATTAAATTGTTCAGGAGAACTAGGCTCCCCCATCATTGCCATCTATCAAGGTTTATCTTTCAGCCAGGAAAATGGTCAGTTTGGATGATGGCTACTGTGGAGAAGGCAATCAATGCCACTTATACCTAGTCAGCAGAAAGCATGGTTTTGCAGAAAAGCCCCATTCCCATTTCTTTCCCACAACCTGTCACAGAACACTCACTGTGGACAATAGAACAGTACTAGGAATCTAATTCACACCCTCTGGATGGAAGTCCAGCAACTACATTAGGTTCGGTCTCGAGAGCAACTACAGGATACAATCAGTGCTGTATTTAATATAAAAAGGCTTCTTTAAACTTCGCTTTGGAAGCGAGCAGTTAACAATAAAAATTAAAATTCAGAGCAAACAAAACAAGTTTAAATAAACTGGGTTTGAAAGATAAAAAAAATTACCTGCAACTTGAAATTTATTTCTCCTCAAAACTTGAAGATTCATTATTAGACGCAACAAGCGGTGTGAGGGTCAATGAGATTACAGAGGATTACATTTAGAACAGAGCCAAATCCGTAAAAGAAAAAAAAATGCAGTTTCTCAGAATGCATATCTCTTTCCATCTGTTTACGAGAGTTTTTGGATTTAAACTCGGGGATTGCATTCATAGATGCATTCAGTTTAAAAGAAAAAGACACTATGCAGCAGATTCAATCCCAAAATTAAATCTCATTATTCTGGATGAAATGTATCCATGCAATTTGTCATTATATTAGAAGTCCCAAGTCAAGCAGGATACCAACTGGCAAAATCAACAAACCATTCCCACAATCCTTGGCCTTTCAGTTCTATGAATGCAAAATTAGTCCGAATAGAAAAAGATTTTCTACTTTGTGTATTAAAATACCCAATTCAAAAACTGTCATGGCAACCAGTGGATTTGCCATGGTAGCAGACCACTCTAATACTGTAGTAAATGTCTGCGGAGAACCAACTGGAACACTCAAAAATAATGAGCAAGAAAAAAATAACCTGCCATTTAAAACGCAGGTCATATTTTCCAGCTCCACTTCTTTCCCATTTTCTCTTCATGAAGATGCTGGTATTGGCTGTGACATGGGTCCACAGTTGCTGGTAGTACCTTGCTTAAGTGGCTATTCATATGTGAGCTTTGACACAGAGTGCAAACAGCTCATTTGATCGATTTTTTAAAAAGTGGGATTTGGGGAGAGGATGAAGGAAAGAACTAAGGGTGGTGGTGGTGGGGGGGGGGGGGGGGGGGTGTGCTGGCAAGCTGAATATCACACCCGAGCGCAATCCTGCACTCACCATATAGGAGAGTCTGGAGCAGGAATCATGGCTGCTTTTATCCTCTGCTCAGCCCAGGAGCTCGGAGGCTCGCATGCCCACAGCCAAGTTCACCTCGTGGGACACAGACTGAAGTCAAACCTGGAACAACTGGTTTGTGTTGCACTAAGCTGTGTCTGTATCCATTAATAAGTCAATCATCTCATAAGTACATTCATCCCTTCGAGCCTGCGCTGCCATTCAATAAGAGACTGATCTTCTACTTCAATTCCACCTCGCCACACTATCCCCATATCCCTCGATTCCCTTAGTATCCAAAAATCTATCGTTCTCAGTCTTGAATATACTCAACAACTGAGCATCCACAGCCCTCTGGGTTCGAGAATTCCAAAGATTCACAACCTTTTTTGAGTGAAGAAATTTCTCTCCCATTTTTAATCTCTCTCACATTTCTTCCACTGCACACATCATTTCGAGGGCCAAAAGGCAACTATGTGACATGTTCCCTGGCTTCAACAATACTCCTATTAAGACAGGAAGTACTCCAAGATCATCCTGGGGTGACACCTGCCTCTTTGCTTTCCGCTCCCTCTTCAGCACCTCCCAACAGTACAGAACACGCTATATATTTTAACGTCAAACACTCCCCCTTCACGACAACACATTGGAACACCAACACACAGCTCCATTCATGCAATACTGACCAATAATTTTGCTACACATGAGTAAATTGGAATATATTACAGAAACTTAACTTGAAATGATCAATTTGGATTTCTGTGCTCCTCACACTTATCCATAAAAACTTTACATCTCAAACTGCACCTTGTATTTGAACTGTGAGTAAAGAAACCAACCTTAATTTTATACGAAACAAACTTATTGGAAAGTTTACGCAGCACAGTGCACATTTTCACTGATCTTTAATAAAATGAGTACATACACTTAGACAACATTCAACAATTTAGCACATAATGTTGGTTACTTAACACCAGGTTAGAATTCGAAAGTGGCAAAACATCATTCCTACCCCAATTTGGAGAGCACGCATTAAAGGTCCCAAATTGGTTTTAAAATCACACGATAATTACAGATAAGGAAGAACTTTCAGCCCATCTCAGCTTAACCATCCAGAATGGCCCAAGTGGGTCCCCATTATAGCACCCAATTGGGTCTTAAATGATTCTCCCCTCCATGACTGTATCCGGGGATTCCATTTCACATATTTATCACTGTGGTGGAGGTGCGACAGATGAGGGTACGGGGCCCAGGGGCAGCACGGGGCCAGCCCACACTGCGATGTGTGCACGCTAGGTCCGTGCAACAGAGCTGGTCTCCAGTCGTCCTGGTTAACCCTTGCCACTGGACCAAGACCTAGCTCTGTCGAGCCCTTGTGGTGGCTGGTGTGCACACGTTAAAAAAAATCCACGCACAGGTATATTCCATCCCCTCAATTGCCGCTCAGGACTGGAACATCGGGTCCTTCATCGAAACATCTGTGAACTTGTGGAAGCAAGTCATCCTCGTTCGAGGGACTGCCTGTGATTTATCACTGAAGAACGTCCCATCAATCCTAAACTTGTCTTGTACTAGTTTGAACCAGTGTCCCCTTGTCTTCTCTCAATTTAATTTGATGTAATTGTCCGGATTTTCCTTTTTCATAGCATTTACTATCTCATGTGCCTCTAAGATCACTTCTCAAGAAGTCCATCAAGGCTGAAAAGCCCAATTTTCTCCTTTTGCTGCTCACAAGTCAGACCACTTACCCTGGTGATCAATGGAAGGAGAGAGACAGGAGAAAAAGGGAGAGAGAAGAGAAACAAAGAAAAGGGAGGGAGAGAGGAAGAAATCCCATCAAGTTATACTCCATATTTGTGGACTTAATTTAAGAATGACCAAGGCATACCAACTAAAACCCCTTCAACAACATTGAGATTTTATATATAGGTCAGCTACGGAAGTCAGCTAAATTTTGCGTGGAAGAACTTGCAACCAACAAATAAAATAAACTCGCCCTATATGGAGCAAATGCTGCAAAATCAAATAACCAATGGTAGTGTGTGCTTTTAAATAAATTATTTTAAAATAACAGTATGATTAGTTCATATTACATTCGTTGTATCAAATCTTAGCAGCTTTACGTTTCGATGTACAGTATAAACTATTTCACTATAAGGTAGTCTCACCAATTACAATGTTGTCTTAACTTTAGACTATTTCCATTTAACTGCCTGTAAGCCTTTTAAATTATCAAAAATTCCACACTTCTCCCTTTGAGGATAGGCATGGCACAGTTGCTAATTTCATGATTAAATAGGGGGGCTTCAGTAGCATAGTGGTTATGTTACTGGACCAGTAATCCAGAAGCCTGGACTAATGATCCAGAGACATGAGTTTAGCTGAGAGTTTAAGCCCATGACGGGACCGGAGCATAGAAACATAGAAAATAGGAGCAGCAGTAGGCCATTCGTCCCTTCAAGCCTGTACTGCCATTCAATATGATCATGGCTGATCCTCTATCTCAACACCATATTCCTGCTTTTTCCCCATACCCCTTGATGCCTTGTGTCTAGAAATCTATCTATCTATCTCCCTCCCTCCCTCCCTCTTAAATATATTCAGTGACTTGGCCTGCACAGCCTTCTGTGGTCGAGAATTCCACAGGTTCACCAGCCTCAGTAAAGAAATCTCTCCTCATCTCAGTCCTAAGTTTCCAACCCCATATCCTGTGACTGTGACCCCTTGTTCTAGCCTTCCCAGCCCGGGGAAACATCCTCCCTCCATCCAGTCTATCCAACCCAGTCAGAATTTTATACGTTTCAATGAGATCCCCTCTCATTCTTCTAAGCTCTAGTGAATACAGGCCTAGTCGACCCAATAGCATGCGAACGAGGACGACACTTCAGTGCTGTACTGAGGAGCTACTGCACTGTGTCAGTCAGAGGTGGCATCTTTTGGACGAAAGGCTGAACTGAAGCCCCATGTGACTGCTCTGGTGGTTCAGGTGGGCATTAAAGATTCCAGGGTATTGTTTGAGAAACAGCAATTTCGGAGGTGTCCCGTTAGCATTGCTTGCTCAACCACAACACAGATTAATTGGTCATTTGTTTCATTGCAGCTCATCGGCTCTTGCTTTGCACAACTCACTGCATCAGTTGCCGACATAAACAGTCACTGCACTTCAAAGCGATTCACTGTACGTGAAGCACTGAGATATTTCCGAGAAACAAAAGACATTACGTGATTGCAAGCTTTTTGATTTTTTTCTTTTCCTTGGCTTGCAGTGTTACGCTGTTGCTTGGAGTCTTCCAGAGTTATGTACAGCAAGCACTGTTTGGGAGCCATTTCTTGGAAGAGAATTTTTAGGACAGCATCACAAAAATGCAAATACACTGGCAACGAAAGTAGTGGTGAAATGGTGGCCTCGGCAAATATTAGATAACCTAATTGTTATAAAACTCTCCACATGCAAAACGGATTTGCAGCCTTCTCCTCAAGTCTACAGTGTAAAGAATTTCTCATTAACATCCCAAATCACTACACAGAAGCGTAAATCAAAAGAAAAACAAAGGAGGAGATATTAGGAGTCACTTTAAGCTTGGTCAAAGAAGGGCTTTTTTTTTTTTGAGGGTCTTAAAGGAAGAGAGGGAGGTGGAGTGACAGAGATGTATTACAGAACGTGGGGCTAAGGCGGCTGAAGGCCCGGCCGCCAATGGTGGGGCGAAGGGAGTGGGGGATGCACAAGAGGCCAGAGGTGGAGGAACGCAGAGGGCTGGAGATGGTTGCAAAAATGAAGAGCAGAAAGGCGCTGAAGGGATGTAACACGAGGAAGGGCATTTGAAACTGGAGGCGCTGGCAGACCAGGAGACAATGTAGGTTAATGAGCACTGGAGTGATGTACCAGTGGGACTTCGTGTGCGATAGGATTCAGGCAGCAGAGTTTTGGATGTGCTTCAGTTTATGAAGGGTGGAAGATGGGAGGCCAGTCGGAGAGCATTGCAACAGTCGAGCCTGGAGGAGACAAATTCGCAGATGAGGGTTTCAGCAACAGATGGGCTGAGGCAGGAACAGAGCTGGGCAATGTTACGATAAGGGGCAGTTACAGAGGTGGAAGTGGACTGCAGGATAACTCCTGAAAAACCATGTGCACGATTCTGCCAACAGGATAAAGGAGCACGGTTGAGCAGCGTAAGCACCAGAGTCAGCTCAAAGACGCCGGTCTTCCGGAATCTGAACTAAATGAGCAAGTTCTATGGATTTTAACAGGAAAAATGCAACTTGTGTGAAGTCTACTTCCTTAATTTCCTTTTCTGAACAAACGTGCGATGCCTCCTGTATGGTAGTAGAAAACAGTATCGTACAGCAGCCTGGTGAATTACACTCCATGTAGACACGTTTGTGGATCCTCCCCACCTCCTCCATAATGGGTTGACTGGATAGTTTAATGCATGTGCCTTGCACTCAACCCTGCATGAATGCTACCTGGTACTGCACCCATTAGTGCAGAATGACTACCTTGATTTAATTGCACCAGTGTGCCAAACAACCATCAAAACTTTTCATTTTACTTAGCAGCGACAACCTCTTAAATTCCCATTTAAAAAGCCATTTACGGCTTCCTTTAGTAAACAGCAGCCAGCATTGCAACAATCAGTGACAACCTCACCATGCAGTAAGTGGCTCTCAGTAAGTGCAACATTTTCACCATAAAAGTTTTTTGCCCCAACCCCCCTTAGAGCTCAGACAAACATTTATTGAAACTGAAGAGGACTTAAAACAAGACATTTTGGAGTACCCAATTGTCAAGTCTTAGAAATTTACAGCACAGAAGGAGGCCATGTTGGTCCATCGTGTCCGCGCTGGCCGACAAAAAGCTATCCAGCCTTATCTGACTTTCCAGCTCTTGGTCCGTAGCCTTGTAGTTTACGGCACTTCAAGTGCACATCCAAGTACTTTTTAAATGCTGAGGGTTTCTGCCTCTACCACCCTTTCAGGCAGTGAGTTGGGTTCCCAAGCAATTTTTTTCTGATGGCATGACCAATTATATTTTTCATCTTTCGGATGGGACGTTAAACTGAGGCCCTGTCTGCTCTCAGGTGGACACAAAAGATCTCTCAGCGCTATTTTACACAAGAGCAGGGGATTTCTCCCCGGTGTCCTAGTCAAAAATTTATCCTTCAATCAACATCACTAAAACAGATTATCTGGTCATTATCATATTGCTGTTTGTGGGAGCTTGTTGTGCGTTAATTGGCTGCCGCGTTTCCTACATTACAACAGTGACTGCACTTCAAAAAGTACCTCATTAGCTGTAAACGCTTTGGGGCATCTGGTGGTCGTGAAAGGCACTACAGAAATGCAACTTTCTTAGTCACATTTTGATCAGAAAATTTAAAGAATGTGTGAGCATCCCTGAATGCTTCTTGATACTTGCACCATGTTGCATAGTAAAATCAACTGGGAAGGTCCCAATGTTCAATCTCTGGCCTGTGCTCACAGCTGGACAGTAGTAGGACCACTATAACCAGCCTTAGTATCTCTGAGCTTTTCGGAGGAGGCCGGAAAGTATATGCATTTGTACATCGAGTGAAGACAGGAATGGGCTCACGTGTGAAAAACCACATCGTGTCCTGACGCTCACTGTCCCGGCTTACACATGTAGAATAACTATTTGTAGCAATGTAAAAGGCAGCATATTGCAATGTACTGGTGCTCCAATGCAACATGTCAGAGTGGCAAGAGTATAGGAACAGGAGGTGGTCAGTCAGCCCATCAAGCCTACTCACGATTTTGTTAACCGCGCTAGCTCTTGCTTTAATCTGAATTTGCCCTGTACATATACCTGAAATACCGTTCTTCTCAAGTATCTCAATTAATGCTGCATCTTTCGCTGACTGGGCTAGTGCGTTCCAAATTCTCACAACTGACCACATGAAGGCATTTCACCTGCACTCACTTTCAAATGGCTGAATTCTAATTTTATTATTTCCCTTGCTCTGGATTCCTGTACTAGAAGGAAAAGTCTTCCCCTATACATATTCCTTCCCTCATTTTTAACACCTCAAATGTATCATCCCTCAATCTGCATCTTTCGGGAATACAACCCAATTTTAACCAGTCTCTCGTAGTAACAATGTTTCTTCATCCCAGGTATTAAGCTGGTGAATCAGGAGTCTGTTGAAGACCCAGGTTCATGCATGGAAATCCTTTAATGACAAGATCTTAATCTTGCTGTGCAATTAAGAGAAGCCATCAAGTAGAGGTCAAGTGCTTCTCTAAAGGAAAGGGAAAAAAGGCATGAGTCACGACAGAGCACCAGACAGCACAAAACTGGCAGAGACTTGCAATCTGCTGGACTGTCCTCGCAGGGAAGGGTACACAGTGATAAAAACTAATTAAAAATTCTTACTAAGTTAATAGACACCTCTGATGGCTGCAGTTCATCCAGTAAGTAGCTAAGCCAAACCGATCAGCAACATCACAGGTTCGGTATCTGCTCTGTGCTTAGTTAACTCAGTTAACCAAAGCAGCTGCTGGGTACAACAATTGGCTGGGTTGGGGAGGGAAAAAGAAACAAGGTTGTTTTGCTCCTAATCCCCATCTTGTAATCCCTGCTGGAGATGCACATGCGCACCAGGGGAGGACTCAATCAGGAATAAAACGTACAGGTCATGTCTCCTGTGGTTGAAATGCCTGCCAACAAACGTGATCAAGGCTCAAACTAAATGGCTACTTCGATCAGGAACTGGAGGGCGATCAGTGCCAAAGGAACTGGACCACAAGAAGAAGCCAACGCTTCCAGGAGAGGCAGGGAGAAAATTAGCAAGAGGGAAAAGGGACCTAGTAGCACTATTTGGTCACATGAAGACAGAAGCAAGCTACTAACGTATAGGCAGAATCTACGCAATAAACATGAAACTTTAAAATTACCGACATAAGCAGCAACACCACACAAAAGCAAGACTTTTAAAAAAATTGTATAGCGAACACAATGTATTTCCACAAATGGGCTGACCAAACGGTGCCAAAGGAGGAATACATCTTCTCGTGGATCACACTGTACTCAATAACAATCCTGTTAATCAGCGAGAAAGAAGGCAGATTTGAAATTCTTCTGGTTTGCTCTGACATTTCTCAGTAATACCCCAGCACTTAAACCTAAATGTTTTATAAAATACAATAATAGGGACATTTATCAGGAGATTTTAATATCAAAACAGAGGTGGAGATGTAACTAGGGTGGCATGACAATCTCTTTCGTCCACAACAAACATTCCCTCCTACCACCCAGTGACATTTGCAGTAGTGATGGAGACGATATCTGAACCAGGCCGCTTACAAAGAAGTGATCAGTTACCTCCCCCACCTCTCTGGTGTCACCCTTTAGATCCTTTATGAAGGGTCTCTTTCACAGAACGTGTTAATGCTGATAAGCATATCAGAAATGGCTAATGCAGTGTGCGCGCGCGCGCGGAGCGAAGGAAAGAAAATATCAATAAGTGTGGCTACGTAGCAGCACAATCTCTCGCACCTGCATTTGGGAACAGAACAGACGATATTAAAGCAGAAAGGTACCTGCAGTTCCCCTCAAAGGCTTCCATCATAGCTGGAACATCACAAGAAGGAATGGAGTGGAAGCTACCTGCTTCCATACAAACATATTGTCTCAAGACTGCTTTTGTGGATCTCCCAGCAACCAATTCTAAAGCTCAGAAATAGGGAGGCTGCCCACTGTCTGCTGGAGTGACTACAGCACATAATTCAATTCAAGCTGGGTAGATTAGGGTTTCTGTTAAAGCACAATTTACCGACATTAATCAAAAAGATTGACAGATTTAGGTGCCCAAATCTTCTGACCCCACTTAAACAAAAAAACAGGATTCAGAGTGGCCTAGATTTGAACAGGTTTGGATTTGTTAGAGTTGAAACAAACCCATACCCATTTACATTACAAAATATATGCCAGCTTCCTCGCTGCTGAATCTGCCATTCAAACTGCGCAGCAGCTTCAACAACAAATAACTGCACACGTATGAGATTTGCCAAGCTTTGGCCATGACTAGTCTATCCTCAAGGTGGGTCACCTGCTCAAAGATTTCAACCAAAAAATAGCCACTCAATGCATGGACACATCAAAGGCAGACTTTCGCTCCAATTTTGTTTTGCTCACTCTGGCACTGCACCCCCCCACCCCCCGCCAAAGGCAGACAGCATGACTGAGACAAAGAACTCAATGTGGGGAACATAGACCAACATACCACACTACCTGCTCCATACTCGCATCCAACTTTCTTATTCCAGTACTCAATGCAAACTAGTTACTGTGGTTAACCCGGATTAACCCTTAATACTTTCAAAGTTTTTCAAAAGGATGCACAAATACAACGAGGACAGTACGTTGGTCATTAATCATCATAACTTGTGGTAGAGCAAGCAGCTTCTCAAATTACTCTACCACTACTGCAAGAAAACTTGTGATTCCCAACTATAAACAACTTGTATTTATATAGCACCTTTAATGTCGTAAAGGCGTTTCACAAGAGCATTATCAAACAAAATTTGATAAAACTGAAGCAGTGAAAAATGATTTTAATACAGTCTTTTAGCTGGAGCAGGGGCACGTGCATGTAGTGAACGACAGCTACAATAAAATGGTTGCTGACCAGTTGGCCTTTGATGTAGCAGGTCGCAACTCATTTGGAGATGGAAATGAGTACAAAGGTCCTGCATTGCAATGAAACCCATCCACAGCAGTCAAGTCTCCCTCTTTTCTCATATGCTGAAATTAAAAACATCTGCTGATTTCTGAATTACAGACCCTGCAGAAATGCAACCCTTTTGAAAGGCTACTATTTTAACCAATCACTTCACTGAATTCAGTTTCTCAAGATGATACCAGCTGTCGTTTTAATTTCTGGCCTAGCTGACTATATAACAGAAATATTTTTAATTCCTCCTAAAATTATGAAAGTTAGCAATACAGAGTTCTGTGATGGTATTGCATATTCAAACACTATGGCTTCTTTGCAAAAAAAAAACTCCGAATGCTTTTTCCCTTGCTGCAGCTTTTCACCTGGCCTTTCTTCCTCTTTCGTGCATGTGCAGCTTGGGCGCTATTCTCTGCATATTTGCGCTTTCAGAGACACTTCAATTTTGCTGCTTTCCTCCCTGCCTATCCAGTTTCTTCCAAAGGGTCGGACATTCCCCTCCCACTACCATTATCATTGTCTCTTCCACCCCCCGCCCACCCCACCCTACTGCCAAAAAGAACAGGGCCACTCAGGAGACGGACCTAAAAAAAAAGTCACCACACGTCAATGCATGTAGGGAAAGCAAGGCGACTTCAGCTACAAACACAGAGGCAGCACAGAAAAGGACAAGCAGATTACTGGTGAGGGGAAACTAAAAACACAGATGAACTGCAAAGTGCAAACTACAAGAACTAAAAACTGGAGAGAAGGTAAATAGAAAATGCAAGGAGGAGAGAAGCAGGGAAGATGAGAAGCAGGGAAGATGAGAAGAAGGGAAAGTGGAACAGAAGGAGAAACAAGGACAGTAGGGGGGAAAACGATCTCGGGCAATTAACTGGGGCAGGAAAGCCCCCGACTTCGAATGGCAGATCCATACTCGCCACTGATGCTGCAACTCTGGCCCTAGCTGGGGCTGGCATACTCAAAAGTGCCACAATTTAGACTGTATCCATTTCTCAAAACAACACAATCAGAATTGCCCATAGCCCATGTGTCTATCGAGATGAATAAAGCAAGATGCACACTCCCAGCATATCCTCCGAATCAACATGACTAATGCAATGGGAAATGTGCTAGTTATAAAATAAATATACACCGTGCATCATTTCTGAACATAAATGCATTACATAAAAACCATAACGACCAACATTTCATTGGTACTAAAGGGATTCAGGTAAAACCTGCGACAGAGAGATCTGGCCAGTCCACATGGAATGTTTCCCTCTTCTCTTCTTACCCCCACCGTAAACCATTCCAGTGTTGCCCATGCCTCTCGGATACGCTCCTGACAACACATCATTCCAACTCTAGCACGATCTCTCCGTTAAAACTTGGTTCCCCCACCCCCTAAAATTTATTAGTTCGAGTCCAAGTTTAGGATTGATTGCAGTTTAACTGTTTTTACCTTCCCTCCTTCCTTTTTCTGAGTTAGATTTGCAATGGGCAAATAGTAAGGAATGACCTTTTCCTCAGTTGGTCTTGCTGGGACTTGATGGTGCTTGCAATGCCCCACAGTCCGGAGAAGACTTTACAGACTTTGTTTTCAACTGTTTTATGCATGCTGAATCAAGCTTTGTGCTGTTTTTACAGGTGTTCCAATATGTCATTGCTTAGAGTGACAAGTTACGCTGTTTGCATCTTGAAGGCATCTCTTGCTCATTAATAAAACACAGAGCTCGGCAGTGATAATAAAGAAAATAGTCACAAAAGACTCGAAAATCCCAAGGGGCCACTTCTGACATGGAAAAACCCCGGTGCATATTAAACCAACAAGAACAAATGCACATGTGGAGGTACCGGTGTCAATATTAGATGCAAAAGGCATCAAAGACCCAAAAGCTCCCAAGGGGCAGAAAGACTCACGGGGAAGGTGGCACCCAAGACTAGCCCAAAGTTTTTATTTTTAGCAAGCTGGCCAATAATCGTTGACGAACATTTTGGTGCAAAGTTGGCGAATCAACACTGAAAATAGCAGACAGCAATCAAGCACCTAGCACCAAAGCTCCATTCAATCCAGCTGCTCCCTCCTTCCCTCCCTTTAGAGTCCGGTCAAGATCCAAAAGTTAGATTAATGGCAGCACAGACGTTCAAAAAAGTGACAGGCAGACATAGTGCCCTGGGATATTTGGTTCTGGAATTCTCCTAGTACCAGTCAGCCTTCAATTTGGCAGCCACGCTGGGATAGGTGCTCACACCTCACTGTGTATCAAAACATCTATTATGAGACATGGCACTTGTAAATTAAGCCATTTGAAACTAGATCTTGTGTTGGGATACAGTTATGGCAGATGCCTTTCGTAAATTTGTTTTCCCACATTGGCTTTTAACCACAGTGTTTACATTTTACAAACTTATATTGAGAATATAAAAAAGGTGGAAATGTGTCAGTAATAGTTAACCACCACAGCCTGACTTTATAAGCTGGTGGCTCTACCATGCATTTCACACAGGCAAGCATTAAAAAGAGAGAATTTTTTTTATACATCAAATTCTCCTCCCCTCCAGAGGCCATTGACTCCTGCCAGATACAATTCTATGGATGGCAGTCAACCTCTGCAACCTTTGTATGTGCCAATTCCTCAAGTGCGAGCCTGAACAATGGGTGTTGGCAGGCTAATCACTCACAGCCAAGCCCAATTCTGTCTTCAACTGACCATACACATACAAACACTTCCCAACAGAGGTCATTGGATCGCAATCTGGGGTAAGAACCCGAGCTGATTTTTGTTCCCCTACTTGGCCAAGCGGTTGTGGTCAGCAATTGTAGGACATCCACTGCCAACCCAACTGTGATCAGTTAACTCTGCAGAGACCGAGAATTTAATTCTGGAATCCACAAAAAACATGATTCTAAAAACCGTTGAATTTTTAGTAATTGATGGCAGCTGAAATATATTACTCAATCCAAACTATTAAAAGGGTGAAATAAAGGCAATATGGCAAATATATTGCCAAAAAGAGAGCTAGCACAGCCTAGAGACAAAAGCGCATTCGAATACAAGGAGCAGAAATGAAGTGCAATGTGCAAAATAGGAGCAGATGAAAGTGTCAGCACAAGTTGGAAATGGACAAACTGGAGGTAGAAGAGAATCTCCTGAGGCGCTCAAAAGCTAAAAAAATCTCAAACTTTTCCTCCAGCTTCACCAGATTGACCATTACATTTTACAGCTCGTGTAAATGGAATGATATGTATAACAGTTACAGCCTTGAATAGGGCAGCCACCCATCAGTGTTCGAAGCTGCTTGAACAAAACTGTGCACATGCAGCCCATTTCATGACCAAAGCATTTAAAATAACAGCCCCGTCCCTATCCAAGTTTTGGCCAGTCAAAAGATAGCTGGGAAAGATGGTCCAGAAGTGAGTCAAATTTACCTCTCAGGCATATCTCTGATTATTATAGCCTCTTGCAATAAATCTTAACATAAGAAATAGAGGCAGGCTTAAGCCATACAGCCCCTCGAGCCTGCTCCGCCATTCAATAAGATCATCGACCTCAACTCCACTTTCACGCCCGATCTCCATACCCCTTCATTCCCCGAGAATAATATTTGCTCTAGATTCTGTTATCAAGTTTCTACTAGGAAATCATTTAAGCTTCCATTAGTGTAGGACTGGGAAAACAATGCACTGAATGTTCATCGACAGCATTCAGAACAAGAAGAAAATTAGGTCAATTGCCTCCTAGTCCTCCTCCATCACCCCAGAACCATAGAGGTTTACAGCAGAGAGGCGCCATTTGGCCCACTGTGGTTGCGCTAGCGCTTTGCAAGAGAAAGACTTGGATTTATATAGCGCCTTTCACGACCACCGGACGTCTCAAAGCATTTTACAGCCAATGAAGTACTTTTGGAGTGTAGTCACTGTTGTAATGTGGGAAACGCGGCAGTCAATTTGTGCACAGCAAGCTCTCACAAACAGCAATGTGATAATGACCAGATAATCTGTTTTTTTGTTATGTTGATTGAGGGATAAATATTGGCCAGGACACCGGGGATAACTCCCCCTGCTCTTCTTCGAAATAATGTCATGGTATCCTTTACGTCCACCTGAGAGAGCAGACGGAGCCTCGGATTAACGTCTCATCCGAACGGGTAACGAGAGCAATCAAAGTGTAATTGCACTACCCTATTCTCTCCCCATGGCCTTGTATCTTCTTTTACTTCAAGTATTTATCCAATTTTCCCCCTAAAGTTTTTTTTCCAGTGTTGCATGCTGGCGGTCCGCTCCCCAACGGCATTTCGAAACTGCCGGCACAACACTTTGATGAAACTTGTACCGGTGGTTTTCCACAAAAAAAAAAATAGGAATACTGCCGAAAAACCCAGCGGAAATGCTGACCAAATTCCAGCCCACAATGTTTCAACCACAGCCACTCCCCCTGGCAAAGCATTTTGTGCTTCAGCAGCTCTCTATGGGAAGAAAGGTCTCCTAACTTTTCTCTTCATAATGATTTTAAATTGATGACCCCTCAACCAGAGGAAATAGTATTTTCCTATTCATTATTGTAATTTTAGAAATCTCTATTTAATCCCCGCTTGGCTTTCTCCGATCCAGAGAAAATACTCACGCAATGTCTGAGCTTTCCTCAGAAATTTGAGATCTTTACAACGGAGGAAAGAGGTGCAGCTACCAAGATATGGTTACCACACACACGCACACAAACAAATAAGGAGAGAAAGACACAAGCCATGATTACAGATCAGGCCTCAGATGCCACAACAACTCCTGCAATTTTTATTTGCCATAAAAGTCAGTTGCCCCATTAATAATGATTTAGTGCAGCATTATGGTTTTCAAAAATTGAAATTAAGTGAGTTTCAATCTAGCATTTGTTTAATTTCTGCCCTCCTGCATTTTTCAATCAGATAAATTAACAGTTTATTGTCTTTTGATAGTTCAACTATGTCATTAAAATATAGTAAGATGTTAATCCATCTAATTGCAAAGTGTGAAAATACATGAAGCATTTCAGACTTGCGATATCCCCCAACTCCTGTAATTCCAAAAAGGAGTCTTGGAACTAACAATTTGGAGTACATATTGAAACTCCCAAAGCACAACAGATCAAAATGGGCTGTCTGCTGGTTAGGTTTCCGAGTGTATTGCGCTGTTCTTGTTTTTCGTTATTATGCAAAAGATTCAATAGTTAGTGGTGATACTGGAGCAACTTTTGACACTTGCACTCTGGTGCTTATTTAGATCAGATCATCGAAGGCCAGTACCCATCTGCCAGTTTCACAGTTAAACTGCCAAATCTGCCTCTCTTTATCCCAGCAGTAGATCTATTTTTTCCATGGGTCTACAATTCTACCAGCAAAAGAGAGGCAGATTTAGCGCAGTCAACTCGGGAAGCCGGCACATGGGCACACACTATTGTGATCTAAACGAAATAAGCCCCACGTGTAAAAACGTCAACGCCGACATTCAGAGGGGTATAGTACAGAGGCTGGATATTCAACTCAGCACTGGAGACATTAGAAAATGGGGCTCATGAAAGTACAGCAGAATAAATAATAAACACATGAAAAATAAACACTAAATTTGCCTATTCTCCAATTATTCAGGCATGGAACACCCAGCACCACCTTGCAGATGTTTATGTTCTAAAATGCTGCGTTCCAGAAGGCTTCGCATCACTGTAAAGAACCCTGCCACACACGTAAATGAAATTATTCCAATTTATTCCTTTTCAGAAATGCAATGTTTCTGTAAAACTGCATTAAACACATTGGGTCAGAAGTTACTGGAAAAATAAGGGCAAGTTAAATGCGCACGCGGTTATTGTATTAAAAACCCAGCATAGTACAGATACATTGTGAATTGCAAAGAGTCACAACTTGCTGGACAATGTGATACGCCACCACTTAGCTTCACAAAAACAAGATCTCGCTATCAATCTCCCCGTGAGTTAAGAAATTACTGTATTTGCACCGTAAATACGAATAAAACTCACCACAGAAAGTTAAAGCTGGTATTTAACAGTGTACGGGCCCTTTTAATGACAAGACTTATATCCCTGCAATGCCACTCAAGCTTTCCCGCTCAGAAAGGGAACTGAAACTGTGGCGTCTCACTCCTGCAGATAGTAAATTGTCCCGAGAGTTTCTAAAATGTCATGTTTTTTCTTGTTTTTCCTGTGTCTTTTATTTCACTCTCTCTTAAACCAATCTTTCTTTCCCTCTCCATTTCTCTTTCTATATCTCATTTCACTCCAATTCCGATTTCCTCTGTTCCTCTGGCTATCCTTAAATTGAATTGGTTAAGGAGATAGATCATTGGTCCCGTCGTTCACCATGGTACCAGGATCTCAAGGTCCCAACCTCAGCAGTTATCAACTTGCACTTACAGCAATTCGCAGCACAAAATTTTTTGAGAGCTGAAGGGGGCAGGGAAAAACAACTCACGGGGCACGCCACACAATTCTCCGCTCCAGCAAATTCTGGCCCACTATTTCCTTTAAGAGGACCAGTACGAATATCAAATGACTTCCACAGTCTCAGATAAAAATATATATGAGTTAACCTTTCATTAAAGGAAACAACCAAGACAAGTTTTAATATCTTGCTTCAGGGCATTTCAGACAGATCTTAACTGCTCATCCAGTTAGAAGAGTGATACTTTCAACAGAGTAACGTCCTCGCCAACCAAAAAAATTAATCTAGATCGATAAAACTTGCAAACAACCCAAGATGTATGCCAAGAGCTGCAGATTTTAGTACAACTACTGAAAATGCCAAGGATTGTATGAACACAAACTGTTAAGACCCTACCTCCTGTTGAAATTAAATATTTCAGTGGTGAATTCTCTTAAACACTTGCAAGGTATGTAGGTTTCCTACCAAATCAATACTGCAAAAATATTTCATAAATATTTTTGATGTTGAATGTTAGAAAAAACAAAATTGAACCAGTTTCTCTATTCAATCTTAGCAAATCAATTCAGATAATTGGTCTGAAAAATAACAGTCTGAAAAGGGTTAAATGAGTCAAACGAATGCACAATTTTTTTTAAAAAGGGAAAGAGACACATACCACTCAGAGAACGGCTGGGTGAAGAGTGCTGGCTGTTGGGGGTGCTCACCGTGGGACCCACCATCACCCCAGAGAACTCTTTGTCCATTGAAGAGTCACCGCTCCCTGTATGGAAAGAAAAGCAATTTTATGTTTAAAAAGACGGTAATTTAGCGCTGGAAACACAAATCACCTTTTTGATTTTGGACTATGGAAAATACTTTTTTTTTAAATAACGAGGGTGGAAGTGACTGGCATTCCCACAGCAATTTGCAATACAGAATCAACAGTATGAATTTTCAAAAACTTAAAAAGTTCAAATCCTGAGGATTCAACAACATATACAGCACGTCAGATAGACACACAATATACAGTACAACTGCAAGACATTTTCAAAATGATGCATTAGTTCTTGATATTTAGATATTTGGAGTCAATGCCATCCTTGCAAATGCCTGTACTATACAGTTAATTTCAGATAATCCATGGACCAAACACTTCCCAGTCACTCTCATTATACAGTACCAGTAGAGAATTGTCTGATGCATGCCCGAGACTCAGATACAGAATACTGATCAAGGCTTCACATAATTCAGCATCTCAATTGCTCAGTTCACTTGATATATTCGAAATGCATTGGCCAATTTCACTGCAACACGTTAGGTGGCTAATCTTTCACTCATTAATAGCTGCATGTAAAAGCTTTTTTTTTCTTATTTAGATTCCACCGCAGTGTAACGATTTACTGGACGGAGGCACAAATCTTGCAAATCAGTCAATTTGCATAATTCCACACAGAAATATTGATCATACACACAAGTATTCATCAGACTTTGTCAAATGCTTATTCGGATTTGATTGTACTCACTTGGCAATCACCTGGACAGTAGGATAATCTACTGAAATATCTTACACCTTTGCAGGCAAACTTTATACTACTTGTGACCTTTAAATCCAGAGGGGGAAAAATGACTTGGATCATAAATTAGCTGCTTGCACCACACACCCCAAAATCTCCACCAGTTCTTTAGTTGCAATCCCCAAATCAGCAACTACAATGCAGTGGCCAATCTGCATTCCACAAAATTATCTATTTATTTATTATTTAAACAGCATGGTATAATGAATTTTAGTTTAAACAGAAAAGGCACAGCGCAGTTAAATTTTTTAAAAACCCTTAGCAGAGTGAAAAATTGAGTTAAATGAACCGCCAGCTTCTGGAGAGAGACGAGGAACAGCTCGCACAGCCCTGACAATACACAGCAGCCACCACCTTTATATCACTCTCCCTGTGCCGAAATATAAACAGTCAAATTCATTTTTAAAAAGTAACCAAAAGTAAACTGAACATTCAGACAAGACATGGAGAGCTAGGGATGTAATCTGGGGGTCGGCAGAGAACATGAAAAATACAAGAAAGGTCCAAAAGTAATAACGAGAGAAGAGGTCCTTCAACCCAACTAGATCGATACAACGGCAGCTTTCTGTTTGCACCACCGTAACCTGAAATCACCCCCCTCTTCCGCCTTAAACCAAACCCTGTAACAACTTCAAATTCAACATTTGCAAAAAAATGAGCGCTGAAACAAAGCTTCCTTTGTTTAACAAAGCTTTGCATACTCATAAATTGACACCACCTGAATTTTGCTTCATTGGACATCTGTTTATTTTGAGCCAAAGTGTCAGAAGTGCAAGAACATGCTTTATTACAACCTTAGCAAAAACTAGTTCTTGGAATCCACTTGGATTTGGAAATTTTTCAGTTCTCAAGCCCACACACACACAAAAAAAGTTCAAATTCAGAGGCCACAGACAAATAACCCCGAAAATAAGAGTGACGTGATGCATTATTCCTTCTCAACCGCTATGCAATCTTTGATACAGTTGACCATGCCATCCTCCTCCAACACTTCTCCTTTGCTGTCCAGTTCCGTGGGAATGCATTTGCCTGGTCCACTTTTAGTTTCTAATCGTAGCCAGAATATCTCCAGCTTTGGCTACTCTTCCCACCCCTACATCGCCAGAGATGCCAAGATCCATCCCTGTCCCCCACCCCTTCTTCATCTACATACTATCCATGCTGACATCATTCGCAGATGAGTCAACTTCCACATGTGAAGTGTCATCGGAATACATCTCCACCCCCTCTTGTCCCCCTTATGCCGCTGTGCTATCAGACTGCGTGTCTGATATTCAGGCTTAGATGTCTCAACTTTCTCCAGCTCAACTTTCTCTACTGCCTCGCCTCCAATGCCATCCCACTCCCCAGCTACTATTCCAGGCTGAACCAGAATGTTCACCACCTTTCCATCCTGTTTGACCCTGAGCCAAGTATCCAGCCCCATATCCTCTCGATCACAACGATCGCCGACTTCCACCTCCAACATCCTCCACCCATAACTCAGCCTACCCGCCACTAAAAATGGTCATTCATGCCTTCATCACCTCCAGACTTGAATACTCCAAAGCTCTGGTGGTTGGTCTCCAATCCTCTACAAACTCCAACTCTTTCCAAAACTCTGCGGCTCATTTCCTACCCTGCACCAAATCCCAACTGCCCATCACCCCTTTTATTAATCTTCCTAACCACCTCCTTCTTTTTTCCTCACACCTCTGGAGTCTGTCCCCCTACATTAAAGGCTCTATATAACAATAACTTGCATTTTTCTATGTTAAAGGTGCTATACAAGACGTCCCACAGGACTGCACAAAAGCCTAATGAACAGAGAGCCAAAAGGTTGATGGAGTGACCATGAATATGGGTAGGAGAGTTCATATGGAGGGAGTGGTTTAGGGAGGACAGAAGGGCAGTGAATTTAGAGGAGAGAGGGCAAGTGGAGATGGAGATTGCCATGGATGGGGAGCTGCTCAGTGCAGAGGGTGAGGGAGGATATCACTGAGAAACTAGGAGCAGGGTGGGAAGGGTGGGAGGGGATTTTAAAAGGAGAGAGGGGTGGGACATGTGAGATACTCAAAGGAGAAGTGCCAGAGAAGTATGAAAAGAGACAGAGTGTGATTTGATGAGAAAAACTGCATCATTATCATGGCAGTTTGGGCAGAGCAGGTGGTGAAAAGTATATCCAACTGGGGAGGCTTCAACGTCACCTACCATGAGCCAAGTTTTTGTCAAAGCCAGGATGTCAATGCAATCACGCAGAAGGTGGTCGTGGATGGCAATGGTCTTGTGCACAAGTGAACAGAAATTCTAGAGGGAAATGCCGAGGGTCAGTGATTGATCCACGAAGCTAGTGGTGGGTGGAGTGAGTGGGATGTGAAGGTGGTGGGTGAGGTTAGCCCCCCAGAGGGCAGACTGCGCTGGAATGTCATCAAGCCAGGACGACACGAGAGGTGTAGTTGGCTTGCTGCTCCCAAGGAGGCAGTGACGGGTGCCTTGATGGGCTTTTTGGAGAATGCTAAGAGAGGCACAGGGGATAGCTGTGCGCTTTTTCAAGTGAGATTCAAAGTTGGAACAGTGGCAGGAGAGTAGGAAGGTAGATGGATAGAGATGAGGTGGGGTAAATTGGGGGGAGGGGGGGGAAAAGAGAGAAGAAGGGAAAAAGGGAAAGTTGCCATGATTGGGTGACAGGAAGGGGAGGAGTCGAGAGGAAGGCCCAAGAGAAAAAGGATAGGGAATCAGAAGAGACAGGTTCAGATCTGGAATGGCAGCCAAAATGTGGACACAAATGGACACAGGGAACTGAGGTTACACAGCCATGGCAGAGATTACAGGAAACAGGTCCTGCTTGTAAAGAGGACCATACAAATGCAAACAGTTGTTGTTGAGGTGCCTCAAAAGATATTTTCAAATATTCTAAAAAATTAAATCGAAATAGATCGAAAAGAAGATTAAGGGGCGGGGGCGACACTGCTTTAAAAGGCGGCAAATTAATACAATAAAAATAAATTAATACAATACCTGACTATGTTTAATTTGAGAAAATAAAGCTTGCTGCATCACAAATCTATAGGATATAGGTTTAAGATTCCAATCAGAGTAAAGGAATAAAAGAGAATTACCCCAGTCCACTCTCCCCTATTTTCCAGATTGTAGCCATGAAAGAATTCATAGATGACCGGGGGAGCAAGTAAATTGGCTACTCACCTCTGGAGTGGGTAAAGGGAGAAAGGGAGAAGTGTGTGTAACTGTTACGTGGTGTGGGAGTAAATCATGACCATATATTATTGCAGTGCAATGGAACCGTGTTGGTCCAAAATTGTGACAATTAACAGTATTTTCAGCAATGTAAAGTTCCGCTTTGTTGAACAGGTTCTGCAAGGAAACTCATGGATGAGCTTTTTGGCCAAGTGAGAGATAAGGAAAACATTTCACAGAAGTCAAGTCAAAACAAATTCAGCCACAAGGCGGTGTAGAGCAACAGCCAATAATGCCGCCCACCCCTTCCCCTGGCGCTCTCCATGGCATCGCTCAAATCAGGTACTGAGCCAAGTGGGGTGTACTAGCTCATTTGTTGAATTGACTCCACTTTCCCTTATTTTTAAATTTTAAATTTTATTGGATCAGAGCAGAAACAACAGCCCAAGTGATTCCTAGGAAAGCCTGTGCGATGGAAGCAAAACAGCTGCAGGATGACAGAAGCCAAGTAGAGTGGCAGCTGCCAAGTTTTAGCACCACAGCACATTTGGCAGTTGCAGCCTGCCAGTATTTATTATACCCTCAGCAGCTCCACATTTTAGTAGAATCGGACTAATTAAATCTCACCAAAGAAAATGCTTTTCATTCTTGGATACTAAAGGACTTGAGGGATATGAGGATATTGCGGGAAGGTGGCGTGGAGGTAGAAGATCGGCCATGATCTTATTGAATGGCTTGAAGGGCCGAATGGTCTACACCTGCTCTTTGTTTTTTTACGTTCATTCGGATAAATGTGAGATTTACTTGTAAACAAAAGCTGAATTGGCAGAGTTTCCTTCTTGCCTTATTTGGCAACAGTTATAACCTGTTAAAAAACTCTTCCCGATTGAGGACAAATGATATGAACTTCAGTCAATCATCGCTTAATTCTGGACTTCCTGATGTCCTCCTCCAAAAGGGTTTGCAGAAATTTGTTGAAATACTAATTAAACCCTGAGTTAATGACCACGCAATTGAGCTACTAATCTTGGCATACAACAGACGTACTCGTCAAAAATCACCCTCAATTCACGGACATTCAGTTACATATTATTTTGCTCCATAGCCAATGTCTAGTTTTCGCTCCGCTTTATAATTTCACATGGCTGTGAATGGCAAAGTCCCACCATCGGACCGTATATTAATCCCAGCTACGGATGGTGGGGTGAGGGGGGAAATGGAAGGCCACAATGGAAGTGTCAATCTGCCGCTCAACACAATGGGCCCAAGTTTCCACACGATAAAAAAACCTCGCAATTCTGGAGCGTTCTGCAGCTCCTTGTCTGCCTGGCACGGCGCCCAGGGGGGCGGAGCCTACACTCGTGCCGATTTTGTAAGTGGGAGGGGGCGGGTACTATTTAAATTAGTTTTTTTCCTGCCGGCAACGCTGCGCGTGCACGTTGGAGCGTTCGCGCATGCTCAGTGTGAAAAAAAACATTGGCACTCGGCCATTTTTGTAGTTCTTTGTAGCTGTTTAATTTTTGAAATTTTTTTAAATAAAAACACATTAGCACTTGCAGCCTTCTCACTGTCTCCTTCCCCCCCCCCCCTCCCCCGCGGGAACGAAGCGGCTGTTTAATTCCCCCCCCCTCCCCTCCACGGGAACAAAGCGGCTGTTTAATTCCCCCCCCCTCCCCTCCACGGGAACAAAGCGGCTGTTTAATTCCCCCCCCCTCCCCTCCACGGGAACAAAGCGGCTGTTTAATTCCCCCCCCCTCCCCTCCACGGGAACAAAGCGGCTGTTTAATTCCCCCCCCCTCCCCTCCACGGGAACAAAGCGGCTGTTTAATTCCCCCCCCCTCCCCTCCACGGGAACAAAGCGGCTGTTTAATTCCCCCCCCCTCCCCTCCACGGGAACAAAGCGGCTGTTTAATTCCCCCCCCCCCCCCCCGCGGGAACAAAGCGGCTGTTTAATTCCCCCCCCCCCCTCCACGGGAACAAAGCGGCTGTTTAATTACTACCCCCCCCCCCCCCCCCCCGCGGGAACAAAGCGGCTGTTTAATTCCCCCCCCCCCCTCCACGGGAACAAAGCGGCTGTTTAATTCCCCCCCCCCCCTCCACGGGAACAAAGCGGCTGTTTAATTCCTCCCCCCCGCGGGAACGAACGCTGCAGAATTCTCCGTGCCTGAAGCACTTTCACACAGGTAGGAAGATGGTTTATTTAATCTTTTCTTATAAATGTTTATTCAGGTTGGATTTATTTGTATAATATTTGTAGAAGTATAAATAAGGATTTATTGTAGAATTTAATGACTTCCCTTCCCCCCCCCCCCCCCCCCCCCCCCCCCCCCCCCAACCTCGTTCTGGACGCCTAATGTGTAACCTGCGCCTGATTTTTTAATGTGTAGAACAGGTTTTTTCAGTTCTACAAAAATCTTCACTTGCTCCATTCTACTTTAGTTTGGAGTACGTTTTCACTGTGGAAACTTTCAAATCAGGCGTCAGTCGCCAGACACGCCCCCTTTTGAAGAAAAAAATTCTGTTCCAAAGTAGAACTGTTCTACCTGACTAGAACTGCAGAAAAAAAATGTGGAGAATTGCGATTTCTAAGGTAGTCCGTTCTCCACCAGTTGCTCCTAAAAATCAGGCGCAAATCATGTGGAAACTTGGGCCCAATGTGTTTGCTCAAATGAATTGCTAATTTCAGAAACTTAAAAAAAAAAGGGGCCAGGGGAAGAAGTTAAAATTAAAGTTTTAAATAGTCAAATATATTTTGTAAAAAGCTATCCTTGCTATTAAAAAATCAACGGAGAAAGGGGAAAAACAGCAATTGTATGGATATAACTAATGTAAAAGAATCAGTTTTTAAAAAGTAGATTTAGATTATTCCTATTTCTAGATGTACTGAAGCACATAATAAGCTGCTTCATTTAATTTGGATTCTGGAAAGTCTGACATCCAGGAACTGGCTCCCTGCATTTGTACTGTTAAATCCCTTTTCTGTACATCTGTGGCAGGTTCTAATACTTGGATCCAAGAGTTTGACACAGAGCGACGGAAAACTATTTAACAGCACAAACACCAGCTCCTAAATGTTGAGCTCCCAGAATCCAAAATAAAACATTAAACTAGCTTATAAATAGAAATATAAAAACCACTGCTTGAAGTCAGAGTCAGACTTGAAGAAGCATTTTACTGCGTCATGTTTTAAGTAAAGTGTTACTTATAAACAGTGCATTGCAATAATTAGTAGTAATACAAACTCGCAAGATTCCCCTCAAATAACCCGTTAAATCTCCATTTGGCAGAAAGCATTCCTCAACTGTTTTCATTAAATTGGTGCCTGGCCAAATTGGGAGGGGGGAAATCATCTCGTTGGTTGAATGCAAAATGTACGAGATTTGAGGGGGGAAAAAATTCTTTCAATTTGCAATGTAACTCAAGCTTTAAAAGCAAAATCAAGCAGGCCACACTACTGCCAGGTATTTTCATACTGTTCGCGACACATCTTCCTGGAAATGCTTCTTCCAAGAAATGAAACCGAGCCAGCCTCCTCACAGTCTGCGACTGCACAGATTGAGAGAAAGTGGCCCACAGCATCAAGCAGTGTCAACAGATCCATAGCTTCAAGATGCTTCCCCTCTCAATTGGAGAGGCAAATTCTTAATACAGCATCATATTTAGTGGATCTCTCCTTCACACATGAAAAAAAATGTACAAAGTCAGTTCTGGTTATATATAATAATACAAAGTCAGTTCTTGTTTACTGACTTTAATGTTCTGGGAAATGAATTATTAGCAACGTTCCCTTTAAGCTGCGTGCGTGTGGCCCTGCAGTAATCTGGAAGGTCCCACGCAGGCCGCTCACGAGCTTCTCCATCTGAAATACCGAGCAAGCACAGAAAATGTAAAAGGAACGCGCATTGAAAGAAGCAGGCTGAGCCCAACAAAGACAATTTCGAGGGAGCATTGGTTATCAGGAAGACCTGCTTAGCAAATTTTAAAAAATCACCATTTTTCATGTACATTTGGAATTCTGAAATCATGTCAACAAGCAGCAGCATAATTAAATTACACACATAATTCCTTCCTTCTGCAGGGTGCGAGATTGTGCAATTTGTGCTGTGAGCCTGATAAAATACGTGATCTCAGCGAAAATAAAAGAATTACACACCTCCCATGTGGGACAGCGACTGTCATGTACTTTCCCCAATCCAGTAGGCTGTATTCACTGTTCATTGTGTGGTCTCCCCTAGAGTGCTGAGACCACACACAGATTAGGTGACCACTTTGCTATACCACTATTATACCCACAAGTGTGACCACGAGCTGAAACTGCAATCACTTTACAGAAGTATAAACTTAACTGGAGTGAAGTGTACAAACTTCTGTTATTTTGACCAAGTGACCAATCTTCCATCTGTGAGCCAAGACAATGAGTGCTGGCAGTGCGACCGCGTTGGTTATTGCACTCGGAACTCCTTCATGGCAAATGAACCAAAGGTGGACAGAGGAAACGTTTCAAGGACACCCTCAAAGCCTCCCTGATAAAGTGCAACATCCCCACCGACACCTGGGAGTCCCTGGCCAAAGACCACCCGAAGTGGAGGAAGTGCATCCGGGAGTGCGTTGAGTGCTTCGAGTCTCATCGCCGAGTGCGTGCTGAAAACAAACGCAGGCAGTGGAAAGAACGTGCGGCAAACCTGTCCCATCTTCCCTTACCCTCAACAACTGTCTGTCCCACCTGTGGCAAGGACTGTGGCTCTCGTATTGGACTGTTCCTCTCGTATTGGACTGTTCAGCCACCTAAGGACTCAGTCTAAGAGTGGAAGCAAGTCTTCCTCGATTCCGAGGGACTGCCTACGATGATGACGAGGATGGATATTGCAGCCGAGCCCAATCCTGTCCTCACCCTGCATCAACACACCCACTGGGCAGCAATCGGGAGCAGGAATCAGTCGATTTCTATCCCTCACTCCCCCATCATGGGGGACAGAGAGACTGATTCTAGTGTCCCCGTCTGATAACAGATTACACACTGGGTATCAAACCCAGCACCAACCAGGTCTTCCCCTACTTTCTTTCCAGAGGAACTGCTTTCCATCCCAACAGCAACCATACAACACATGCCTATTTACCCTGCCCCAGCCCCACACTATTACACAGGGCCTCATTATTATACTCAAGTGTGACCGTGAGTACCCCGTGGTTCCCCACTTTAACAAGCCTTTAGTCTCTCCATCTTTGGCCTTCTGCACTGTTTAAACCAGGCTCATGAGTATCGCATCTTTCTTCGGAGCTCTCTGCCGTTCTGGTCTGAGCATTGATTCAAACATTAGCTATATCCTCCACTTTCTTTACAGTATGGGGTGCTGGTGACGAGGGGTGAAGATTCATGTCTAGGGAACGGGAGATGGGTTGACATCTCTGGTGTAGACCCTGTATCAGAACATAGCGTCAATGGGGGAGGTTTTTTTTTTCTGTTTTCAGGATGAGCAAAGCCACTGTGCTTTTCCAACATTTTCTGTTAAATTTCAGAACCTCTTGCATCAGCAGATTTTTTTTTTTTTTTTTTTTTTTTAACGGTTCTCCAACTTCCCCTCTGTTTGTATTTGCCTCTCCCATATCGTCACCAACGTTCCTGTTAACCTGTGCAGCCACACAGCGGCCTGGAGGTCCCGCACAGGCCGCTCGACGGCTTTACAATGGAAAAACCGTGCACACGTGGAAATGTGCATGGGCCGTAAAGCTCGTTAGAGGGGCATCGCACTCAAGCAAAAATTAGAGGGAACATTGCTGGTCACCCTCAATTATTTGCACCACCTTTTGTTCTTTTAATGCTTTTTGTTGTCTCACTGAATGATTTTTTTTTTTTATATAAATTCTATTAAGCAGTATGAAAGTCATTCAACCGATTAACTCCCTCTCTGCCATAAGTGTATCTGTTACTTCCCCCCTAACTTAATTAAAATGCTTGCTTATATTTTAATTTTCAGTTCCGATGACATGTATGCGCTGAAATGTTAACTTGTCTTTCTACACATGCTGACTGATCTGTTGTTTGAACAGTCCTTTTTTTTAAAAATAATGTATTTCGATAATGATCCTCAAAAAGGTTTTTTACGTGCATAGGATGCAGTCTTTCATCACTTGTATTTTCTGAAAGTGACATCACATTTTGAATCTTCCTCCACGGTCTATTCAAACAAATTGAATACTTTAAAAAGTATCACAACTGCAGCATAAAAGTAACCTTTATGGCATTGACAACATTTTTTTTAAAAAAAGGTTTGAAAACTATTTGCTCCAAGCCGGGCTGCCTATTTCAGGGATTAGGCTAGGATCAGTTGGCCAACACCAATACAATTAAGGAAAATAAATTTGTTACCTGATCACTTATTGCCATACATTGACTATTTACCTTCTAATTTAAATTCCAGAAGAAATATGAGTCTGCTGCTGAAAATGTAAAGTGCAAGGGTGAAGCACAATCGGTTATTGCTTTTAACATGATCCATTTTCCCCAGAAGATCAATAGAGATTATGATGGGAAATGTCTGGTGTTATGTGCCAAGTATTCACATTTTGGAGATAGCGCAACAGGATCAGGAATTCTGCGTCTTTGTTTATACTTCCAACAAGTTATAAAATGGAAGACAATGTCTCCAGGAAAGAAAATCTGATAAAAAGGATCCCCTTTGATGCTTAGGGGACAGGTTTGGTGTGTGTTAATGTATACAGCTTGCCAAACAGACATCATTTCTGTGGTGCTCCAGCAATGGGAAAATAGTTACTGGGTGCAGGCTGGTTAGGGTACGCATCAATTCAAGGCTTCTCCAATCGAAGCATTTCATGGAAATACCAGGAAATAGTACTGTGGTTTCAATCCGGAAAAATTCAGAACTAACAGCAGAGCCTGCCCACACGTTAGTCTCCAACAGTACAGGCAGCTGAGAGCCTGCCGTGATCTTTTCTAAGTCACTTGAAAAATACTCAGGCGCGCGCACGCCCACACAGAACAGTATGACCTCCATATCACACTGTGTTGCAATCATTGAGAGTGGACCCACTCTGTGCTGGATGTTAGTCATGGTGGTCAATCTCACAGCCCACTGATGCTCCACGGTGCACTTAAGCACATGTTTGCTCCACAAGAAAACAATGTCAACTCGGAGAAAATTGACATGCAACAATTCTTGTGGATCTTTACATAGCTACTACAGGAACAGCACTGGCAGAGACTTGGCAACATAGTGACTGCCTACCCACTTGGTCAAGGGATTTTATATCCCTCCCAACGACATCTCCTATCAGAATACGGCTCCGTAGACATGAGGAATCCTGCAGTACCTTGTCCAAGTGGCAATTATTCCTATATCACCTTGAGGTGTCAGCAGACTATTCATCCAAGGAGGGCGTTGAGTTACATCCCACCATCCACATACATCCACTTCCAGCAGGGGTCACTGTATAGAAATTAGGAGCAAAAGTCTTGGACGACTTTCCCCTCCCTAGCCCAGTGGCATGGAGGTCAATGAGGTACAGTAGCATAGTGGTTATATCACTGGACCAATAATCTAGAGGCCTGGCCTAATGATCTGGAGACGCAAGTTCAAATCTCATCACGGCAGCTAGAATAAAAGACTAGAAGAATACTGGATTGTCGTAAAAACCCATCTGGTTCACTAATGTCCTTTAGGGAAGGAAATCTGCTGTGCTTACCTGGTCGGGCCCGTGTGAGACTCCAGACCGACAGCAATGTGGTCGACTCTTAACTGCCTTCTGCCACTCGGCTATATTCAAGGCAACTCACCACCAACTTCTCAAGGGCAATTAGGGATGGGCAATAAATTGCTGGCCTTGCCAGTGATGCCCACATCCAATGAATGAATTAAAAAATTACAGCGTACCAATGGAGAGGCATTCTCTCAGTATAGACGCAGGATCACAACTTGGAACCTTCCTGGTCTGTACAGCTATTGAGGAATGAGGAAACTAAACATTTCCAATGGAAGGGAGTACCCCTTTACAATACCATATTTTCATTTGCACCTATTTACAAGAAAATTTCTCTTAATGAGGTTCCTTACTAAAAAAAAAATTAAATCATTTTTAGAATTTAGGGGCAACATTCCAAAATGTACTTTTTCTTGAGACAAGAAAGTCACACGTCAGCCAGTGGCTCGCCTCCGTGTCAGAAGGTTGTGGGTTCAAGTCTCACTCCAGAGACTTGAACACAAAAATCTGGGCCAACGCTCCAGTGTAGTATTGAGGGAGCGCTGCACTGTCGGAGGTGCTGTCTTTCAGATGAGACGTTAAACCGAGGCCCCGTCTGCTCTCTCAGGTGGACGGAAAAGATCCCATGGCACTATTTTGAAGAGCAGGGGAGTTCTCCCCGGTGTCCTGGCTAATACTTATCCCTCAATCAACATAACAAAACAACAGATTATCTGGTCATTATCACATTGCTGTTTGTGGGAGCTTGTTGTGCGCAAATTGGCTGCTGCGTTTCCTACATTACAACAGTGACTACACTTCAAAAAAAAGTACTTAATTGGCTGTAAAGTGCTTTGGAATGTCCAGTGGTCGTGAAAGGTGCTATATAAATACAAGTCTTTCTGTTCTTTTATATTGTCATGGATGCGTGTCAATTCTTAATTACAGAATGCTAAAACTAAACTTCTCGCTCCCCCTCCCCTAAAGAGAGTCAATTCCTTCATGAGAATTCAATTCCACAGGGGGCAATTATTTTGCCAAGTGGCCTTATTCACACAGAAGCCTTGACAGTAAGTGCTGGCATGCTAGCTGAATGTGAAGCCGAGCAAGATGTTGCTCCCAGCAAGATCCCACACAAGCCCACTTCCTGTAGGGGTTACTAGATAGTGATCAGGAGCAGGAACCCCAGCCGACTTTCCATCCCCAGGGATTCTACAGCCAATTGTAGAATCCCAAAACTGCCCCAGTTGAGCTGAGCTAAGCAAACTAGGGACCTTCGTTATTGTAATGAGCAAGTTCAACTTCCTTAATCAAAAGCAGTACAGGGTGCTTATGAGGTTGGGATTGAAACACAGTGGGGACTTTTGCACACATCTGTCCTACACCTGACTACAGAGTACTTTCTCCAGACACTGGGCACCCCAAGTGGCAACATATATCATTCCTCAGTCGCAACATACCTCACCTTGAGAAGTACAAAAAGGTACATGAAATCATCACATTAAGGATTATATGTGGGATATTATACGATGATTTTGCAAAGTTAGAAAGGAAACTAATTGCTCCATGAGATGGCAAGTTGAAGTCAAAATGTTTTGGGAGGAAAACATTTTTTTTTGACACTTGGAAAGGTAACCATACACTTTTCCCTTACCTGAAATGTAACCACGACCATTGCAGTCTTCCATGTCCATTTTCAAAGGGTTCTGCTAGAAAGTGAAAAAAAGTGTTATACAGCTATTCTTCATATTAGTGATTTTTCAAACTTTTATATTTGAGGGACCATTTGTGTTGTGAGCAAAAGTGTCAGCTACCCCAGAAATAAAACCGTTACAGCAATAGAATGACCTTGCTGAGCCCCTGGTTACCGCACCGTATCCCTATGTTGCCGATCTTTCCTTTTGTGTGTAAAGTTCTATTTGTAAATAAGACTGAACAAATAGTCTTAGTTTGCACCAGTCGAGCGGCATGATATTTTCCCACCTTCCGAGGCAAAGTGAGAACATAATGGACATCCCCACATATTCTCCAAGTGATTTACCACGATTCCTGGTTAATTGTTGAACAATGGCTATGCTAACCCATATCTGTCAGAGACAAGAGAGACACAGGTTTCGGTTCATGAGAGATTCATCTGCCCGGCCTGTAACAAGAGTACACCTCTAAAAAATGTGATTCTTTGCACCTAGAAGTAAGCGTATGCATCAATTCAAAGCCTCTCGAACACAAACATTTTATGAAAATACCAGGACACAGTACTTCCGTTTTCCTAAATTTACTACTTGTCTATTATCAAAATACACGCCACACACACAAAAGAAATATGACTGACAAAATTCTGTATTTCAAGCAAATAAAAATGGAGGAATATTGTGTGCTTGGATCATAAATTTATTTAAAAGGGGGAAAAAAAAGATAGAGTCCATTGATATTCTATGTAGGATATTATACGATGTTTTTGCAAAGTTAGAAAGGAAACTAATTGCTTCATGAGATGGCAAGTTGAAGTCAAAATGTTTTGGGAGGAAAACATTTTTTTTGACACTTGGAAAGGTAACAGTACACTTTTCAACAATTAACCAGGAAAGCAATTGGGTCCATTTGAATTCTTTTACAATGGGAGTTCTTGGAATTCCTGGTTGAAACCAAGTATGTATGTCAGTGTTCTCAGTCAGGCCAACATCCCCAGCATCGAAGCACTGACCACACTCTACCAGCTCTGTTGGGTGGGCCACATCGTCCGCATGCCCGACACAAGACTCCCAAAGCAAGTGTTTTACTCAACTCCTACACGGCAAGCAAGCCCCAGGTGGACAGAGGAAACGTTTCAAGGACACCCTCAAAGCCTCCTTGATTAAGTGCAACATCCCCACCGGAACTTGGGAGTTCCTGGCCCAAGGTCGCCCTAAGTGGAATAAGAGCATCCGGGAGGGTGTTGAGCACCTCGAATCTCGTCGCCGAGAGCATGCAGAAATCAAGCGCAGACAGCGGAAGGAGTGTGCGGCAAACCAGACTCACCACCCACCCACCCTTTCCTTCGACCACTGTCTATCCCACCTGTGACAGAGCCTGTAATTCCCATATTAGACTGTACAGTCACCTGAGAACTCACTTTTAGAGTGGAAGCAAGTCTTCCTCGATTTCGAGGGACTGCTTATGATAATTGATGATGGTGTCATCTACTTCTTTATTGGTGTCTGGTACTACAGGGATCTGGTTTTGAAGCAGATTTCTTAAGTATACCCTGGTTAACACAAGGTATTGTACTAATGTTAGACTAGTTGTCAAACCCAGCCCGGAAAAGCAGTGAAAAAGAACGCTATAAAATAATTAATATAAAATATAAGCAGTTCTCATTTGATGATCTTCTCAAAGGGCATTAATTAGCAGGCATAAAATTAAACTGGATTCATAAAACATTATAATTGTCTCTGATATCAGGAGCATTCCAATCGTTTTTGAAAACGGCACGGATTAAATTCTCCTCTACAAAGTTATTTAGTGTACAATTATTCCATTTTTCAATCAATGTGTCTGACTGGAAGATCATCTATGGACAAACCCTAAGCATCAAACATTAGGTAGGCAGTTAAAATGCAGAAGTCTGAAAGGGAAAACATTCTGTAGATTTGGAAAATCTAAAAGTCAGTCATCCTAAAATAAATCAATTACTTGATCACTTAAGGTGCAACCACCTGGAATCTCATTTTTTCCTCATTTGAATAACCTAAATAGTGCTATGAAGGTTGTTTTGAAAATCACAAATGAATACTAATCAGAGATGAAGGCTATATATTGAAGAGTGGCATTTTTATAGTGGTTCAGAAAGTTTACTCTTTAAATCCACAGAAGTATTATGCTTCCAGTGTTTTCCAGGGAAGAATTGTGGCTTTTCCTTCCCCCCCCCCATAGAAGCACTTTCAAACTAGCTTACTAGGATTTCAACAAAGCATCTTGCCAATGCTTCAACTTAGACAATATTTCAACTCAGTATCTTTAGGCACACTGCCAGTATTTCTACAATGCGGTTTAAAGAAAATGTTTTCAGGATGTGGGCGTCGTTGGCAAGGTCACATTTACTGCCCAACCCTACTTGCCTGGAGGTGGTGGTGATAGTGAGCTTCCTCCTTGAACCACTGTAGTTCTTATGCTGATAGTGCTCTCACAACGGCGATAGGTAAGGAATTGTAGGATATTGACCCAGCAACAATGTGGGAACAGCAATATACGCCCAAGTGCATGTGAATTGGAGGGAAAATTGGCAGTGATGCTTCTGAGACATTGTTGCTTTTGTCCTTCTCGGTGGTAAGAGGTCACAGGGGGTGTTATCAAAGTAACCTTGGAGAGTTGCTGCAGTTAATCTGGTAGCTTGTAGATAAGGCATTCACAGTGCTCCAGTGGTCATTATGGAATCCACTGGCAGGGTCGCCAATCAAGCAAACTGCTCCAACCTTGTGTCAAGCTTAAGAGTGTTGTTGTGGCAAGTGGTGTGTACTCCGGTGCACTGGAGACCTGCATATGATGGATAGGCTTTGAGAGGACTGAGCCACTCCTCGTACAGTATCCAACCTCAGCTCTAATCAGTGTTAATATGGCTGGTCCAGTTAAACGTCTGGTCAATGGTGACGCCATTGACAGTTTGGGGAGATGGTCATTACCTGGCACAATTTTTATCTGCTACTTGTCAGCCTAAGCCTGGATACTATCCATGTCTTGTATAGGCTGGCATAAGCTTTCATTATGGAGCTGAACACTGAAATAGACAGTGGACAGCTGCACTCTTGACCTTATGATGGAGAGAAGCAGCTGAAGATGGTTGGGTCGAGGGTGCTTCCTTGAGGAATTCCTGCAGTGATGTCCTGGGACTGAGACGATTGGTCTCTGACAACCACGGCCATCTTCCTTTGCATCAGGCACGACTGGTGGGTTTCCTCATCAACCCCTGTTGACCTCAGTTTTGCAGGGTCTCCTTGTTGCCATTCTCGGTTGAATGTTGCCTTGGTGTTGAGGGCAGCTACTCTCGCCTCCCCTCTGGCATTCAGCTCGAGTCCCTGTCTGTGATGAGGTCTGGAGCAGTGTGCTCCTAGCAGGACCTAAACTGAGCTACGGTGAGCAGATTATTTGTCAGTAGGTATCACTTAATGGTACTATTGATAACTCCTTCATTTCACAGATAATTGGGAGGAAGCGGATAGGGTGTTAGTTGGCTGGATTAGATGATCCTGAAACTTAATTTATTCCAAACTCAATTTAAGAGTACAATTTACCTCCTGGCCTTGGAGTTAGCTCCTGTGTGGTGACGCAGATTTACAATAGGATGTGCATTGATCAGGACAGAAAACCTCGGCATGGGTTGGGCTGGTAATTTAGGCACAAAACCTGGATTGGACCAGTCCCAAAAGTAAGATCGGCAAGATCAGGATTTCCAATTCAGCGACAAAGCAATCCAATGAGAAGATATTACTAGCTGGTTACTGCTGTCAGATTGTGTCAAGACCATGCTAGAAGCGCTGGCGCCAGACGCACAGGACAACTGAAAAGTAAACTTGCAAGAATTCACTGGGCCGGTGGCCAAGGAGGCCCAAAGCCGCTTTTATATCATGCTAGGACTCGTACGTTATGATGTTTAAGTGAATCGCAGCAATTTATGATAGATTTGGGAATTTTCAGGGAATCATGGGGATAATGCAAGAAAGTGGCGTTGAGGTCGAAGATCAGCCATGATCTTATTAAATGGCGGAGCAGACTCGAGGGACCGAATGGCCTACTCCTGCTCCTATTTCTTGTTATGTTCAGTTGCAGTTGGCCGTGCGAGACCATGGGACAGCAACTGGCGCCACTCATGAGTCTTAGTATAATATAAAAACAGTTCAAGCGCATTTTCTTCCTGTATCCTTTTTAAGAACCCACGTCACTTTTATACTCTTGGTTTCGACATCCTTCATAAAGTAATGCACCCAAACGGGACACAATGGGCCCAAGTTTCCACATGATTTGCGCCTGATTTTTAGGAGCAACTGGTGGAGAACGGACTATCTTAGAAATCGCAATTCTCCACATTTTTTTTTCTGCAGTTCTAGTCAGGTAGAACAGTTCCACTTTGGAACAGAATTTTTTCTTCAAAAAGGGGGCGTGTCCGGCCACTGACACCTGATTTCAAAGTTTCCACAGTGAAAACGTACTCCAAACTAACTTAGAATGGAGCAAGTGAAGATTTTTGTAGAACTGAAAAAACCTGTTCTACACATTAAAAAATCAGGCGCAGGTTACAAATTAGGCGTCCAGAACGAGGTGGGGGGTGAGGGGGGGAAGGGAAGTCATTAAATTCCATAATAAATCCAACCTGAATCAACATTTATAAGCAAAGAAAAGATGAAATAAACCATCTTCCTACCTGTGTGAAAGTGCTTCAGGCAGGCCTTTCGGGACCGAAGGCTGAACGGGCCAGCCCGAGACTTCGGGCAGGGCCCGTTCCCCAGCACCAGATTTACAGGTAGGTGGCGTTGAGTCGGGTCGGGGAGGTTCGGTTCGGGTCGGGGGGGTCAGGTCAGGTCGGATGCAGTCCGGGGGCGGGGGCGGGGGGGAGCGGGAGTCGGGTCGGGTCCAGTGGGGGGGGGGGGGCGTCGGGTCGGGCGGAACGGGAGTCGGGTCGGGTCCAGTCCGGGGGGGGGGGGGGGGGGGGGGGGGAGAAAGCAGGAGCGCAGGTCGGGTCGGATCGGATCCAGTCGGGGGGGGGGGGGGGGGGGCGCGGCGGCGGCAGGAATCGGGTCGGGTCCGGAGGCGGGGGGGAGTGGGAGTCGGGTCGGGTCCAGTCCGGGGGGGGGGGGGGGGGGGGGGGAAGCAGGAGCTGGCCGTGGGAGGAGCCTTATTCACACAGCCCCCAGTGAGGCCCTTGGGCCAGGGCTAGGGGCTGCGTGCTTCGGGCGCCTGGAGCTACTGCACTTGCGTGCCCAATGTAGCGCGCATGTGCAGAGGTCCCGGCACTGTTTTCAGCGCAGGGACCTGGCTCCGCCCCCCCACAGCTCGTGCTGCGCTGCGCCAAGGGCCAGAGGACCTGCAGGGAGGTGGAGAATACCGAGGATTTTTTTAGGCGCACTTTGTGGCGCGAAAAACGGGCGTCCAGGTCGGGACTGCGCCGTTCTAGTCGCGTGTGGAAACTTGGGCCCTATATTCTTACTGCAGCCTAATTAATGATTTGTGTTGGTTTAACATAGAAACATAGAAAATAGGTGCAGGAGCAGGCCATTCAGCCCTTCTAGCCTGCACCGCCATTCAATGAGTTCATGGCTGAACATTCAACTTCAGTACCCCATTCCTGCTTTCACGCCATACCCCTTGATCCCCTGAGTAGTAAGGACTTCATCTAACTCCCTTTTGAATATATTTAGTGAATTGGCCTCAACTACTTTCTGTGGTAGAGAATTCCACAGGTTCACCACTCTCTGGGTGAAGAAGTTTCTCCTCATCTCGGTCCTAAATGGCTTACCCCTTATCCTTAGACTGTGACCTCTGGTTCTGGACTTCCCCAACATTGGGAACATTCTTCCTGCATCCAACCTGTCCAAACCCGTCAGAATTTTAAACGTTTCTATGACGTCCCCTCTCACTCTTCTGAACTCCAGTGAATACAAGCCCAGTTGATCCAGTCTTTCTTGATAGGTCAGTCCCACCATCCCGGGAATCAGTCTGGTGAATCTTCGCTGCACTCCCTCAATAGCAAGAACGTCCTTCCTCAAGTTAGGAGACCAAAACTGTACACAATACTCCAGGTGTGGCCTCACCAAGGCCCTGTGCAACACCTCCCTGCCCCTGTACTCAAATCCCCTCGCTATGAAGGCCAACATGCCATTTGCTTTCTTAACCGCCTGCTGTACCTGCATGCCAACCTTCAATGACTGATGTACCATGACACCCAGGTCTCGTTGCACCTTCCCTTTTCCTAATCTGTCCCCATTCAGATAATAGTCTGTCTCTCTGTTTTTACCACCAAAGTGGATAACCTCACATTTATCCACATTATACTTCATCTGCCACGCATTTGCCCACTCACCTAACCTATCCAAGTCACTCTGCAGCCTCATAGCATCCTCCTCGCAGCTCACACTGCCACCCAACTTAGTGTCATCCGCAAATTTGGAGATACTACATTTAATCCCCTCGTCTAAATCATTAATGTACAATGTAAACAACTGGGGCCCCAGCACAGAACCCTGCGGCACCCCACTAGTCACTGCCTGCCATTCCGAAAAGTACCCATTTACTCCTACTCTTTGCTTCCTGTCTGACAACCAGTTCTCAATCCACGTCAGCACACTACCCGCAATCCCATGTGCTTTAACTTTGCACATTAATCTCCTGTGTGGGACCTTGTCGAAAGCCTTCTGAAAGTCCAAATATACCACATCAACTGGTACTCCTTTGTCCACTTTATTGGAAACATCCTCAAAAAATTCCAGAAGATTTGTCAAGCATGATCTCCCTTTCACAAATCCATGCTGACTTGGACCTATCATGTCACCATTTTCCAAATGCGCTGCTATGACATCCTTAATAATTGATTCCATCATTTTACCCACTACTGAGGTCAGGCTGACCGGTCTATAATTCCGTGCTTTCTCTCTCCCTCCTTTTTTAAAAAGTGGGGTTACATTGGCTACCTTCCACTCGATAGGAACTGATCCAGAGTCAATGGAATGTTGGAAAATGACTGTCAATGCATCAGCTATTTCCAAGGCCACCTCCTTAAGTACTCTGGGATGCAGTCCATCAGGCCCTGGGGATTTATCGGCCTTCAATCCCATCAATTTCCCCAACACAATTTCCCGACTAATAAAGATTTCCCTCAGTTCCTCCTCCTTACTAGACCCTCTGACCACTTTTATATCCGGAAGGTTGTTTGTGTCCTCCTTAGTGAATACCGAACCAAAGTACTTGTTCAATTGGTCTGCCATTTCTTTGTTCCCTGTTATGACTTCCCCTGATTCTGACTGCAGGGGACCTATACGTTTGTCTTTACTAACCTTTTTCTCTTTACATATCTATAGAAACTTTTGCAATCCGCCTTAATGTTCCCTGCAAGCTTCTTCTCGTACTCCATTTTCCCTGCCCTAATCAAACCCTTTGTCCTCCTCTGCTGAGTTCTAAATTTCTCCCAGTCCCCAGGTTCGCTGCTATTTCTGGCCAATTTGTATGCCATTTCCTTGGCTTTAATACTATCCCTGATTTCCCTAGATAGCCACGGTTGAGCCACCTTCCCTTTTTTATTTTTACGCCAGACAGGAATGTACAATTGTTGTAATTCATCCATGCGGTCTCTAAATGTCTGCCATTGCCCATCCACAGTCAACCCCTTAAGTATCATTAGCCAATCTATCTTAGCCAATTCATGCCTCATACCTTCAAAGTTACCCTTCTTTAAGTTCTGGACCATGGTCTCTGAATTAACTGTTTCATTCTCCATCCTAATGCAGAATTCCACCATATTATGGTCACTCTTCCCCCAAGGGGCCTCGCACAATGAGATTGCTAATTAATCCTCTCTCATTACACAACACCCAGTCTAAGATGGCCTCCCCCCTAGTTGGTTCCTCGACATATTGGTCTAGAAAACCATCCCTTATGCACTCCAGGAAATCCTCCTCCATCGTATTGCTTCCAGTTTGGCTGGCCCAATCTATGTGCATATTAAAGTCACCCATTATAACGGCTGCACCTTTATTGCATGCACTCCTAATTTCCTGTTTGATGCCCTCCCCAACATCACTACTACTGTTTGGAGGTCTGTACACAACTCCCACTAACGATTTTTGCCCTTTAGTGTTCTGCAGCTCGACCCATATAGATTCCACATCATCCAAGCTGATGTCTTTCCTAACTATTGCATTAATCTCCTCTTTAACCAGCAATGCTATCCCACCTCCTTTTCCTTTTATTCTATCCTTCCTGAATGTTGAATACCCCTGGATGTTGAGTTCCCAGCCCTGATCATCCTGGAGCCACGTCTCCGTAATCCCAATCACATCATATTTGTTAACATCTATTTGCACAGTTAATTCAGCCACCTTATTGCGGATACTCCTTGCATTAAGACACAAAGCCTTCAGGTTTGCTTTTTTAACACCCTTTGTCCTTTTAGAATTTTGCTGTACAGTGGCCCTTTTTGTTCTTTGCCTTGGGTTTCTCTGCCCTCCACTTTTCCTCATCTCCTTTCTGTCTTTTGCTTTTGCCTCATTTTTGTCTCCCTCTGTCTCCCTGCATAGGTTCCCATCCCCCTGCAATATTAGTTTAACTCCTCCCCAACAACACTAGCAAACACTCCCCCTAGGACATTGGTTCCGGTCCTGCCCAGGTGCAGACCGTCCGGTTTGTACTGGTCCCACCTCCCCCAGAACCGGTTCCAATGCCCCAAGAATTTGAATCCCTCCCTGCTGCACCACTGCTCAAGCCATGTATTCATCTGCGCTATCCTGCGATTCCTACTCTGACTAGCACGTGGCACTGGTAGCAATCCCGAGATTACTACTTTTGAGGTCCTACTTTTTAATTTAGCTCCTAGCTCCTTAAATTCTTTTCGTAGGACCTCATCCCTTTTTTTACCTATGTCGTTGGTACCAATGTGCACCACGACAACTGGCTGTTCTCCCTCCCATTTCAGAATGTTTAGCATTACCAGTATTTTTGTAATCTATACCCCTATTTATAAAAACAAAACAGTTTGCTATTATAGCGAAGACTACCAAGTTTCAGACAGAGGACAAAGAAACAATGGTAAAAAATACTAAATAAATTCAGGGACAGAGAAGAAGAATAGACGATGGGCCAGAATATGCTGGTAAAATAACAGCAAGTTTAAAGCACCTCCATTATTAATGTGCAAATCATCCAGTAATTTGTGGCGAGGAAGGGATACCCCGGGAGTTGTGAATCTCCACAAATTATTGGACGATTTGCACCACACCGTTCTGCTTAGAAAAACAGCACCTTGCCCTCAACCTTCCTGTGAGTTCCAAGAATTTGCTGCATTTGCGCATTAATTTACAATTAAACTCACCGCAGAATGTTAGGACCAGTACTTAACAGTGTAAGTACCCTTTTTTATGACAAGATTTATGTTCCTGCAATGCCACTCAACCTCTCTGGCCCAGAAAGGGAACAATTGAAACTGTGGAGTCTCCATTTTGCAGGTCGCAAATTGTTGAAATTTAAAAAAAATGCTTCATATAATTTTTTTTTCTTATTTTGCCTGTGTCTCTTTTCTCCCTCTCTCTAAATCCAATCTTCCTTTCCCTCTCTATTTCTCTTTCGGTACCTGATTGAACTCTAATTTACCTAATTTCCTTCTCTGTCGTTCGTGTGTTTCTTTCTCAATCCTTAAATCTCATTGGTTAAGGAGATAGACTGGTGATCCTGTCGTTTGCCAAGGTCTCAAATGTCCCGCTGCCCCTGCATGTTATCAGCTCGCACTTCCAGAAATTTGCAGTGTTTTTTTTGGGAGGGGGGGGGGGGGGGGGGAAGAAAAGAGAAGTGCAGGAAAAGGAATTATGGAAGGGAGAGCGCATAAACTCCACAACTAATCACATTTAGCAAAAGAAGAAAAAACATCCAGTGAAACAGAATGTTTGATCTGGAGTTTTAGCATTTAAACAAAACCCGACAGCACAGGGCTCTGGATTTTCGACAGTAGACAGCAGAAAAACTGCCTCGGAATAACTGTTTGCAGTCACTTGAAAATCATTTGATGGTAATTCTTCTACTGTGAAGTAGAATTAAAGGTACCTTTATCTTACGCGCTTCTGCAGTTCAGGTCACGGGAGTCCAAATTCGTGATCCAGTTCTCTGAATTTACATTGGTAAAACCAGCTTCCTATCCCACCAGCAGAATAAAAGACCTAAATTTTCATGGGTCTATGAATCTATCATCTGCATTTAAAAAAGCCAGTTTTAGCAATATAAGCTGGCACAAAGACATCAGTCTCCCACAACCCAAACCACAAGTCCCAAATGTAAAAGTGCCGTAACCTACATGAGTGTTCATCATCTAACTAGGAACAAATGCTGGATTTTGATCATCATAAAACAGCTTTAGCTTCATCCCACTGATGTATAGTTACAATCATATTAGGGGAACCACGGGTTCAAACAGTCAATGGATACAATTGTTATTATTGCTCATGGTGCAAAGCTACCATCAGTCAGAACCCCTTCCACAAAGAGAATAATCTAGAGGACCTCATGTCCGGTTGGTCAGGGATAGCTCCCTCTATTTGCAACCCGAACTTGATCGGTACGCCAATCTGGACAGTGGTCTCCACCATTCATACAACCTCGTCTTAAATGACTTGGAAGAACCCCAATTACAAGTCATGGCTTCTTCGTACATGTGCTAGTTTGGTAGTGCTTTCATCTGTGTGCCAGAAAGTGTGGGTTCAAGCCCCGCTCTAGTGCCGTAACGCGAGTGTGCTGCTGGAGGTCATCTTTCAAATGAGATGCCAAACAGAGGCCCCATTTGTCAGTTCAGGTGGGTGTTGAAGATCCTATGGTACTATAAAAAGATGAGCATGGTGTACTCCTGATTCACTACAGCTATTTCTCTTCAATGTATCATGGTGGGTGGAGAAAGGGGATGAAAAAGTGCAAAAATGCAGAAAAAACATTTGTTCTAAAGATTGAGGAAATCAGAAATGGGTTTGAAAAGTTGTAGTGCCGAGTCACACAGAGCAGTTGGTATCAAGTTTGATTCCCAGTCTGTTGAGGGAGTGTGGACTTTGAGCAAGAACAGTAACGGGGTTGACTAATACACCCCGCTGTTGAATAGCCTGCTAATATTCCACCATCTAGGCTCGCATATGAAAGATTACAATGAAAGATAAGGTACAGGTAGGCTATGAGAAAGCATGGATTTAACACCAATACGAGTACTGCATCTTCAGGAGAGCGTAACAATGTCGTTACTCTAGTCAAGTGACAAACTGGTTTCCACACTCAAGAAAACGTCCAAAATTGATTCATACTCAAACCTGCGTAATCATTGAGTGAACAAGGATGAAAAAAAAAAGCAAAATACATTTTTAGCACTGTCGTGCTCATTCCCTCCAAGCAGACTCTGTCGGTTTGCATGTACACAACAGAAACAGATTAATTGCTTATTAGGAACTAAATGCAAAATACTTACTTAAAATACTTTGGTTACAATTACAGTTTAGCTGCTCAACATGGTTTGCTTTTAAATTTGGTGTAAAATTTAAATACAGATGCTGACCTGCTGAATTGAGCATGAAACAGTTAAAATTGTTCAGTTAACAGGTTTAGCACACTCCTCAAACAGAAAATGCTTCCAATTCTTCAGGTTTTACTCACTCGAGTGATTATTTTATTATAAAGAATTCAATTAAGTGGCGCCAACAGTAAAGTTTGAGGAATAATTTAACCAGTGAAGTCATTTTTTTTTTCAAAAACCCAGTGCCAATTCATTCCCATCAGGAATCAGTTTTTAAATTGAAACTGCAATCAGCAAGGGAAATAGACAGTATCCAATCCAATTAACTGAAATCACATTGAGAAACACTCTTGACCGTGAAATATTTAGCATTTTAGTTCCTAATAAGCAACTCCTAATCTGCTCCTGTTGTGTTCTCTTGACATTGGAGTGGTCTGACAATTACAATTTAACAATTGCACAACAGAAATTTGGGAGGGGAGTGGGGAATGATTTTTGATAATTTTACCTATCCTACCTTTAAAATAAATATCTCTAGTTTAATCCAAAAGGTAAATGAAAAAAATACTTTGATCAAAATATGGAGTATGTGAAAGTTCAGATCTAACTGAACTTCAGAACACAGTGCAGTAAAATGTAGCACATTCCTCTTAGAATTTAAAACCTGTCAATGAAAGTTTGGGTACTTACAACAGTATCGCTGGGGTTAAACATGATGTGCACGTGTCTCCTTGCTGGTGTAGTACAATGGATACTTTTAGACTGGATCGCTGTACAGCTGCTTCAAATGCAAGTGACTTTGCAATGAAGGAGCTGAACTAGAAGAACAGTTAAATAGCAAAGCACATTTCTACGTAATCGAAGGCTGCTGTCTGACTCACTCGCTATCCAACTTTTCAGATTGAAAATTACTAGGCAAAACTAGAGCATGCACTTTGGTTTAATAGGTGTACCTCCCTTCGAATGAAGTGGAAATGCATTAGCCATTTATTTCAGCAATATTGAAAGGCCAAAGGAAACATTTAGAAATAGAAGTGCTCGATATAAGAAAAAAAAAACAGATTTTCATCCACTACTGGGAGAGCTCTGTAAATGCAGCTATTAAGACAGCCACTCAGGGCTACTTACCAGCAGCTTAAGGGGAAATCATTCCCTTTTTCTATGGTGGCAGTGGCCTCCACTAAGCATCTTATCCCAACATTGCACAAAGAACTGGAACTCACTATGGAGAAAAATTAAGTGCACAAACCTGCAACCTTCCAATCTGTAGCAAGAACACAAGAACTTAACAAACAGGAGCAGCAGTAAGTCATTCGACCCTTTGTGTCTGTAATATCATGGCTGATCTACCGCAACTCCACTTTCCCGCCCAATCCCCACGTCCCTTGATACCTTTAATCATACATGTTCTTTAATGGAATTATAGTAACCTTGTGACAATACACTTGATAGAACCAGGATATGAAGAGAGTACGAAAACTCATCTGTTGCAGTTGTTGGAATTACAATCTGGCAATCAACATGTACCATTGCACTGAATTTTCAGGACAAACCAATAAGCTTGTGAAAAAAAACCAGGCTTTTCATTAATGATGACATTTATGCCAGTGAAAATTATATATTTGTTTCTCCTCAGCTCAGTCCTAAATGGCCTACCCCTTATCCTTCGACTATGTCCCCTGGTTCTGGACTTCCCCAACATCGGGAACATTCTTCCTGCATCTCACTTGTCCAGTCAGAATTTTATATGTTTCTATGAGATCCCCTCTCATTCATCTAAACTCCAGTGAATACAGGCCCAGTCGATCCAGTCTCTCCTCATATGTCAGTCCTGCCATCCTGGAATCAGTCTGGTGAATCTTCGCTGCACTCCCTCAATAACAAGAACATCCTTCCTCAGAATAGGAGACCAAAACTGAACACAATGGGGCCAAGTTTCGGCCTGAGTTGCTCCTGTTTTTTTTGGAGCAACTGGTTTAGAATGGAGTATCTTAGAAATTGCAATTCTCGGCATTTAGTTTGCTCCAGTTCTAGTCAGTTAGAACAGTTTCAGTTTGGAACAGATTTTTTTTCCAAAAGGGGGCGTGTCCAGCCACTTGCGCCTGTTTTGAAAGTTTAGGCAGTGAAAACTTACTCCAAACTAACTGAGAATGGAGTAAGTGTAGATTTTTGTACGCTCAGAAAAACCTTGTCTACACTTAGAAAATCAGGCGTAGGGAATGGGGGTTTAAAGGGAAGTTTACAAACATTAAACACTTCAATTTTACAAAAAGAGTCATCAATAATAAATGATAAATACATCAATAAATCAACCAATAAATCAATCCAAAAAAAAATTAATAAAAAATTAAAAAAAAATAAAAAACAAAACATTTTGTACACCGGGAGTCCTCCAACAGCGTGCTGAGACGGCCCCCCCCGTGTGTCTCTATCTCTCTGTGTGTGTCTCTATCTGTCAGTGTCTGTGTCTCTGACAGCGAGGGGAGGAGGGGAGAGAAGAGGGAGGGAGGGGGAGGAGACAGACAGACAGAAAGCGAGAGCGAGAGCAAGAGAGAACCGGCCCCTTGGACTTACCGGATTGACAGGTTGGGTCCGGGGTGGAGAGAGCGCGGGTCGGGGCGGAGGGGGTCGGTCGGTTGGGGGGGGGGGGGGGGGGGAGGCAGAGATCGGTTTGGGGAGAGGGGGGGGGGGGGGTCGGGAGCGGAGGTCGGTTGGGGAGGGGGGTGGGGGGCGAAGGTCGAGAGCAGGGGAAGCGGAGGTCGGAACAGGGGGGGGGGGGGGGTCAAGTCGGGTCCGGAGGAAGCAGGAGCTGGGCGTGGGAGGCAGCCTTATCGACGCAGCCCCAGTGAGGCCATTGGGCCAGGGCTAGGGGCTGTGTGCTTCGGGCCCCTCCCACACAGTTTTGGGCGCCTGGAGCTACTGCACATGCGCGCCCACTGTAGCGCGCCTGTGCAGAGGTCCCGGCACTGTTTTCAGCGCAGGGACCTGGCTCCGCCCCCTACAGCTCGTGCTGCGCTGCGCCCAGCTCGAGGGCCTGCAGAGAGCCGGAGAATAGGCAAGTTTTTTTTTTAGGCGCACTTGGTGATGCGAAAAACGGGCGTCCAGGTCGAAACTTGGGTCCAATATTCCAGGTGAGGCCTCATTAAGGCCCTATACAACTGCAGTAAGACCTCCCTGCTCCTATACTCAAATCCCCTAGCTATGAAGGCCAACATACCATTTGCCTTCTTCATCACCTGCTGTACCTGCATGCCAACTTTCAATGACTGATGTACCATGACACCCAGGTCTCGTTGCACCTCCCTTTTTCCTAATCTGCCGCCATTCAGATAATATTCTGCCTTCGTGTTTTTGCCACCAAAGTGGATAACCTCACATTTATCCACATTATACTGCATCTGCCATGTGTTTGCTCACTCACCTAACATGTCCAAGTCACCCTGCAGCCTCTTAGTGTCCTCCTCACAGCTCACACCACCACCCAGCTTAGTGTCATCTGCAAACTTGGAGATATTACACTCAATTCTTCATCTAAATCATTAAATGTATATTGTAAATAGCTGGAGTCCCAGCACTGAGCCTTGCGGCACCCCACTAGTCACTGCCTGCCATTCTGAAAAGGACCCGTTGATCCCGACTCTCTGCGTCCTGTCTGCCAACCAGTTCTCTATCCACATCAGTACATTACCCCCAATACCATGTGTTGTGTATCTGTAAAGCATGCACTCCCATGTTCCACCACCAGGGAGCGCATCCCCTGAAGTCCCAAGGGATCCCAGCATCCATTGGGAGTACTGTATATAAGCCAGCCCCCTAAGGCCTGTTCCTCACTCTGGAGTATCTTACTAAAGACTGAGGTCACTGTTACTTTAATCTCCGTGTGTGCAGTCTCATCTGTGTTAGGAACACAATAACTGCCGACGAGGATATGAATCCAACGCAAAGTTGCAGCAAACTGTGGGCATCCTGGAGAAGTTCTCGGAGGGTGAGGACTGGGAAGCCAATGTCGAACGGCGAGACCAGTACTTTGTAGCCAACGAGCTGGATGGAGAAGGAAGCGCTGCAAAAAGGAGAGCGGTCCTCCTCACAGTCTGCGGGGCACCGACCTACAGCCTCATGAAGAATCTTCTGGCTGCGGTGTAACCCACAGAAAAGTCGTATGAGGAGCTGTGTACACTGGTTCGGGAGCATCTTACCTCGCCATCAGCACGCTCTCCCTCGGGTTATCAGTTCTACACGTGCCAGCAATCTGAAGATCAGGAAGTGGCAAGCCACGTCGCCGAGCTAAGGCGGCTTGTAGGACAATGCGAGTTTGATGGCTACCTAAAGCAGATGCTCAGAGACTTTTTTGTACTGGGCATTGGCCACGAGACCATCTTACGAAAACTTTTGACTGCAGAGACACCGACCCTCAGTAAGGCCATTGCGATAGCACAGGCGTTTATGTCCACCAGTGATAACACCAAACAAATCTCTCAGCACACAAGTGCTAGCAATGTTCACAAATTAACTGGAACTGTGTTAACTGGAAATGTGCAGGGCTGAAATCACGAGTCTGCAACTGCTAACAGGCCTCAGGTGGCCCAGATGACTCAGAGTCCGCAACAAAGGATGAATGCAAGGCAATTCACACCTTGTTGGCGTTGTGGAGGCTTCCATTCAGCCTATTCGTGCCGCTTCAAAGGGTATATTTGCAAGAGCTGTGGAACAATGGGGCACCTCCAACGAGCTTGCAGACAAGCTTCTAGCTCTGCAAAACCTGCTAACCACGTGGCAGAGGAAGATTGGTCCATGGTGGATCAAAGCAATTTCGAGCCTGAGAGAGAGCAGGCAGATGCTGAAGTACATGGGGTGCACACCTTTTCGACGAAATGTCCACCTATAATGCTGAATGTAAAATTGAATGGCTTACCCGTAGCCATGGAACTGGACACTGGCGCTAGCCAATCCATCATGAGTAAAAAGATGTTTGAGAGATTGTGGTGCAACAAGGCACTCAGACCAGCCCTGAGCCCCATCCACACGAAACTGAGAACGTACACCAAAGAGCTTATCACTGTCCTGGGCAGCACCATGGTCAAGGTCACAGTGCACGAACCGCCACTCTGGATTGTCCCGGGCGATGGCCCCACCTGCTTGGAAGGAGCTGGCTGGGCAAAATCCGCTGGAACTGGGATGACACGTGTCGATGAGGCCTCATGTACCCAGGTTCTTAACAAATTTCCTTCCTTTTGAGCCAAGCATTGGAAACTTTTTCGGGGTGAAGGTGCGGAACCACTTGGTCCCAGAGGCATGACCCATTCACCACAAGATGTGAGCGGTACCTCACATGATGAGGGAGAGTGGAAATTGAGCTGGACAGGCTGCAACATGAGGGCATCATCTCCCCAGTGGAATTCAGCAAGTGGGCCAGCCCGATTGTTCCAGTTCTCAAAAGTGATGGCACGGTCAGGATTTGCGGCAATTATAAAGTACCTATTAATCGTTTCTCACTACAGGACCAATACCCGCGACCTAAGGCAGATGACCTATTTGCGGCGCTGGCAGGAGGCAAGACGTTCACCAAGCTCGACCTGACTTCGGCCTACATGACGCAGGAGCTGGAGGAGTCTTCGAAGGGCCTCACCTGCATCAACACGCACAAGGGACTGTTCATCTATAACCGATGCCAGTTTGGAATTTGGTCGGCTGCAGCAATCTTCCAGAGAAACATGGAGAGCCTACTCAAGTCGGTACCACACACAGTGGTTTTTCAGGCGACATATTGGTCACTGGTCGGGACACCGTCGAGCACCTACAAAACCTGGAGGTGGTCCTCCAGCGACTGGATCGCGTAGGGCTACGGCTGAAGAGGTCGAAATGAGTCTTCATGGCAACAGAAGTGGAGTTTTTGGGGAGAAAGATCGCGGCGGATGGCATTCGGCCCACAGACGCCAAGACAGAGGCTATCAGGAACAGGCCCAGGCCACAGAACGTCACGGAACTGCGGTCGTTCCTGGGGCTCAACTATTTTGGTAACTTCCAACCGGGGTTGAGCACCCTCTTCGAGCCCCTACATGTGTTATTGCGTAAAGGTGAGAACTGGGAATGGGGAAAAAACCAAGTAATTGCTTTTGAGAAAGCCAGAAACATTTTATGCTCCAACAGGCTGCTTGTATTGTATAACCCGTGTAAAAGACTTGTGCTAGCATGTGATGCGTCGTCGTACGGAGTGGGGTGTGTATTACAACAAGCTAACGTTGCGGGGAAGTTGCAATCTGTCGCCTATGCCTCCAGGAGCTTGTCTAAGGCCGAGAGGGCCTACAGCATGATTGAGAAAGAGGCATTAGTGTGTGTGTTCGGGTTAAATAAAATGCATCAGTACCTGTTTGGCCTCAAATTTGAGCTGGAAACCGATCACAAGCCCTTCATATCCCTGTTCGCTGAAAACAAGGGGATAAATACAAATGCCTCATCGCATACAAAGGTGAGCACTCGTGCTATTAGCGTATAACTATACCATCCACCACAGGCCAGGCACCGAGAACTGTGCGGATGCGCTCAGTCGGCTACCATTGCTCACCACGAGGGTGGAAATGGCGCAGCCCACAGACTTGTTGATGGTCATGGAAGCGTTTGAAAATGATAAATCACCTGTCACGGCCCGCCAGATTCGGACTTGGACCAGCCAAGATCCTCTGCTGTCCTTAGTAAAAAACTGTGTACTGCATGGGAGCTGGGCCAGCAAGAGCTAATCAAGCCGTTCCAACGGCAAAAGGACGAGCTGTCCATTCAGGCAGACTGCCTGCTGTGGGGTAACCACGTAGTGCTACCCAAAAAGGGCAGGGAGATGTTCATCTCGGATCTCAATTACTATACCCAGGTGTGTGCCGTGATGAAAGTGATAGCCTGATCCCACGTGTGGTGGCCCGGTATCGACTCTGACTTAGAGTCCTGTGTACAGCAATGCAGCGTGTGCTCAGTTGAGCAACGCGCCCAGAGAGGCACCACTAAGTTTGTGGTCCTGGCCCTCCAGACCATGGTCGAGGATCCATGTCGACTATGCGGGCCCATTTCTCGGTAAAATGTTCCTGGTGGTGGTGGATGCTTTTTCAAAATGGATTGAATGTGAAATAATGTCGGGAAGCACCGCCACCACTACCATTGAAAGTCTGAGGGCCATGTTTGCCACCCACGGCCTGCCTGACATACTGGTCAGTGACAACGGACCATGTTTCACCAGTGCCGAATTTAAAGAATTCATGACCCGCAATGGGATCAAACATGTCACCTCGGCCCCGTTTAAACCAGCCTCCAATGGGCAGGCAGAGCAGGCAGTACAAACAATCAGAGCCTTAAACGAGTCAGAGAAGGCCCACTCCAAACCCGCCTGTCCTAAGTACTGCTCAGCTACCGCACGAGACCCCACCCTATCACAGGGGTGCCCCCGGCTGAGCTACTCATGAAAAGGACACTTAAAACCAGACTCTCGCTGGTCCACCCCAACCTGCATGATCAGGTAGAGAGCAGGCGGCAGCAACAAAATGTAAACGATGGTCGCGCCACTGTGTCACGTGAATTTGATCTGAATGACCCTGTGTATGTGCTAAACTATGGACATAGAAAATAGGTGGAGTAGGCCATTCGGCCCTTCGAGCCTGCACCGCCATTCAATGAGTTCATGGCTGAACATGCAACTTCAGTAACCCATTCCTGCTTTCTCACCATACCCCTTGATCCCCCTAGTAGTAAGGACTACATCTAACTCCTTTTTGAATATATTTAGTGAATTGGCCTCAACAACTTTCTGTGGTAGAGAATTCCACAGGTTCACCACTCGCTGGGTGAAGAAATTCCTCCTCATCTCGGTCCTAAATGGCTTACCCCTTATCCTTAGACTGTGTCCCCTGGTTCTGGACTTCCCCAACATTGGGAACATTCTTCCTGCATCTAACCTGTCTAACCCCATCAGAATTTTAAACGTTTCTGAGGTCCCCTCTCATTCTTCTGAACTCCAGTGAATACAAGCCCAGTTGATCCAGTCTTTCTTGATAGGTCAGTCCCACCATCCCGGGAATCAGTCTGGTGAACCTTCGCTGCACTCCCTCAATAGCAAGAATGTCCTTCCTCAGGTTAGGAGACCAAAACTATACACAATACTCCAGGTGTGGCCTCACCAAGGCCCTGTACAACTGTAGCAACACCTCCCTGCCCCTGTACTCAAATCCCCTCGCTATGAAGGCCAACATGCCATTTGCTTTCTTAACCGCCTGCTGTACCTGCATGCCAACCTTCAATGATTGATGTACCATGACACCCAGGTCTCTTTGCACCTCCCCTTTTCCTAATCTGTCCCCATTCAGATAATAGTCTGTCTCTCTGTTTTTACCACCAAAGTGGATAACCTCACATTTATCCACATTATACTTCATCTGCCATGCATTTGCCCACTCACCTAACCTATCCAAGTCGCTCTGCAGCCTCATAGCATCCTCCTCGCAGCTCACACTGCCACCCAACTTAGTGTCATCCAAGTGGATCGCGGACACGGTGATAGCTAAAGAAGGGAATAGGGGGGTTTGTAGTCAAACTAGACAATGGACAAATTTGCAGAAAGCACCTGGACCAAACGAGGCTGCGGTTCACAGACTGCCCTGAACAACCCACAGCAGACTGTCCTGAACAACCCACAGCAGACACCACCTTTTTCGAGCCCACAACACACACCCAAAGGATCAACGACACCACGCCGGACCAGGAAATCGAACCCATCACGCCCAACAGCCCAGGCTCACCCAGCAGCCCTGCAGGGCCAACAACACGCCAGCCCAGCGAGGGCACAGCCAACACACCAGAACAGACATTTGTACCGAGGCGGTCCACCAGGGAAAGAAAGGCTCCCGACCACCTCACCTTGTAAATAGTTTTCACTTTGACTTTGGGGCCGGGGTTGGGTGGGGAAAAGAATGATGTTGTGTATCTGTAAAGCATGTACTCCCATGTTCCGCCACCAGGGAGCGCATCCCCTGAAGTCCCAAAGGATCCCAGCATCCCTTGGGAGCACTGTACATAAGCCAGCCCGCAAGGCCTGTTCCTCATTCTGCAGTGTCTTAATAAAGATTGAGGTCACTGTTACTTTAACCTCCCTGTATGCAGTCTCATCTGTGTTCGGAACACAATACCATGCGCTTTGATTTTGCACACTAATCTCTTGTGTGGACCTTGTCAAAAGCCTTTTGAAAGTCCAAATACACCACATCCACTGGTTCTCCCTTATCCACTCTACTCGTTACATCCTCAAAAAATTCTAGAAGATTTGTCAAGCATGATTTCCCTTTCATAAATCCATGCTGACTTGGACCGATCCTGTCACGGCTTTCCAAATGCGCTGCTATTTCATCTTTAATAATTGATTCCAACATTTTCCCCACTACTGATGTCAGGCTAACCAGTCTATAATTACCCGTTTTCTTTCTCCCTCCTTTCATAAAAAGTGGTGTTACATTAGCTACTCTCCCGTCCATAGGAACTGATCCAGAGTCGATAGACTGTTGGAAAATGACCACCAATGCATCCACTATTTCTAGGGCCACTTCCTTAACTACTCTGGGATGCAGACTATCGGGCCCTGGGGATTTATCGGCCTTCAATCCCATCAATTTCCCACCCAATAAGGATTTCCTTCAGTTCCTCCTTCTCTCTTGACCCTCGGTCCCCTAGTATTTCCGGAAGGTTATTTGTGTCTTCCGTCGTGAAAACAGAACCAAAGTATTTGTTCAACTGGTCTGCCATTTCTTTATTCCCCATTATAAATTCACCTGAATCTGATTGCAAGGGACCTATGTTTGTCTTCACAAATCTTTTTCTCTTCACATATCTATAGAAGCTTTTGCAGTCAGTTTTTATGTTCCCAGCAAGCTTCCTCTCATACTCTATTTTCCCCCTCCTAATTAAACCCTTTGTCCTCCTCTGCTGAATTCTAAATTTCTCCAGTCCTCAGGTTTGCTGCTTTTTCTGGCCAATTTATATGCCTCTTCCTTGGATTTAACACTATCCCTACTTTCCCTTGTTAGCCATGGTTGAGCCATCTTCCCAGTTTTATTTTTACTCCAGACAGGGATGTACAATTGTTGAAGTTCATCCATGCGATCTTTAAATGTTTGCCATTGCCTATCCACCGTCAACCCTTCAACTATCATTCGCCAGTCTATTCTAGCCAATTCACGTCTCGTGAGAAAAGACGGGGCCAGGGACAGATACTTGGGTGACGCTAAAGGTAACGATGCGGGAGTGGAAATCAATGCCATTGCAGGAGATTTTCTGGCTACGATTAGATAAGAATGGAACCAGGTGAGTGCATTCCCACCCAGCTGGACGACGGTGGAGAGGTGTTGGAGGAGGATGGAGTGGTCAATTGTGTCAAAGGCTGCAGACAGGTCAAGGGGGATGGAGTATAAAAGTACAGAAGTCTTGCTACAACTTTACAGGGCGTTGGCAAGACCACATCTGGAGTACTGTGTACAGTTTTGGTCTCCTTATTTAAAGGAGGGATAGACTTGCATCGGAGGCAGTTCAAAGAAGGTTCACTAGGATGATTGCTGGGATGAAGGGGTTGTCTTCTGAGGAACGGTTGAGCAGGTTGGACCTGTCCTCATTGGAGTTTCGTAGAATGAGAGGTGATCTTATTGAAACATAAGATTCTGAGGGGTTCGACAGGGTAGATGCTGAGAGGATGTTTCCACTTGTGGGGGAATCGAGAACTTGAGGGCATAGTTTCAGAATAATGGGTCGCCCATTTAAAACGGAGATGCGGAGGAATTTCTTCTCAGGCTCGTGAGTCTTTGGAATTCTCTACCCCAGAGAGCTGTGGAGGCTGAGTCATTGAATATATTCAAGGCAGAGACACAGATTTTTGAACTGCACAGGGGTGTCAGGGGTTATGGGGAACAGGCAGGAAAGTGGACTTGAGGCCAAGATCAGATCAGCCACGATCATATTGAATGGCGGAGTAGGCTCGCGGGGCCTACTCCTGCTCCTATTTCTTATGTTACCCACATTTATTTACACAATGCTCGGGGACACTGCTTTTCTGAGCCTCGCCAGACTCTCTCAAACCCGAGACAGCCTTTTCTTAAATGTTAAAATTCAAGTTGAACCATGTTTACTGTTGTGGCTCCAGCCACTATGATGGTGGGATAATCAAAATTGTTGGAGACTTTGCAGTTCTGATCTTGCTTTTCGCAAGCAATGCCTTGGTGTGTGGCCCAAGTTGGCCTTTGATTGACGACCTTGGTTTTCAGGAGAGTATCAGTGTTGTAAGTGTAACAGTGTGCTGCTGTCCTTGCTCCATACCAAAGTCGGAATGGAAGACTGACTTTCAGTGCAGTATAAAGACTGCAGTCCTCAAGGCAGTACCTGGTAAAGTTGACTACAGTCTCCTTTTTAAAAAAAAATCCTAATTAGACTGCGTATGTTTCCCTTTCCTCCCGACAGAGATGCATACACATCACATCAGCACAAAATATACAGCATACATACAGACACGAGGGATACAATAGGTGTGCATCTCCAGACCTGATGGTTTGTGAAGAATAATGGAAAATATTAGTTTATCCCCCACCCCAAAATCCAGAAGGTGATGACTCCACCGTAAAATTATCCAGCAATATATCTGTATGGCAATAAATTAGTAAACACTGCATATACTTTACAACTCGTTAGAAATTTACAAACATTCTGTATTTATTTGAAAAGCTGCAAAAAGATTTTTGCCATTTATTGGCACAAATTATGGTTGCAGGATTCAAATGGACTCGATTGAAATTTTCTATAGTCATCCTGTTCAGAGCAATGATATTCAGATTGAAGTATTGTGTTAAGTGAAGCCTTGGGATTATTTTTTTTTTTACACAAGGAAAAATATGGCACACAGAAATCTAGAGGAATCCAACTATAACTTGGGAAGCCTACATCGAAGAGGATAGAACCAGATTTCTGAATTCTGATTCACCCAACTGAGCCGATATGTATTGCAAACTATACAACTTCCCACCTTTTACAACGAGTGGTGGGGAAACAATGTATTTTATAGAGATCTTCTGCGGTTCCTTTCCATAATTTAGACATTAAAAAAAAAGAAAGAAAAGTTCATGCGCATTTAGTAGAGCACGCAACCGCTTTTTGGAAAGCCACAAAAAGATATTCAATCGTTAACTCTGCAACTCTTTGGTTGCACACAGATTAAATGTCAGCTTCACCACACCGTGGTCGCTTCAGGCTCACTGCACGCCACCAAGTTCTGACTGAGGGGAACTTCCAGGTGAAGTTTATTCTTGATCATTTACAATTTGAATCCATTCTTCAGAGTATGTCAGATAAACAAAAAATTCCAAAATTACAACTTAAAAAAAAAACTATTTTACGAAGTGTAACACAAATCACCGCATTTCTTTAGTTTAAACTGACAGTAGAAATTTATGGCAGCAAGGTGTTCCATTGTCACAAACCAAATGCACATCAGATGTACAGAAACACTTGCAGGCAACAGTATTTTTTTCCAAATCATATTGAATTAAGCAAAGTTGCACGTTTTTCCACATTCCAAAGAAACATCATTCTACCAGTTACGAAGCCACATACCTTTGGCACTCTGTCAATACTACGATTTACTCACTGGCAACACCATACAGGTTCTTCATTACCTGCAAAAGTGCCAGATTGAACAATCTTCTGCTCCTCAATTAAGTCTTAGACATGAGGTGAACATTTTTCTTTTTCAAAAATGTCATGGCCTCTACAATGCCAAAACATATTGTAAAATTTAAATAAACTACAAAGAATAAGTGACTAAAAATAATAATCCTATGTTCGAATATTTGTAAAGTTTCTACAGCACCATATTGAACTGAATTACCGCCCTACGCTCATCTCTATGCATTGAAGTTGTGATCTACAGCTTCAATCAGACAGATTTATTTTTAAGAGCACGCAGAACAACTTACATTTATATCGTACTCTGCACAGAGTAGACATCACCATCTCAGGAGCTCTTTACAGAGAGGTGAACACAGAACAGAAAAAGGGAGAAATACAAGTGAAGGAAGGAGGTGGATCGATAGATATTTGATGAGATATTAGATAGACCGCCTTCCTTTACTTCTATTTCCTCCTTTCTTTTATATACACACACACACACATACATATATAGCGAGAGAGTGAGCACGAGTGAGCGAGATAGATTTTGGAAAAGAATTCCAGAGCCAGGGGCTTAATAGCCACTGATGAAACTAAAAAGGAAAAGAAATTTAAAAATAAATCAGATTTGCTGACAATGGTCCAGAAGCCTCCATTCCCATTTTAATGATGACACTAAAACTGCATAAATCCTTTATGCGCAAAAACATATTTGTGCACGATAAGCCTTATAATCCTCCCCCAATACACCACATACATTAAGCAAAACGGATTTCAAGAATTTCTTTTCTTTCAAGAAAGTGTTGAGAATCAGTAGCGCTATAGCTGTGAAAAGCAAACTAAAGACCTGTGAAGTTGGTTTTAACAATTAAAAATTCTCTTTCAAAGCTGACCAGTTCTGCCAGCAATTGAACTCATGCAAACCTACTGCCACACAGCAAACAAGAGACTCCATCCAGATTGAATTACATTTTCGAAGAAAAACAAGTTGAATAGAATAGTCTATAAACTTCTGGCAGACAGTGGAATCCAAGAACAAATGTTAATTTTATGAAAGTCTGCATTTTCACAGCATTAAAAAAAAAGTGGTTTTTAAAATCCTGAGCATTCCACCAATTTAGTAGGTTTTAAAAAAAAAAATCACTGCCTGGTGCGACATGGAATTAAATAGAACAAAAAAGGTTGCAGGTGGAGTCCATGGTTTGTGCCGAGTTAGAGCAGCAAACTATAATTGCCTCAGCTAGGGAGGGGAGAAATCGTCCAGACTTCTCGCTTCACTTCAAATCGCTGTGCAGCGACACTGTTGAAAGTGCATACATGTGGATGTTAAGTGAGATGACCCCCACTCACTCACTGTTCAGGATCATACAAGAATTAATGGCCACTTAGCAAGATACTGGAGGGCTGCTGCTGCCATCATCGCCTGCAGAACTGTACACCATCTTCAGAAGAGAGACAAGAAAAGGCCCCCTGTGGACAGTCCTATGATCAACACAACTGGAGGGGGAAAAAAAAAGGGCAGTTAAAAGTCACTTTCATATTGGTCCTCTCAAGTCAGATTCTGGAAGCCTGGCGTCTGTGAACCGCCGCCTGGTATTCATGCTGTCAAATCCAGTTTCTCTAGACTGCCGGCAGACTTGTAGACCCAGTTTTACCTGTGCCTACAAGTTGGCCGCCAGTCTTCTAAAAATCAGGTTCAACAGCATAAAACACAGGATTCAGCTCACAGATTCTAGGCTCCTGGAATCAACTTAAAAGTCCAATATTTAAGACCCTAAAATACCACCATTGTACACCTTTAATAAATGGATCTTCACTCCAATTCCTCTTGCTTCCAGTACTGACGTTTGCTGCCTTTTGCAGCACTGACTGTAAAAGTGTTGCAAGAATAAATAAAGCAGCACCAAGACCCACCAAAACATAGTAACATTCCCAGAAGGATAGACCAACAGCTTCTCACTAGCAGGCTATTTCAGACCACCCTACGGGCCTGGAATAAAAAATGTTTGATAACCAGAACTTGCCAGTGGAAACAGTTTTCCCTTATTTACTCCATCAAAACTCCTCATAATTTTGAACGCCTCTATTAAATCTTCCCTTAACCTTCTCTGCTCTAAGGAGAGCATTCTTAGCTTCTCAAATCTCTCCACAAGTACCTCATTTACGCATCATTCTCGCAAATCTCCTCTGCAGGGCCTTAGTGTCCTTCCTAAAGTGTGGTGCCCAGACTTGGACAATACACTAGCTGAAGTGTACCCAGTGATTTAGAAAGGTTTAGTATAACTTCCTTGCTGTTGTACTCTATGCCTCTATTTATAAAGCCCAGGATTTCATATGCTTTTTAACAACCTTAGCAACCTGTCCTGCCACCTTCAAAAATGTGTGTGAAGCCACAGGTCTTTCTGTAACCAGCAGCCTTCATTATAAATCTTGGAAGTGTGTCAAATCCAGTAATTGTGCAGAAACTGGACGAAAACTCAACTACATTTGAACAAAAACGACTTTTTTTCTCCTCAATAAAGAAGCTAAAACCTGATTTTCAGTTTATGTAAAATGTCACCAAAATACAGTTCATTTTTAAAGGTTGGGAAAAACTTGCAATTATATAGCTATTTTCATGACCTCAGAACATCCAACGAAGGATTAACACAGCCAATTAAGTTCTTTTGAAGTCTTGTAATGTAGGGAAACACCACAGCCAATTAGTATATAGCAAGGTCCCACATATAGCAATTAGATAAATGACCGGATAAACAGTTTGTGTGGTGTTGGTTAAGGGATAAATATTGTCCAGGACACACACAACTCCCCTGCTCCTCAGCAGAGTGTGTCACAGGATCATTTACGTGAACTTGAGGGGGGGGGGGAAACGTGGCCTTTGTTTTTTTAATATTGATAGACTTACTTCAAAATATACCTTCCAGAAATGTTATGAATTCAAGCATAAAATGTGCATGTGAAAATTCACTGAATTTTTTTGTAAGATTAAGAATGGGAATTGTTTTTTTTTTAAATCTAAAAGGAGAAGTGTAGCTTTAAAAAGTTCATTTCTTTGAATTCTAGTAGTGAGCAACCCTTCACTTTAATGTTCAACTCAACCTTGTGTTTGTTTTTTTGAAGTGCAATTTTGTCCCTAATAAGCCATTCTGAAAGGCACCATTTTCTAGCTGCTGTCAATTTATCTTTTGAAGTATGACTGGGACTTCAAAAAAATATTGTACTTCACCTCCACGGTGTTTAGAGCAAAGTGGGAAAGTTAAAAGTGCAGTTAGCTTATTCAAAGTGTAGTTAGTATATTCAAAAATCTGCTCTTCTCCCCAACCAAGTACTGGACTTCTACTGCAAGTACAACCACAAATACTTGTCTCTTCCCTCTCCCCATCTTGATGTAGCTCATTTACAGACATAAAAAGGTTTTATTGATTACAGAAATATGATACAATAGAGGTGCCAGCTAGATGTGGACCTAGTTACAAACAGGGCTAAAGGGTTACAAACAGCGCTCTCGGGAAAGTGAGAGCCACTTCCCAGAAACTAAACAGAATAAGCTGGACTGGTGCCACCATGAGGCGTGCACACTTCGAACCCAATAATGTTATATATCAGTGATTCTATTAATAATCCTTCATTGAATTTCATCAAATGTTACCAGTGGTGTTCACAAAGTCTGCAGAAAAATTAAACAGAAACTTTATTCACGAAAATGAATCCAGCGACAAACTTTTATAGCCAAATGATCAGTTTACCCAGTCAGTCAATGCATTATTACTGGCTGCTTACCAGTTAGGCTATTCAATCCTGGGCTACTGAATTCCCTTTGTCGCTTTCAAAATCTCTGGCCTTTCAGTTAGGGCATCTGCAAAAAAAAAAAGCACTATTCTCTTCAAGTTTCTAATGGTGAATAAAGTTCTAACTTAAGAGATGTCAGGGATGAGCAAACATTGCTTTATACCCAGCACAGCAGAATGCAGATAAACACGTGGCTTGTTTGCCAAGAAGGGAGACACTTGGATTGGAATTCCTTAAAAAAAGTTTTTTTTTAAATTAACACTTGCAGCTCAGCCCATTTATTCACCCAGGATCAACTGAACCTCGAACACGTATTACAGGATATATTGATGAAAATCCACAATCATTACAAGTACTTTTATTGTGGATATATTGCAAGATTTTTCAGACCACACTTCAGCTTTATTTTGCTTGCTTTGACGGAATTTGGCCAAGGAACTCAGCAACAATGAACGGACTAGAGTAAGTTATGGCAAGTGTGCGAGCCTATTGGCCATCAACTGGTTACAATGAGCTTCATTTCACACTTCAGAGGTCACTCAGCATCTACCATATCTTATGTAGATGACATCCACATTTCAGGATAGAGTGCCGAATTATCGTTAGTTATTAGCACTTTATAATAATTGGTTAGGTTTGTATCGGACTGACAATATACAAAAGCAAATGTAACTTAGGACATAAATCAGAATAATCACTGCAATTCAAAAGCAATCCATTGTGTGAAGCACTTAAAAGGCATTGACATCACGCATTACATAAATTCAAGTATTATTATATACTGGTGCTTTATCCTTGGATCTCGAGGGCTGCGCGGGTCAGTCAGCACATAATGCAGTCGGAACAGAAAAGGTGAACACAAATTAAATTACGTGGAACCATATTTCAGATGTATTTTGAGTGTTCAATTTTCAAAGAGGGGAGGGTACAGAGAACAAGGACAAGGATAATTCCAAGAGTAAGGGTCTAAGTTATAAGTACAGACTTGAAAAACTGAACTCTTTCATTCAAAAGGTGGTTTTGGGAGACAGCGACTTAAGCCTGGTCTTTAAAATTGTGAGGGATAGATATACAAGCAGGTTATTAGCCCAGGAGCACAGAACTAGAGGAGAATAGGTTTAAAATTAAACCTGAAGCAAGACTAGAGATGAGGGGAAAAACTTCCCCTTGGAATAGTGGATATGTAGGACAGTCTGTAAGCAAAAGCAGTTCATGCAGTGTCAATTCCTTCAAAAAGGTGATAAATAATTGGTTAGAAACAGGACTTGAGGTTGCTGGGATAGGTATAGACAGATGATCAAATAGCAGGAATGAGTGATGTACAGATATTCTGGGAGTTTTGTTTATTATATTTGATGGCCTAGGAGTAATTATGTGGCACATTTCCTTCAAGAGAATAAATAAATATTGCTATAATGGGCCAATTCCACATGCTGTGGAAGGAGTAAGCTTGACGGGCTGAAATGTACTTAACTTAATGTTCTTAGAGAAGGGTTTTTTGACTTACAACACACACTTCCAAAACGCAAGACTGTTAAATGGATCATTTGGAGAAACTTTACTAAGAGGCTAAAGTAATTTACACTACACTAGGATCAGAATGAAGCAGTTTTACTTAACAGCGACACTACAGTTTACATCGGTTATACGGCACAGAAACAGGCCAATCAGCCCAACCAGTCCATGCCGGTGTTATGCTCCACTTGAGCCTCCTCCCGCCTTTCCTCATCTAACTCTCAACATAACCCTCATATGCTTGTCTAGCCGGCCCTTAAATATATCTATACTATTCACCTCAACCACTCCCTGTTGTAATGAGTTCCACATTCTCACTACTGTCTGGATAAAGAATTTTCTTCTGAATTCCCTATTGGATTTCTTGGTGACGATCTTATATTGATGGCCTCTAGTTATGCTCTTCCCCACAAGTGAAAACATTCTCTCTGTATCCACTATCAAAATCTTTCATAATTTTAAAGACCTCTATTCGGTCATACCTCAGCCTTCTTTTTGTCCCCCACCCCCAAAGAGAAAAGAGACCCAGACCCAACCTGTTCATCCTTTCCCGATATGAATACCCTCGCATTTCTGGTATCATCCTTCTAAATCTTCTCTGCATCCTCTCCAGTGCCTCTATATCCTTTTTATGATATGGCGACCAGAACTGTACGCAGTACCCCAAAGTGTGGTCTAAGGTTCGATACAGGTTTAGCATAACTTCACTACTTTTCAATGCTGTACCTCTAGAAATGAACCCTAGTGCTTGGTTTGCTTTTTTTTTTTAAATGGCCTTGCTAACCTGTGTCGCAACTTTTAGTCATTTGTGTATTTGTATTCAGAGATCCCTTAGTTCCTCTACCCCACCTAGACTCGCACCCTCCAAGTAATAAGTGACACCTCTATTCTTCCTACCAAAATGTAAAACCGTAAATGCAGCCAGAATCCAAAGTCAGGGTTCAACTCGACAACGGAGCAAAGTGGTGAGACTCGTTGGAGGAAAGAGTTTCACTCCACAGTCAGGTCAGGGCCCAATTGCACTTAAACTGACCCGAAACTTTTAGCGCAAATGCAGCCTGAAACACAATCAGCTCCAGAGTGGCGATTTGTACCAATTCCCTCTACAGAAAGTTCCTAATATCAGACTACCTGGGAGGAGGCACAAAATGATGCAAAGGACATCCCAGAGAAGTAAAGTTTACGATATATATTCAGCTTCTTTGCACCAATCTATAAAGGCTGCATTACTGGCAATATACTACAATGCAGTAATCTCATTGAAGGATTTAGATACCAGAGCAGTTTCTTCAGCTGAACCCCAAAGTCTGGATTACTGCAGTAATCCTCTTCTAGATATCTCGTTTTTAACCTTGCACATTCTACGAAGTTCACAGCTTTTCCTTAAGCCTTGTTGTTGCCTTTAATATTGCACAGAATAAAATGGTTCTTCTGCAGAAGAATTCACAATCCTCCAAGCAAATGGTATGTTGGCCTTTAGTACAAGAGAATTTGAGTACAAGAGTAAAGACTGCAATTATACAGGGCCCTGGTGAGACCATACCTGGAGTATTGTGCACAGTTTTGGTCTCCTTACCCAAGGAAGGCTATACTTGCCATAGAGGGAGTGCAACGAAGGTTCACCAGACTGATTCCTGGGATGGGGGGATTGCCCTATGAGGGGGGGATTGTCCTATGGAGGAGAGATTGAGTAGATTATGCCTACATTCTCTAGTGTTTAGAAGAATGAGAGGTGATCTCATTATAATCATACAAAATTCTTACAGGGCTCGACAGGGTAGATGCAGGGAGGATGTTTCCCCTGGCTGGGGAGTCTCGAACCAGGGGTCACAGTTTCAGAATAAGGGGTCGGTCATTTAGGACTGAGATGAGAAATTCCTTCACCCAGAGGGTGGTGAATCTTTGGAATTCTCTACCCCAGAGGGCTGTGGAGGCTCAGTTGATAGATTTGTGAATATTAAGGGAATCAAGGGATATGGGGATAGTGCAGGAAAGTGGAGTTGAGGTCGATGATCAGCCGTGATGTTATGGAATGGCGGAGCAAGCTCGAGGGGCCGAATGGCCTACTCCTGCTCCTAATTCTTATGTTCTTATGCAAAAGTTTTCATGTAAAGATTTTCTCATCAGTAAGTTGGTATAAAATACTCAGTCTTCAAATTTAAAAACAGACTAAAAAATGCCTTTTATCATGTGTATTAAAGCATTAGCACCGTTACAATCTCCAGTACAGCCCTTCATCTTTAGCATCTTGGATTTCCAAAATAAGTAGTTTTATTGGCTGGTTTTTGCAAGTGTTGTGATTAATCATAGAAGTTAACAGCATGGAAGGCCATTTTGGCCCATCTTGTCTGTGCCGGCCAACAAGAGGCTATCCATAGAGAAGGAACAATATATTTGACAAGTTTGTGGTTAATAAACCCAGGTTGCTTTACTCCCACGTAATTTCCTTGTGTCTTCGTTTTTCCCCACTTTAAAATGTTGTTTTTAAGTTTTTTCAATTTTCAGGTCCCTTTCAACTTTGTTTTCTTGACTTTTAGACCTGGTGTTTGTTTGGTTGCTGTTACCATGCTTACAGGAGAAAGGAGATCCTGCACCCAGCAACTCTAGGCTGGAAGGTGCCAAGAAAGTCCGAAACTTACTTTTATTCTATTAATTCTGCATCAATGCATGTCGACTGCACATATATCTGCACACCCCATTGGAATTAGTGTACGCCTTGGAAGATGTTATGCATCTATCAGGATTGGGGACAGCATGATTAGAATGTGTTGGTGTACCATGCCACAGAATTTAAGAACAAGTTTGTGCCTGCGATTCCTGATCTCAGCCACTTCAGCAGATTTGAGAAGTAGGAGAAAGAGGAAGAGGAAGAGGAAGGGGAAGGGGAAGGGGAAGGGGAAGGGGAAGGGGAAGGGGAAGGGGAAGGGGAAGGGGAAGGGGAAGGGGAAGGGGAAAAGGGAGGGAAAAAAAAAAAATCACGTGGGCTATTGCTGCATACTTCGGAGCTGTTGACTCACAAGCAGTACTGGTCAAAGCCTGGGAAGAGTACTCATGCTCATTCTCTTGGCCAAGCAGCAGCGCATCATTCATTGAAAAGGGGAAGATGTTCTGAACTAAAGTTGGCCTTGAAGGACTTTACAGCAAATGAAAGCAGAATGTTGGTAACAGACCAATTTACGCAGGCCGTGCGACAATACAGGAAGCTATTAACTACAGCTCATGTTTTCAAACCACACCAGGCTCCACAACGCCTTGGAAAACCCATTGGGCAAAGTTACTGAGACAGAGTCCACAAAATAAGACCAACTTCAATGTCTGACAGCTTTGACACCTTAAAAAACACATCAGGTCTGCATGCGTGTTCCGAACGACTGCAGTACCTACAGTGGAACTTACAACAAAGCAAGCGCCCAAAAATACTGAAATAAAGTATATAACACACACACTAGTTTTATGACAGACACCCACTCCGAGGAATAACTAACTACTTCTAATGCTATGCGTTGGGATTTAATACTCCATTCAAATCATAATTAGCTAGGTGGCCAAGTCACAAGGCTCACTTAAAAACTGTAATGCAACATTTCAATTTTACAATAATTGTCAGCTCTTTCTCATCCCTTCAAAATATCTTCACATGAATTAAGCAACGCTGACAAAACTGGCTGAATTCCTTTCGCGCTGGCCCCGCCAGGTATATAGCTCTATTATTAGTACATTTCTAAATATCAAAGTAAAATCAACTTTGCAGACTGCAACCAGAAACGTATGTTAAACTTGATCTGGTGTTGGATTACAGTCCAACACCCACTAATAACCTGACATGTTCCTGCATGCTTGGGCTTTTCAGCATATCCACCTGTATCTCCTAATGGAGTTGACATGGTTTTTGACACGCTTGACATATAATGGAAATGAAACAAAGTATTTGATACACTCGAATTCGATAATGTCCTTTCATGAGACGTGCATTTACTTTGAGTCTACCAATCACAAAAGAAAGGCACTTTTTCTTCCTGGCGAAAATCGGCACAATATACTCAAAACAAATATCCTTATTTTAGAGCCTGTAAAAAATAACTATCCGTCTAACTTTTACAAGAAAACAGGTACCTCATTGCTCTCAATCACTATCCAGAGAGAAATCCGCTCACCATACTTTGAGAGATGCCCTCGATTATTCCAATCCACTCCCGTGTAGCGCACGTGGAATTCTTCCACATAATAATTAGGAGCAGAAGTAGGCCATTCGGCCCCTCAAGCCTGCTACGCCATTCAATAAGATCATGATCTTCTACCTCAACTCCACTTTCCTGCCCTATCCCCATATCCATCGATATCCAAAAATCTATTGATCTCGGTCTTGAATATACTCAACGACTGAGCCTCCAGTCCTCTGGGGTGGAGAATTGCAAAGATTCAGAACCCTCTGAGTGAAGAAGTTTCTCCTCATCTCAGTCCTAAATGGCCGACTCCTTCTCCAGAAATTGTGACCTTTGGTTCTAGACTCCCCAGCTAGGGGAAACATCCTCCCTGCATCTACTGTTATGCCCTGTAAGCACTGTGTATGTTTCAATGAGATCACCTCTCATTCTTTTTAACTCGAGAATATAGGCCTAGTCTACTCAGTCTCTCATTAGGACAATCCCCCCCCCCCCCATCTCACATTCACTGCAATATGGCGTTTGAAATAGTTTCCACAGTGCTACTTTTATGATGCACTTTTCCAAGTCAAGATGGCAGTTGTTCCGAGCCAAGCTCCTAAGTATACATGAAATTTATTCACAAAGAATTTTAAAACATCAAGGAACTGAGTTTATTCCCCTTCTCATGACCAACTAAGCTTCTCACCACCACATCAGTGGCACTACTACTTTTAAGATACAGTACATTAATAAAAACATTCGGCAGGAACTTGCAAATATAAAAGGGGGAGGGGGGGGGGGGAAAGAAAGGAGAGAAGTTTTCTTAAATAGCAGGTATGAGTTTGAGGACCCGCTGATTCAGCTATTTAGCCCTGGCCGAGAATGAACAAAAAACATTGTAATTTTACACCGGACTTCAAGAATAACATATCCACATGAATATCAAGAAAACTTAACTTTTCTACTACTTTTCCAGAATGATTCACACACTTTGTACAAGAATAATTCATTTTGGTTGCAGGGTGGGGGGGGGGGGGCAGAAATAAATCAACAAGAGTCTTGTCTGGAGAACCAGAATCAAAGCCTAATCTTTATAGATCAGTAGTGTGTCCAAGTGTGCAATGCAGGAAGGAAGGAGATTGTACAAGTGCAGGATCACTGCCAGGGCCAGAATATCAATACAAAATTTCAGACATAGCAGGCATTAAAAAAAAGCATTAAGACATTCAGGCAAGTTTTGATGCTGGGCTTCGTGAAACTCTGCAGGGCAACAGAGCCTCACCTTATTTTGATGCTTTCACTCACTAAAACCTCATGAGAATTTGGTCACAGCGAAGAGGTCGTAGTGTCTCAGAAGGCCGCTTTGGGGCAGGTTCGGCTCCTGAAGAACCATGGTGGATGCCACTAACAGAATATTGCAATTAAAAAAAAGAGTAGAACGTTCAAAAATGTCACAAATGCAGTAGCTACAATTTCAGGCCAGGAAGGCGACTCTTTGGGGACAGTGGAGAAAGAGGATGAAGATTTATAAAACAATTTAAAATGATTACGGGTATGGCCACGACACTGTTTACCCATTTACTGGCGGTGAAAGCATTCCTTTGAAAACAATGAGAATTCCTGTAGTTTCCAGCCAGATCCTGAAAGAAAGTACGAAAGAAACCTTAGGTGTACTTCCAAAGGCGAGGGGGTCACAGCTAGTCATTTACAGAACACCATCCATAAATTGGAGTTTTTACAAGGGCACAAAGAGTCTTAAGCATATGAGGAGATAGAGCACTTAAAAAAAGTGGGAGTTTAATTGTTCTTTTATGCTTATGCATCATTGGACACCCTATCATTGCACCCTTTAATCACCAGAGGGATTTCTACATCAATATTAGCAACAAAAACATTTACTTTGTAGACTGCCCTTTGAAAGACACTGGAATATTCATTCGGTTTTTCTCTCCAGTTTGTCGAGTACCTCATCAGCAGCATAGGCAGTCCCTCGAAATCGAGGAAGACTTGCTTCCACTCCTGAAGTGAGTTCTTTGGTGGCTGAAAGTCCAATAAGAGAGCCACAGTTAGTCGTTGAGGGAAAGGGTGGGTGGGACTGGTTTGCCGCACGCTCTTTCCGCTTGATTTCTGCACGCTCTCGGCGATGAGACTCGAGGTGCTCAGCGCCTTCTCAGATGCACTTCCTCCACTTAGGGCAGTCTTGGGCCAGGGACTCCCAGGTGTTGGTGGGGATGTCGCACTTTATCAGGGAGGCTTTGAGGGTGTCCTTGTAACGTTTCCGCTGCCCACCTTTGGCTCGTTTGCCGTGAAGGAGCTTCAAGTAGAGCACTTGTTTTGGGAGTCTCATGTCTGGCATGCGAACAATGTGGCCTGCCCAGCGGAGTTGAATGGTCAGTGCTTCAATCACACTCGATGCTGGGAATGTTGGCCTGGACGAGGATTTATAGGATCTTGCGGAGACATCGTTGGTAATATTTCTCCAGCGACGAGGTGTCTGTTGTACATGGTCCATGTTTCTGAGCCATACAGGAGGGCAGGTATTACTACAGCCCTGTAGACCATGAGCTTGGTGGCAGTTTTAAGGGCCTGGTCTTCAAACACTCTTTTCCTCACTCAAGTACCTACACACTGGACTCTCAACCGAGAGAAAAAAAGACTTGGATTTCAATAGTTCCTTTCATGACCTCTGGACGTCTCAAAGTGTATTAAAGCCAACGATGTACTATTTGGGGTGTAGTCACTGTTGTAATGTAGGAAACGCGGCAGCCAAATTGCACACAGGAAGCTCCCACAAACAGCAATGTGATCCTGACCAGATAATCTGTTTTTTTTGTTATGTTGATTGAGGGATAAATATTGGCCAGGACACCAGGGATAACTCCCCTGCTCTGCTTCGAAAGTGCCATGGGATCTTTTACGTCCACTTGAGAGCGCAGACGGGGCCTCGGTTCAACGTCTCATCTCAGACAGTGCAGCGCTCCCTCAGTCCTGCACTGGAGTGTCAGTCTAGATTTGTTTTGTGCTCAAGTCTCTGGAGTGGGAGAGAGAAGAGTAAGCAGTCAAGTTTTTCTTCTGTGCAAATTCTGTGATCATGGTGAGGGATGTTATTGGTGGGAAACAGAACACTCTTCGTTTCAGGTACCCAGTATCAAGCACGCCCAGGTTTAGTGTAGAGTTGGGGCAACTTTGTGCCATGGCATATGTCCACTGGGAACTTGATTGTGTCTGCCCGACTCAATCATGGAGAACTCTTGCAACCAGCAGAGATGGAACATTCATCCCATTCACCTGGGCTCGATTCAAACCTAGGTCCCAGACGTGACTGGTTAGTGTTTAACCTACTACACCATCCAGTCACCAAATATTCATCTTTTGATTGACTTTCATTCTTCGATTACAACAGGGCAAGTTTTTACAGTCAACACGGTTGTTTGGGGGAAGAAACTGCCCAGGGAACCCACCAATCAAACACACCATCTAAAAGGCACTTCAACAATGCATGTGTGTCACTGGTTCAGATTTGCTAAAGGCAGGGGGGCCAGGAATACCACCAATTGTTCCAATTGCCAAGTTGGAGGTATGGCTGCTGACATCAGGACACACATCTTTTAGTCTGTTAACTGTCCTGTACTTTAAATGACCCGGCTCATCATTAGTTTTTATTATCATAACTGTTGCACATGCTTCTGAAACACACCATTGGTAAACAGAAGAATACATTCAAACTGGCTATAGAGTGAACCTCAATCTTTCAGATATCAAGGCAGCAACACTTCACGCACGCACGCTCGTCCGTCAAGTTATTCATGCGCAGATCGCTGGGATTCAGATCTGGTCTAGAGTCCAGGTGCACTGCATAATTGTAAAAGCAAGAGAGCAGAGCATTTAACTGCTTTCCCATGACCTGGACTTTGGGAACCACCAAATATAAAAACAGCTTAATAGTATATATGACAGGCACTGGCATCATCTGTGGAAATCTCCACTGACTTAAATGCCTCTCTCAAATATTGGCCGGGGGGGGGGGGGGGGGGAGGAATTTCGAAACCACTTGAAGTGGAGTCTGCTGTTGATGCAGGTCACTAGAACATAATAACAAGAAATAGGAGGAGTCCATTCGGCCCCTCGAGCCTGCTCCGTCATCAAATAAGATCATGGCTGATCTTAGATCTCAACTCCACTTTCCTGCACTATCCCCATATCCCTTGATTCACTTAATATTCAAAAATCTATCGATCTTGGTCTTGAATATACTCAATGACTGAGCCTCCACAGCCCTCTGGGGCAGAGAATTGCAAAGATTCACCACCCTCTGAGTGAAGAAATTTCTTCTCATCTCAGTCCTAAATGGCTGACCCCTGATTCTGAGACTGTGACCCCTGGTTCTAGACTCCCCCAGCCAGAGGAAACATCCTCCCTGCATCTAACCTGTCAAGCCCTGGAAGAATCTTGTCACAGAATACCAAGACGTAGATCTGCACGTGCAATTCTCCAGGTGGCCAGTTTTTGATCATCACTGGGTCACCAGGAGAGGATCCTTGCAAAAGGAACCGTTTGCTTTCCAACTCCACAGGAACGGAGAAACACACACGCAAGTCACCCCTGGATCACTCTTGTGCACCTCCTTATGGCCAGTTACAGAGCTGAGGTAACAAGGGCCCACAAACAGATCAACTCTCCATCCTCTGGTACACAACTGAAAGAAAATTAATGCAATTGGAAAGCTCAAATGGATAACAGAGCTGAAAATAAATAAAACCCAAAGAATCAGAGCAAGGATAAGGAGGTCGATGCCACACTCACTCCGCCAATTTCTCACTGTGCTGCCAGAGGTGTCAGAAAAAAAGGCTTCACATCAGGTGTGTGGTGGGAAGAGTTAGTTTCCCCTTTCATGCCATTTATTTTCCCCTCACCTCTCCGTAAAGCCCAAGCCCATTCAAAACATGAATACTACTCCTATAATCGGGCATGATTCTTCTAGTGTCTGCCATGTACTTGAGGAGGATACTTGAAACGGCTTGTTTGATCGATGAGCTTTCTCTCCTGTCTAGCCTCCATCTGACAGGTTATAGGCTTTTAAAACCCAACCTTCACATCACTTAATCATGACTTCTGGGCTTACCTTTACTTGGCCTCTCTCCCCTTTTCACATCACCTAGGTTACTCAATTAAAAAAAAAACATGCAGCGCTGCTCTAATGTGCATCTTGGCGACTTGTTTCAGAGATGTATTGGTGTCGATTTGGAAGCAAGTTGCTCACCCAGCCATACGTGGTATTGCCAGAGACAGACCAAGGAAAAGGCGAGGAAGAAAAGAAAGCAGAAGGATTGGTGGCAGTACAACCAAAGTCATGGGATAAAAAATACACACGAGCTGCTCGAAGATGCTTTGTAAATACATACATGCACATCAATAGTGCACCAGTTTCTTTTGTGGTACTTAAAGTTGGGGGGGGGGGAGGAACCTTAATACCATGGGAGGCGGTTTAATATCAAGACCTATTCCATAATGTTATTGTTTAGTTGGTAGCACCCTTGCCTCGCAATCAGAAGTCTGTGGGCTCAAACCCCACTCCGAGACAGACATTTTAGTGCAGCATGGAAGGAGTGCTGTACTTTGGAGATGTCGTCTTGCAGATGAGATTTTAAACCGAGGCCCCTTCTGCCTCTTTAGGTGGATGATGTAGATCCCATATCACAATTTGCAAGAGGAGCAAGGAGCTCTCCCTTAACTAACACCACTAAAACACTCATTGAGCCCATGAGCGCTTGTCCATTTTGTGCACAGCAGGATCCGACAATCACATTCACCAATCCAAGTGACCACTTTTCAAAAGTAGTTCATTTGAAGATTTTTTGATCATTTGAAAAATGCCATAAAGTGCTATATAATTGCAGTGCATTCTACCACTCTGCACAAGTGATTAAAAAAAAGTTGCAGAAAAGGAGAGTTAAGGTCAAAGATCAGCCATGAACTTATTGAACAGCAGAGCAGGCTCGAGGGGCCGTATGGCTTACTCGTGCTCCTAATTTTTATATTATATAATAGAAATGGCAAACTCAGTTTCTAGAACACTTTCAGTATGATAATGTATGTTTATCAATTCTGATAAACGTTTTTTTTTTAAATGCAAATCGGTGTTAGAATTTCAGGACCTTAATAAACTGCCTAGTTCAAACTCCCACAGCAAAGCAAAAGAGGAAATAGCAGAGGCTCTGACCATCATTTTCCATCAAGTCTGGCTTCGTGTGGCGCCAGAGGACTGCTAATGTTGTACCTTTGTTTAAGAAGGGAGAAAGGGATAGACCGAGTAATTATAGGCCAGTCAGTCTAATCTCAGTAGTGGGAAAAAATCCTGAAGGACAGGATAAATCTACATTTAGATAGACACAGGTTAATCAGGGACAGTCAGCACGGATTTGCTAAGGGAAGGTCGTGTCCGACTAACTTGATTGAATTTTGAGAGGAGGTAGCCAGGAGGGTCGATGAGGGCAGTGTGTATGATGTAGTATACATGGATTTTAGCAAAGCAGTCCACATGGCAGACTGGTCACGAAAGTAAAAGCCCATGGGATCCAGGGCAAAGTGGCAAGTTGGATCCAAAATTGGCTTAGAGGCAGGAAGCAAAGGGTAACGTTTGATGGGTGTTTTTATGACTGGAAGGAGGTTTCCAGTGGGGTTCTGCAGGGCTCAGTACTAGGTCCCTTGATTTTTGAGATATACGTCAATGATCTAGACTTGAATATAGGGGGTATGATTAAGAAGTTTGCAGATGATACTAAAATAAGCTGTGTGGTTGATAATGAACAAGAAAGCTGCGGACTGCAGGAAGATATCACTCAACTGGTCAGGTGGGCAGAACAGTGGCAAATGGAATTTAATCCGGAGAAGTGTGAGGTAATGCATTTGGGGAGGGCTAACCAGGAAAGGGAATACACATTAAAATGGTAAGATACTGAGAAATGCAGAGGAATAAAGGGACCTGGGAGTGCATGTCCACAGATCCCTGAAGGTAGCAGGCCAGGTAGATAAGGTTAAGGCAGCATACGGAATGCTTGCCTTTATTAGCGGAGGCATAGAATACAAGAGCAGGGAGGTTAGGCTTCAACCAGATAAAACACTGCTTAGGCCGCAGCTGGAGTAGTTAGTGCACACAGTTCTGGTCACCGCATTATAGGAAGGACGTGATTGCACTGGAGAGGGTACAGAGGAGATTTACGAGGATGTTGCCAGGAGTGGGGAATCTTAGCTATGAGGACAGATTGGATAGGCTGGGTTTGTTTTCCTTGGAACAGAGGAGGCTGAGGGGAGATCTCATTGAGGTGTATAAAATTATGAGGGGCCTGGATATAGTGGATAGAAAGGGCATATTTCCCTTAGCAAAGGGGTCAACAGCCAGGGGGCACAAATTTAAAGTAATTGGTAGAAGGTTTAAAGGGGATTTGAGGGGAAATGTCTGCACCCAGAGGGTGGTGGGGGTCTGGAACTCACTGCCTGAAAGGGTGGTAGAGGCAGAAACCCTCATATTTAAAAAGTACTTGGATGTGCACTTGAAGTGCCGTAACCTGCAGGGTTACGGACCTAGAGCTGGAAAGCCTCTTGTTGGCTGAGACGGGCACGATGGCCCAAAATGGCCTCCTTCCGTGCTGTAAACTTCTATAATTCTATAATGTCTCCGACCACACAGTGCGTTCCAGTGAATAAGTCTGCATGTCAGTAGGGAGATCACATTTAGTAGAGCAACGCTGTCCAAAATTATTTTCATCCTTGGGGACAGTGATAAACAAGCACGCCTTCAGATCTCCAGTGGCACACTGGTTCAAGTGAATTTATTTCACAAGACTCCAGACGCAAGGGTAGAAAACCATCCACACCAGCAGTCAGCTGCAAAGAAACCTATTCCTGGATCCAAGGACCACATTCTAACCTGCCAAATCACTTCCTCTTCACTCTGGTTCTATAGAATTCCTGATCCGGACAGAACTCGATGCAAGATCCTGATCCAAGCACATTTTCCCCTGTGATCCAGGCCTTCCAAGCTCAAACTGAAGATTGTTACCATTTCATTGACAAAAGCAAATACATTGCAAGTCTTATCTTTTCTACATCAATAGTTGTAGCTGTCCCAGTCCGCAAAACAAAAATGTCCTCTTTAGTCTCCATGGGCTAGGCATCTTCAGAGGGTTGGGAAGTATCTAGTTTCAAAAACATCCACCATAAGCTCCTTTAATGCCAGTACTAGGTCAGAAAGAGAATTCACCCTTCAATTTCCCCTTGCTCTTTGAAATTGCCTGCCCTCTATTTGGCTTTTCCTTGACAACACAGCTGTGACGGGGAAGTCACCACATTAAGGATGGTAGGTGCAGAGCACCACCTTGACACTCTGGCACAGCTCCCTGAAAGCACCAGGGTGGTGCCCACTACACCAAGCTTCAATTAGGATATTTTATACTGCTTTGATTTACAGTGGAGTAAACGAGGCCACAAGACAAACACTGCAGGATTAGCTCCCGATAGCTTAAATGAGTAAGAGCACTAGCCAGTGTGCTAATGTGTTAGTGTGTCAGCCGTGGCTCAGTGGGTAGCACTCTCGCCTCCAAGTCAGAGGTCATGGGTTCATGTCCCACTCGAGACTGGAGCACAAAAAGCAAGGCCGACACTCCAGTGCAGTGCTGAGGGAGCACTGCACTGACGGAGGTGCTGTCTTTCGGATGAGACCAAGGCCCCGTCTGCTCTCAGGTGGACGAAAAGATCCCACGGCACTATTTCAAAGAAGAACAGGGGAGTTCTCCCCGGTGTCTGAGCCAATATTTATCCCTCAACCAACATCACTAAAACAGATTACCTGTTCATTGGAGCTTGCTGTGCATAGGTTGGCTGCTGCTTTCCCTACGTTACAACAGTGACTACACTTCAAAAGTACTTCATCAGCATGGGATGTCCTGTGGTCATGAAGGCGCTATACAAATGTAAGTCTTTGAGTGAACCGCACAGAGCAGGAAATTCAAGATTCAACCCTGGTCTTTACTGGGCTTTCTCTCATCTCAGCTAGGGCAACATTGGGAACGTTACAATCCTCATTTGTATCCAGTGTGGATGTCAAGCAAAGATAGCTTTGAGCTGGCACTATGGGCCCAAGTTTCCACACTATAAAAAACGGGCGCCCCTCCGAGCTGGACGCCCGTTTTTGGCGCCGGAAAAAAAACTCGCGATTCTGGAGAGCCCTGCAGCTCCTTGTCTGCTTGGCGTGGCGCCCAGGGGGGCTGAGCCTACACTCGCGCCGATTTTGTAAGTGGGAGGGGGCGGGTACCATTTAAATTAGTTTTTTTCCTGCCGGCAACGCTGCACGTGCGCGTTGGAGCGTTCTTGCACGCGCAGTGTAAAGGAAACATTGGCACTCGGCCATTTCTGTAGTTCTTTGTAGCTGTTTAGTTTTTGAACATTTTTTAATAAAAGCACTTTGCAATCAGCACGGAGAAGGCTGCAGGAAGCCTCAGAAAGTTGAGGCAGCCGTTTCCCGACGACCTCCCCCTTTTGTCGTCGGGAAATGGCTCCTCAATTTCTGAGGCTTCCTGCCGCCTTCTGTCTCCTTCCCTTCCCCCTCCTCCTCCCCCCCCCCCCCCCCGCTTTTGCCTCCTCCTCCTCCTCCCCCCCCCCCCCGCCGCCGCCGCGTTCGGTCGGTCGGTTGGGTCCCTCCCACCCGCCCGCCGTCTGGAATGGCTTCCCCCCCCCCCTTCGTTCGGTCGCTCGCCCGCCGTCTGGAACGGCTTCCTTCCCCCCCCCCCCCCCCCCCACCCCCCGCGTTCGGTCGGTTCCCTCCCGCCCGCCCGCCGTCTGGAACTGCTCCCCCCCCCCACCCCCTGGCGTTCGGTCGGTCGGTCGGTTCCCTCCCGCCCACCTAGAACGGCTTCCTTCCCGCCCCCCGCGTTTGGTCGGTTCCCTCCCTCCTTCGGGAACGGCTGCCTCGTTTTGTGAGGCTTGCTGCAGCATTCTTCCTGGCTGAAGCATTTTCACACAGGTAGGAAGATGGTTTATTTAATCTTTTCTTTGCTTATTAAATTTTTATTCAGGTTGGATTTATTTGTATAATATTCGTTCTGGACGCCTAATTTGTAACCTGCGCCTGTTAGTTTGGAGTACGTTTTCACTGTGGAAACTTTCAAATCAGGCGTCAGTGGCCAGACACGCCCACTTTTGAAGAAAAAATTCTGTTCCAAAGTGGAACTGTTCTACCTGACTAGAACTGCAGAAAAAAAGTGGAGAATTGCGATTTCTAAGATAGTCCGTTCTCCACCAGTTGCTCCTAAAAATCAGGCGCAAATCATGTGGAAACTTGGGCCCTATGGAACTGTACTCCACCAACAGTTGGCAACTTCAGGAGAGCAGAATTAAAGGGACGGGGGGTGAAGAAAGAAGGGTGGAAAAATTGAACGTCTTCATTTCCTGCATACTTATTTCAGTGCAAGACCACAGCGTTCCCCAAATTAATCAGATTTTCATCTGGAGTGCTTAGAGAAGCTAAGCAGATATTGTGTCCAGGTTGTATCTTGTGCTGAGGACTCCATTTTGTGAATAAAAAGCAGTGTCTGCAGAAAGCTGCTGAAGCAGACATTATCTGGAACAGGTCCAGATCAGCTCAGACCCTTAAGGCCCCTTCGTGGCTGGTACAAGTTGGAGTCAGAAAAATAGCTGTTTGTTCTTTGTGTAGTTCTGACCTCTGGTAGATAATTCTATCTTTCCTGCAGCCGAAGGAGTAGCATTTACCTTTTCCCTAGATGTCGAGTGAAGGCCGTGGATATCGACCAGACAGCAAATCTCTGGAATGCAGAGCTAATGAAAGTTCATGTAAATTAAGGGTACAGGTCATGTAGGTATTTGATGCAATGCCCTGAAGCTGAGGGTATAATAACTGGACCAATGTAATGTGAAATTAGGGAAGAGAGGGTTGGCCAGTCTGTTACTGAGCTCAGAAACTGTAGCGCAAGGTTTCCCCACAGTCTTCGCATCATTAAGTGTGGAGTCTGAGTATCATTTCCTCTAATAAATCTATAGGCTCAGAGTCTAGAACACTCATTCCTGCCACAGAAACGACTCCATACTTTTCTCTTGAGCATTTCCAACAAGCTAGTTGCTCCCCAATTTTGTAGTTGTCTGACAAAGGAAGATATTGAAATAGGTGATCCCTTCAAAGCACGTTATGGCAATAGAAAACACGAGACTTGGAAGGTTGGCCCTACAGATATGCTACGAAATCTCCTCAGCAACAAACATGGGCACTTTCTCACACAGTTCCAGCAACTGAGTCTGCCTACAAAACGGCCAAAAAACAATTCAGCGCTTTCAAATACAGCAGTACATTTAGAGGTCTAAATGTAGTCTCCTTAAGGAATGCATTATTTTGTATTTGTTTTAACAAAGACTCTTGTGTTGTTTTAATCTGGATTCAGTCAACTCAAAATGTATACTTAATCCCAACACAGAATTCCACTAAACCAGACTATTCCCCATTCACTTAAACAGCAGAGAATTCCTGATCCAAGCATAACACAACACTAAATCGTGATCCAAGCATAAAACATTACACAACCCATTGAATTTTAATACTCAGCAGACTAAAACCAAGTTCCACCTCGCCACCAAAGTACATTTTCAAAAGTTCACATTTTTGCAGAATCAGTGTGTAAAATACCCACCTGAAATACTCCTCATCCGACCCCCATCTTCTGAAGACACCAACTCGTGCAGGGCTACAGTTTCACAGGTGCATTTCATGTCACCATTCTTCACATGCAAGTCTAAATAGTGACTGTTGGTAGGCTATTTGACCGTAGGAGCGAGCACAGTCCTGTTCCGACTCGATATCCACACATGTGCAGTCTCCAACTGTGGTCACTGTTGGTTGGTTTGTCCCCTTCTTCGTCGAGGAGACACAGAGACCAATTTCAGCATCTCTGCCACCCCAATTATCAGCCAATTCCGCATAGACTGGGAATGTAACCAGGAATCTTCGGATCTGTATGGTTCAGTTACTCACTACCTTGACCAAGGTCCCCGGCCTGCGAGCACCAGCGGAGCAGGCCGGGGAGCGGAAGGAGCAGCACGTGCTAGAGCAGGAGGGCAACGGCAGTGAAGAGGGATGTCACCAAGATCCAGGTCGCTGATTGAAGCGTGGGCAGGTACAGCAGGAACGGCGAGAGATTGTAGAGGGACGTGATCAGGGCCCAGGAGAGGCGCGAGTTCGGGACCCAGAAGAGCCGAGGGCCCAGGGGCAGCACGGGCCAGCCCACACTGCGATGTGTGCGCGCACTAGGTCCGTGCATCAGAGCCGGTCTCCAGTCGCCTTGGTTAATCCTTGCCACTAGGCCAAGACCTAGCTCTGTTGAGCCTGTGTGGTGGCTGGTGTGCAACGGTCACCACACGTTAAAAAAAATCCACGCACAGGCATCTTCCACCCTTCAACGTGTAGTTCGGGATCTGGAATATCAGGTACTTCATTGAAACACCTGTGAACATTTTGACATGGAAGCAAGTCATCCTCGATTTGATGATGATGACCTTGACCAACCAAACCATCAAAGGTCAGTTAAATATCTTCGGTTTTTATTTGGAGTGACTATAGCCGATTTTGCACGGTGCTCGTTTAGCTTGGATTCCAGGAGCCTCCACCCAGTGTTTACACTATTAAAGCTATCTCTCATGTCAAAGACAGATTAGTAGAGCAATGGATCCACAATTCTGGCGATAAGACAGTATGAGAGAGCTGGATTTAGTGTAAACACAGAGTGCTAGCTCATGAACCTGGGCCTCCCCAAATCCAAAAAGCATCATCATAGGCGGTCCCTTGAACGAGGATGACTTGCTTCCACACCAGAAGGGATGAGTTCATAGACGTTTCAATGGAGGATCCGATGTTCCAGTCCTGAACTCCAGGGGTGGAAGATGCCTGTGCGTGGAATTTTTTTAACGTGTGGTGACCGTTGTACACCAGCCACCACACAGGCTCGAGCTAGGTCTTGGTCCAGTGGCAAGGGTTAACCAAGACTACTGGAGACTAGCTCTGCTGCACGGACCTAGTGCACACACATATCGCAGTGTGGGCTGGCCCGTGCTGCCCCCAGCTCTTCTGGGCCCCGTACCCTCATTTGCCGCACCTCCGCTACGACCTTCCCGCTCCTCTGCTGTACCTGGGTCCCGCAACGTTTCCAGTGCATAGAGTGATGAGCAAATTAGCTGTGTCGGCCAGCAACAGAAATCATGATCCAAACACAACAATTGTACACAAACCCGTTTGTCAAGAAAACATGAATTAGAGACTTAGTGAAAATACTACAAACTGATTCTACCTTTGGCCATCTCTGGAAATGATGCAGATTATCTCTATTCTCTTTGTTGTCGTGTTCATTCTCCCAGCACAGTCATCAACGGTCACATTATCAGGACTAAATGATAACATTCTTCATTTCCACATGCCTTAGCAATTATTTTTTCAATATAAGCTGCTTGTGGACATGGAAATTAAAAGGTTTCCAATTAAATAACAAATGTAAATTAAAAAACCTTCACTGATAATTTGTTCAAAACACTGCTTTTTTTTTTTTACACATACATTAGAAATAACAGTTACGCTGTCTAAATTCTCTTCAGTAGTCACTTTCTGCAATTATACAAGGGCACCCAAGCAGCTTCTTGACAGCTTCATCATCATAGGCAGTCCCTCGAAATCGAGGAAGACTTGCTTCCACTCTGTAAAAGTGAGTTCTCAGGTGACTGAATTACAGTCTCTGTCACAGGTAGGACAGTCAGTCAGTCATTGAAGGAAAGGGTGGGTGGGGTGTCTGGTTTGCTGCACGCTCCTTCCGCTGCCTGCTCTTGTTTTCTGCACGCTCTCGGCGACGAGACTCGAAGTGCTCAGCGCCCTCCCGGATGCTCTTCCTCCACTTAGGGCGGTCTTTGGCCAAGGACTCCCAGGTATCAGTGGGGATGTTGAACTTTATCAGGGAGGCTTTGTATACAACTTAGTATACAAGTGAACCACAGTGTGCAACTGAGCCACAAGGAAGGTGTAGGAAGGGAACGGTACCATATTGGTAATGTTTTAAAAACAGAAAATGCTGGAAATCTCAGCAGGTCAGGCACCATCTGTGGAAAGAAACAGAATTAACGTTTCAGGCCGATGACCCTTCGTCAGAACTGGCGACCTGAAACGTCAACTCTCTTTCTCCCGCCACAGATGCTGCCTGACCCGCTGAGATTGCCAGCATTTTCTGTTTTTAATTCAGATTCCAGCATCCGCAGTATTTTGCTTTTGTATTAGTGGTAATATTACTGGACTAGTAATCCAGAACAGGAGTTCAAATCCCACCACGGCAGCTGGGGAATTTAAATGGAGTTAAATCAATCAGTAATAAAAAGCTAGTATCAGTAATGGTGGCCACGTAACTACCGGATTACAGTAAAAACCCATCTAGTTCTAGTGTCCTTTAGGGAAGATAATCTGCCATCCTTACTCGGTCTGGCCTGTGTGAGACTCCAGGCACACCCGGTCTGGCCTGTATGTGACTCCAGACCCACAGTGATTTATTTGGCTCTTAACTGGCCTAGCAAGCCACTCAGGGGCAATTAGGGATGGGCAGTAAATACTGGAACTGCCAGCGACGCCACATCCTGTGAATGAATTTTTAAAAAAGATTCAATTACCCATTCAGACTAAGTTAATCCAGCTATAGCACAACAGCAACTGGCCTCAGGTGTCCCTTTGCTAGGGAATGAATGGAAGAAGAGTGCCTGATCACTAGTCAGCGACCCCGGATGGAAATCAAGTGGGTACACTGACGTCAGACAAGAAAGATCAAACTTACCTTTATAATAGCACCATTCACTTCCTCACGACATCCCAAAGAGCCTCACAACCGATGAAGTACTTGAAGTGTAGTCACTATTGTAATGTAGAGAAATGCAGCAGCCAAAATTGCACACACAAACAGCAATGTGATGAATGACTAGATAATCAGTTTGCGTGGCGGCGGTTAAGGGATAAATATTGGCCAGGACACCAGGGGAACTCCCCTGCTATTCTTCGAATAGTGCCATGGGATCTTTTACATCCATCAGAGGGGGAAAATGGGGTCTACTGCACAACGTCGAACGACTTGGGTTGTCACTTTCTCAAAGTAAATTTTAAAAGGCGGTCGGTCAGACAGAATCTTCGGTTGTCTGATGTTTACGAGGTTGCTGCATAGATGGTCCCTCGTTTACTCCTGGTAAACATCCCATTACTTCACACAAAATTGAAGACCAATAGGTCTGCAGTTGCCAGTGTCTGTTCTATCACCCTTTTTGAATTAACTTGGCAATAGTATATTTTTAAAGTGTTCCCTTGATCAGACAAGCTTAAAAAAGTTACACATCAAGTATTCTGCACTCTGTTCTAGGTATTTAATGACGGCACAAGAAAAGATGCAAGGACTGCAGAGCTTTCTGAGCATGCAGAAGTCCAGTGTTCCTAACGATACACAAACAAGAAAGAATAGAACATGGTTCGAACAGATTTTCGTGAGCCAGTGGATTTCAAAAGTGACAATGTGTATCACAAGGAACATACGCAGGACATTAGCAAACTGGACATTTGTTTCTTCCTCAAAAATGTGAACTGATAATTCAACTCACTGGTATTTATGGGATGCTGTTGGTGTAGAATGGCTGCTGTGGTTGCCTACACAACAGTTGCTGCTCCACACAACACTACATAAATGCAAGTATTTCACTTCAAATATCAAGTACCAAAGACAAACTACTCATTTTTTTATAGCCCAAACAAATTTGAAGCCCGATTACACATTTCTTTTCAGACACTTGGATATTGGGTTAGAAAGTACATAAATTTCCATGTTTGGGAGTAGAAGTCACACTGAATCATTCTCTGTTGCACCTGCCAGTAATTCGAAATGTTAATATCCAGGTTGAAAGTATAAAAAAGATAAATTAGCATGAAGAAAATACTTGAATATTCAGGATCATTGTCTCTTATTTGACTGTTTCCTTGCAGTAAAAGTCCAAGTCACACCCAAGATTTACTGAGAAATGATTGTGGCTTATTTGCCAGAATTGGCATACCACAAAGCTGTTGCAAGGTTATTTTTGAAGTGCATCATGCAGACCATTACATCGTATACCAAACATTTAGCAGCTGCAAATGGGGCAGAAACTGGCTCCACAGGTAAACACCTTGGACCCGAAATTGGTCAACACACCGTCCGCGGACCGCCGACGTACCGCCCAAAATCGCGAAATTCATCAAAAAATACCTACATATTCGCTCGGCGGAAAATTCATCAGCGACATACCGCCAGTCGGTATGCATACCGTCCGCCCATGCACATCGCCGACATACCGCCCAAAATTGCAAAATTCATCACTTATCACCAACATACCGCCGATCCTGCAGACCGCCCTGGAAAAGGCGAAAGGCGGTTTTAAGTCGATCTTCAGTCGCTGTAATAGAAATTGTGTCGCTCAACCCCCAGTCTCTTGCCCTCCCCCACCGCAATCTCCACCGTCCCCACCCCTGCAATGATCTCAACCCCCCATTAAGTTCATTCTATATGTGTAAATAAAATAAAACCTGCAATCAAAATAAACAGGTGCTATTTTCTACAAGGGAATACTGTACATACCTCCACAGCGATCTCAGGCCGGCAGTCTCTGGACACTCGGCGATGCCTCTCCCGGTGAGGGGGGGGGGGGGGGGGGGAAGGGGAGGGAGCTTCACAGCAGCATGCCCACAACACTAAAGCCGAAGATTCCCGAGTGAAAAGGACTCACCGCCCGCACACCGGTGGCTGCTCTTCGCTCCCGCCCGCTGCGCTCCGCATACCGCCGAAAAAAAGTGTCATGAAAATGGCACACACTCCGCTCCAGCAGTACTGGGTGGTACCACTGAGAAATGGACAGACCATTGGCATCGACCAATTTCGGCCCCCTTGCCCATAGCATTACTCCACAGACGTGAGCATCGTGGGAAATGACATCCTTTGTGACTGTGACAAAGGTAAACTATCCCTCTTCGTCCTTCTCGACCTGTCTGCAGCCTTTCACACAGTTGACCACGCCATCCTCCTCCAACGCCTCTCCACCGTCGTCCAGCTGGGTGGGACTGCACTCGCCTGGTTCCATTCTTATCTAATCGTAGCCAGAAAATCACCTGCAATGGCTTCTCTTCCCACTCCCGCATCGTTACCTCTGGTGTTCCCCAAGGATCTATCCTTGGCCCCCTCCTATTTCTCATCTATATGCTGCCCCTTGGCAACATCATCCGAAAACACAGTCAGTTTCCACATGTATGCTGACGACACTCAGCTCCACCTCACTACCACTTCTCTCGACCCCTCCATGGTCCCTAAATTGTCAGACTGCTTGTCTGACATCCAATACTGGATGAGCAGAAATTTTCTCCAATTAAATATTGGAAAGACCGAAGCCATTGTTTTTAGTCCCTGCCTAAAAACTGCATTCCCTAGCCACCAACTCCATCCCCTGGACCTGATGCCTTTATATCCTAGGGTCTTAAGAGAAGTGGCTGCAGAGATAGTGAATGCATTGGTTGTAATCTACCAAAATTCCCTGGACTCTGGGACGGTCCCATCAGATTGGAAAACAGCAAATCTAACGCCCCTATTTAAAAAAGGAGGCAGACAAAAAGCAGGAAACTATAGACCAGTTAGCCCAACATCTGTCATTGGGAAAATGCTGGAGTCCGGTATTAAGGAAGCAGTAGCAGGACATTTGGAAAAGCATAATTCAATCAAGCAGAGTCAGCATGGTTTTATGAAAGGGAAATCATGTTTGACAAATTTGGAGTTCTTTGAAGATGTAACGAGTAGGGTTGATAAGGGGGAACCAGTGGATGTGGTGTATTTGGATTTCCAGAAGGCATTCGATAAGGTGCCACATAAAAGGCACAAGATAAAAGCTCACTGGGTTAGAGGTAATATATTAGCATGGATCGGGGATTGGCTAACTAATAGAAAACAGAGTCGGGATAAATGGGTCATTTTCCAGTTGGCAAACAGTAACTAGTGGGGTGCCGCAGGGATCGGTGCTGGGCCCTCAACTATTTACAATCTATATTAATGATTTGGATGAAGGGACAGAGTGTAATGTAGCCAAATTTGCTGATGATACAAAGATGGGTGGGAAAGCAAATTGTGAGGAGCACACAAAAAATTGGCAAAGGGATATAGATAGGCTAAGTGAGTGGGCAAAAATGTGACAGATGGAGTATAATGTGAGGTTATCCACTTTGGCAGGAAAAATAGAAAAGCAAATTATAATTTAAATGGAGAAAAATTGCAAAATGCTACAGTAGAGAGAGACCTGGGGGTCCTTGTGCATGAAATACAAAAAGTTAGTATGCAGGTACAGCAAGTAATCAGGAAGGCAAATGGAATGTTGGCCTTTATTGCAAGGGGGACAGAGTATAAAAGCAGAAAAGTCCTGCTACAACTGTACAGGGTATTAGTGAGGCCACACGTGGAATACTGCGTACAGTTTTAGTTTCCGTATTTAAGAAAGGATATACTTGCATTGGAAACTGTTCAGGGAAGGTTCACTAGGTTGATTCCGGAGATGAGGGGGTTGACTTATGAGGATCGGTTGAGTAGGTTAGGCCTATACTCATTGGAGTTCAGAAGAATGAGAGGTGATCTTATTGAAACTTAAGATAATGAGGGGGCTCGACAAGGTGGATGCAAAGAGGATATTTTCACTCATAGGGGAAACTAAAACGAGGGAACATAGTCTTAGAATAAGGGGCCACCCATTTAAAACTGAGATGAGGAGAAATTTCCTCTGAGGGTCATGAATCTATGGAATTCTCTGCCCCAGAGAGCTGTGGAGGCCGAGTCATTGACTATATTTAAGGCGGAGATAGACAGATTTTTGAGCAGTAAGGGAGTAAAGGGTTATGGGGAGCAAGCAGGGAAAGTGGAGCTGAGTCCATGATCAGATCTTATTAAATGGCAGAGCAGGCTCGAAGGGCCAAATGGCCTACTCCTGCTCCTATTTCTTATGTTCTTATTCTACCCTGCGTAAACTGGAGGTCATCCAAAACTCGGCTGCCCATCTCCTAACTCGCACCAAGTCCCGCTCACCCATCACCCCTGTGCTCGCTGACCTACATTGGCTCCCGGTTAAGCAACGCCTCAATTTCAAAATTCTCATCCTGGTTTACAAATCCCTCCATGGCCTCGCCCCTCCCCATCTCTGTAATCTCCTTCAGCCTCACAACCCTCCCCTGCCCCACCCGAGATGTCTGCGCTCCTCAAATTCTGCCCTTTTGAACATCCCTGAATATAACTGCTCAACCCATTTGTGGCCAGGCCTTCAGCTGCCTAGGCCCAAAGCTCTGGAACTCCCTCCCTAAACCTCTCCGCCTCTCTTTCCTCCTTTAAGACACTCCTTAAAACATACCTCTCTGACCAAGCAATTTCTGCTTAAATGTGGCTCGATGTCAAATTTATTTGTTTTGTCTTATCATCATCATAGGTGGATCATCACCACAAGTGGTCCCTCGTATCGAGGATGTCTTGCTTTCACGCCAAAAAAGGGATGAGGTCACCAGGTGTTTCAATGAAAGACCTAAATTCCAGGTCCCGAACTACATGTTGAAAGGTGGAAAACGCCTGTGCGTGGATTTTTTTTTTTTTTTTTTTTATAAACGTGTGGTGGCCGTTGCACACCAGCCACCACATGGGCTTGACAGAGCTAGGTCTTGGTCCAGTGGCAAGGATTAACCAAGACGACTGGAGACCAGCTCTGCTGCACGGACCTAGTGCGCACACATATCGCAGTGTGGGCTGGCCCGTGCTGCCCCTGGGCCCTCGCCTCTTCTGGGCCCTGAACTCACACCGCTCCTGGCCCCCAATCACGTCACTCCACAATCACTCGCCACTCCTGCGCCGCGATCCTGCCCACGCTCCAGTCAGCGACCAACCCAGTCATCCTCTTCACAGCCATCGCTCTCCAGTACCTTGAAGTGGTATGCTCCTTTGAAGGCCCCGACCTGCTGATGGTCCTTGCAGGTCAGGGCCGCCAACCTGTGAAGCGCCTTGGGACATTTTACTATGTTAAAGGTGCTATATAAATACATGTTGTTGTTGTTGTTGTTGAAGATAGATATTTTATATTATATATGAATCGAATATTATATATGTTACATTCTGCTTCTCCTACTGGAGAAGAGATAACACAGCAATTGTAAAATCTAGCTGACCCAGCCAATATCTCTAATAAATGAGTAGCTGCATCTCACTGGGCTATTCTGCTAAATATCTTCAAATATAGCAAACACCAGATAAATATATACATGTTACCTGATGGATCCGAATTGTGTTCAAAGCACTGGACTATCATTTTCCAAGCCGTTCCATTACATGCCAAACTCCAATGGACCAAATCCCTTCCCATGCACTCCCATTGTAATCGAATTCCAAAGGACCAAATCACTTCCATTCACTCAAATTCTAAACACATTCCATTGGACCAAATGCTTCCATTATAAGTGAATTCCAATGGATCAAATGGCTCCATTCATTCCCCTCGTGAGTGAATTCCAATGGACCAAATCCCTTCAGTTCACTTCTATTATCTAAAATTCCTAATCCAAGCATAAAGTATTCCCAATTACTGTATCCATGTGTTTGTAGTGCAGAACACTGAATATCCAGCACACCAGTTACCTCTTAAAACACCAACAGCCTTCAAAAGAGATGAATGGAGAGGGGGGGGGGGGGGGGGGAAGGTGGATTAGTTGAGTTGTATATTGCAATTAAAAATATATGAGTGGATTTGTATTAAATGAGGTGTACACAATATATACTACAAGGGTCAAGGTCTAGAGTGCAGGACATCATGACAGAGTGAAAGATAACAGGGTAAATCAGAAAGCAGTAATTAGGTGATTCCATACTTGGGAATTTAAAAGCATGTTAGTTGTAGGAAAGATGAAATATTGTGGGAGGTTAAGGAACTAGAGTTTTGAGGTCCTGGGAGAAAGTGAAAGAACAGGGCGAGCTTTCAATGAGCAAGTCTGGAATAATAACTCGGCAAGAAATGCCACCCTCAGGCATGGGAAGAAAAATTAGAGAAAACTGGGTGGAATTTTTTTTTTCTAAATAAGCAAAATCTGCAATCAAATCCCACTTTATTCCTTCCTTATACTGAGCCAGTGGATTAATGACAGCACCATCAGACAGAGAGCTAAAGTAACAAGGACAGAAAGTGCAAGATCAGGATTTCATTGCAGTCAGCACAATGTGCCAAATATTAAAATAATTCACATTAAACATCATTTACTCTCATCAACTCACTATCTTCAGCTTTTACTCTGCCATTCCCAAAGACAAGATAATCTCGGCTACTTTTTTTTTGACTGGCATCCCAAGGCTACCTCACCGACATATGTACCTGAACAAGAAGTGTCAGGGTATACACCCACAGACAGCACTACAACCAAGCCCAATTCAGTCCTGAGCTGTTGCCCACACACAATCACTAAGGAGGTGGTACTCAGTAAGATAATGGGACTAAAGGCAGATAAATCCCCTGGACCTGATGGCTTGCACCTTAGGGTCTTAAGAGAAGTAGCAGCAGAGACTGTGGATGCATTGGTTGTAATTTATTAAAATTCCCTAGATTCTGGAGAGGTCCCAGCAGATTGGAAAACTGCAAATGTAACGTCCCTATTTAAAAAAGGAGGCAGACAAAAAGCAGGAAACTATAGACTAGTTAGCCTAACATCTGTGGTTAGGAAAACGTTGGAGTCCATTATTAAAGAAGCACTAACAGGACATTTGGAAAAGCAAAATTCGGTCAGGCAGAGTCAGCATAGATTTATGAAGGGGAAGTCATGGTTGACAAATTTGCTGGAGATCTTTGAGAATGTAACGAACAGGGTGAATAAAGGGGAACCAGTGGTTGTGGTGTATTTGGACTTCCAGAAGACATTTGACAAGGTGCCACATAAAAAGGTTACAACACAAGATATAAGTTCACGGGGTTGGAGGCAAAATATTAGCATAGATAGAGGATTGGCTAACTAACAGAGAATCAGGATAAATGGTTAATTCTCTGGTTGGCAACCAGTAACTAGTGGGGTGCCGCAGGGATCAGTGCTGGGACCCCAACTATTTACAATCTATATTAACGACTTGAAAGAAGGGACCGAGTGTAACGTAGCCAAGTTTGCTGACGATACAAAGATGGGAGGAAAAGCAAAGAGGAGGACACAAAAAATCTGCAAAAGAACATAGACAGGTTAAGTGAGTGGGCAAAAATTTGGCAGATGGCGTATAATATTGGAAAGTGTGAGGTCATGCACTTTGGCAGAAAAAAATCAAAGAGCAAGTTATTATTTAAATGGAGAAAGATTGCAAAGTGCTGCAGTACAGGGGGACCTGGAGGTACTTGTGCATGAAACACAAAAGGATAGTATGCAGGTACAGCAAGTGATCAGGAAGGCCAATGGTATCTTGGCCTTTATTGCAAAGGGGATGGAGTATAAAAGCAGGGAAGTCTTACTACAGCTATACAAGGTATTGGTGAGGTCACACCTGGAATACTGCATGCAGTTTTGGTTTCCATATTTACGAAAGGATATACTTGCTTTGGAGGCAATTCAGAGAAGGTTCACTAGGTTGATTCCGGTGGTTGCCTTATGAGGAAAGGTTGAGTCGGTTGGGCCTCGACTCATTGGAATTCAGAAGAATGAGAGGTGATCTTATAGAAACGTATAAGATTATGAGGGGGCTTGACAAGGTGGATGCAGAGAGGATGCTTCCACTGATGGGGGAGACTGGAACTAGAGGGCACGATCTTAGAATAAGGGGCCGCCCATTTAAAACAGAGATGAGGAGAAATTTCTTCTCTGAAGATTGTGAATCTGTGGAATTCGCTGCCTCAGAGAGCTGTGGAAGCTGGGACATTAAATAAATTTAAGACAGAAAGAGACAGTTTCTTAATCGATAAGAGGATATGGGGTTATGGGGAACGGGCAGGGAAGTGGAGCGGAGGCCATGATCAGATCAGCCATGATCTTACTGAATGGCGGAGTAGGCTCGAGGGGCCGTATGGCCTACTCCTGTTCCTATTTCTTATACCTTTCCAACAGGAACCAATGAGTAGCAGTCAGAAGCAGGTTCAGTTTCTCTCCCCCACCCCCAACTCAAGGCGCTGAGGCCAACAGTAGCATCACAGCCGAGATCAGTGAATTTAGCACAGATCGTGGACTGAACCCAAGTATCTCGGACATGTATGACTCATTGCAACACTGCAATGATTTTCTGGGTAAATCTACCGTGGAGCGCTTCCTGCTGCTCGTGCAAGAGCAACCCAAGAAGCCCCGCCCCCCCACAAAAAACACCAGATAAGCATTTAGACAATCACAAGTACAAGCCCGCATCTTGCCATTAGTATGGGGACGAGAATGTACCAACATTAACACAGCCGGTTGAAATTAGCCTTGCAATTTCATCACACTCAAGAAGCTCAACACCATCCAGGACAGAGCAGCCCGCTTGATTGGCACACCATCCACCACCTTAAACATTCACATCATCCACCACCGGTGCACTGTGGCTGCAGTGTGTACCATCTACAAGATGCACTGCAGTAATTAGCCAAGGCTTCTTTGACAGCACCTTCCTAACATAGAAAATAGGTGTAGGAGTAGGCCATTCGGCCCTTCGAGCCTGCACTGCCATTCAATGAGTTCACCCGTGACCTCTACCACCTAGAAGGACAAGGGCAGCAGGAGCATGGGAGCACCATCACCTCCAAGTCACACACCATCATGACTTTGAATATATCAGCCGTTCCTTCATAGTCACTGGGTTAAAACTCCCTCCCTAACAGAACCTTCAACACACAGACTGCAGCGGTTCAAGAAGGCAGCTCACCACCATCTCTCACAGATAACTAGGGATGGTCAATAAATGCTGGCCTGGCCAGTGACACCCACATTCCGTAAATTAATATTTAAAAATATATATTAAAGTACTTTACAGGAATACACAACAGGGTGGTGGACTGCAGCTCCAATGAACTGCACGCGTCTCAGCTGAATCACTGTCGGTAGCATGTGAGGACTAGGTGCTTTCCTAGAAAGTAAATGGGGAGGGGAACAACAAAGTATCAACCAGCATATTTTGAACATCTCCAAGCAACAGGTTTCAGTGACATTGGCCAGTATCAAGTCACTTGACACCCTTGCAGCGGAGGGAAGTCAAGAAAAAAAAATGGGAGAGGAAAACATTTCTTCCTCTTCCCCAAAAGGCAACAACTAAGCCATGATATAGTTCTGTGAACTCCAGAAACTCACCCTCTCTAAACCTATACATGAAGGACAAAGTGTCTATGATATATTCTTTACGACATCACAAACACACAGACTTCACAAGATGGCTCCATTACTTTTTATTCTTGTAAACAGCAATGGCTGCATTATATTACAGTGTCCAACAGACTAGATGACCATAGGACCTCACAGCCAAGCTCCATCCAGTTCTCAGTCAACATCCATTCATGTGCATTTCCCAGCAGGACTCAATGGGTAACAATCAAGAGCAGAAATACTGACTGATTTTTTTTCCCCCAACCTAGCCTTGGGGCACTGTAGAAAATTGTTGCATCCACAAAAGACAGACAGACTTACATTTATATAGCACCTTTCACGACCACCGGACGTCTCAAAGCGCTTTACAGCCAATGAAGTACTTTTGGAGTGTAGTCACTGTTGTAATGTGGGAAACGCGGCAGCCAATTTGCACACAGCAAGCTCCCAGAAACAGCAATGTGATTGAGGGATAAATATTGGCCAGAACACCGGGGAGAACGCCCCTGCTCTTCTTCGAAATAGTGCCGTGGGATCTTTTACGTCCACTTGAGAGAACGTCGGGCACATATGACTCAGTACAACATTTCACGGTGGATTTACCCAAAAATCATTGGAGCTCTTCCCGCTGCCTGTGCAGGTTAATGCCTCGTCCAAAAGGCGGTACCTCAGACAGTGCAGCGCTCCCCTCAGCACTGCACCGGAGTATCAGCCTAGATTTGTGTGCTCAAATCTCCGGAGAGGGACTTGAACCCACAACCTTCTGACTCAGAGGCACATGTGCTACCCACTGAGCCGTGGCCGGCACCAGTGCAATGAAGTTGAGATCAGCTATGTCAACACAAGCCATCACACCAGGCAGTGTATTTACCTACAGTTACTGAGAGGTAAGAGACTTAAAAAAAAGAGATTTCACTCTTAACTTGCTACATATACATTCATTAAATACAATATTTTCACAGCTTTCCCCAATGGCTCAGTTAGTAAAGGCGGTATGTAACTGAGCCACATAGGTCCCAGGTTAAATTGTCAAGACTATGCCAAGTAAGCTAATCTCAGCCGAGGTCCTACAAAATGGGTCCCGAATCAGGAAGGGAGAGGTTAAGAGGGGTAACCAAAGGCTTGGTCAGAGAGATGGGGTTTGAGAAGGTTTTAAAGGAAAGAGCCAGGTGGAGAGGCTTAGATGAGAATTTAATACAACCACCATCACTAATGAAGTAGTACTCGGTAAAATAATAGGACTAAAGGCAGACAAGTCTCCTGGACCTGATGGCTTACATCCTAGGGTCTTAAAGTGGTTGCAGGGAGATAGTGGATGCATTGGTTGTAATCTACCAAAATTCGCTGGATTCTGGAGAGGTCCCAGCAGATTGGAAAACCACAAATGTAACTCCCCTATTTAAAAAAAGGAGGCAGACAGAAAGCAGGAAACTATAGACCAGTTAGCCTAACATCTGTCATTGGGGAAAATGCTGGAGTTCATTATTAAGGAGCAGGACATTTGGAAAAGCATGATTCAATCAAGCAGAGTCAGAATGGTTTTCTGAAAGGAAAATCATGTTTGACAAATTTGCTGGAGTTCTTTGAGGATGTAACGAGCAGGGTAAATAAAGGGAACCAGTGGATGTGGTGTATTTAGATTTCTAGAAGGCATTCGATAAGGTACCACGTAAGAAGTTACTGCACAAGATAAAAAGTTCACGGGGCTGGGGGTAATATATTAGCATGGATAGAGGATTGGCTAACTAATAGAAAAGAGAGTCGGGATAAATGGGTCATTTTTCGGTTGGTAAATAGTAACTAGTGGGGTGCCGCAGGGATCGGTGCTGGGGCCTCAACTATTTACAATCTGTCAGGTATGTAACCACAATGTAACGCCACTGTATTACTGTATACATTCAACCTAGATGCACACCTTGACCACAAGGGGTGAACTTGTGGGAGACATTCCTTACCTGATTACACAGGTATAAAAAAGGGAGGTCCCACGCAGGGTCATCGTCTTTGGAGTCCTGTGAATAAAGAGTTATGGTCACAGAGTGACCTTGTCCCCAGAATGTGCCTCGTGTGGTTTCATACTGTAGAGTAAGGACTTTACACAATCTATATTAATGACTTGGATGAAAGGACAGAGTGTAATGTTGCCAAGTTTGCTGATGATACAAAGATGGGTGGGAAAGCAAATTATGAGGAGGACGCAAAAAATCTGCAAAGGGATATAGACAGGCTAAGTGAGTGGGCAAAAATTTAGCAGATGGAGTATAATGTGGGAAATGTGAGGTTATCCACTTTGGCAGAAATAATAGAAAGCAAATTATAATTTAAATGGAGAAAAATTGCAAAGTGCTGCAGTACAGAGGGACCCGGGGGTCCTTGTGCATGAAACACAAAAAGTTAGTATGCAGGTACAGCAAGTAATCAGGAAGGCAAATGGAATGTTGGTCTTTATTGCAAGGGAGAAAACAGTATAAAAGCAGAGAAGCCCTGCTACAACTGTACAGGGTATTAGTGAGGCCACACCTGGAGTACTGCGTACAGTTTTGGTCTCCATTTTAAGGACGGATATACTTGCATTGGAGGCTGTTCAGAGAAGGTTCACTCGGTTGATTCCGGAGACTTATGAAGATAGGTTGAGCCTGTACACATTGGAGTTCAGAAGAATGAGAGGTGATCTTATTGAAACATATAAGATAATGAGGGGGCTCAACAAGGTGGGAGAGAGGATATTTCCACTCATAGGGGAAACTAAACTGAGATGAGGAGGAATTTCTTCTCTGAGGGTTGTAAATCTATGGAATTCTCTGCCCCAGAGAGCTGTGGAGGCTGGGTCATTGAATATATTTAAGGCAGAGATAGACAGATTTTTGAGCGATAAGGGAGTCAAGGGTTATGGAAAGGGAAGTGGAGCGGAGTCCATGATCAGATCAGCCATGATCTTATTGAATGGCAGAGCAGGCTCGAGGGGCCAAATGACCTCCTCCTGCTTCTGCTCCTATTTCTTATGTTAAGTGAATAGGACCCATGCAAAAAACCAATAATAGCACGAAGTGAGGGCATGCACAAAATGGCAACGCCAGAGGTACTTGGGGAAGGGATGTACAAGGAAGGAGAGGGGTACAGAGGTTGGGTGGGGCAAGGCCAAAGAAGATTTTAACGGCAAGGATTTTAAATTTAATGCGTTGGGGAATGGGGAGCCAGTGTAGGTCAGCAAGGACCAGCACGATAGGTGAGCAAGGTGCTGGCGATAAGTGCAGCAGAATTAGGCAATGAAATAGGCTTGTTAATTGGTAGTGCGCAGTTATTAGTCTTTTACATTTAGCAAACACTATTGATGGCAAATATGTGCTTCTCCCCCTGTTGATGGCACTCTTCAGTTACAAAGCTAGTGACCTCCAGAGACTCGCATTTTTAGACAGCGATGGCACCTTTAAGCATAAACAGGGGAGAGCCACTCACCTGCAACCATAATATAAATTTGCCCAGGTTTTTGGCATCATCTGTGACTGTACCAGTTTGCTAATTAAAAATGATTCAATACGCTAGTTCAGCAAGCGATTGTTAAATCTGCTTCTGGTAATTCAGGAAAATCCATTTGTAATCAATTCAATTTGCATACATAAATGAGCATCATCTTTTTAATTGACCTTTCAAACTTGAAGGATAAATTGACAGATTTTGTTATTATTGAAAATCCAACACATGATTACACCAACAATGCCATGGCTTTCTCACGTTATGCTTTTCCCTGCTAAAACAAATGGTGATTCAGGAAAAGAAACAGGAATTTCAAGTCTCAAGTATAAAATTGTGACTTTTAGAAGAAAACAAAGGGTCAAAGCCACATGACAGCCACTCTTAGATCTTAAAGATTTCTAAGCAGAACACCTCAAAGCAAATAGACATTCACAAAGCAAACACTCTCCAGACTTTGTGCTTTTTTTCTGCTTTTAGAATAGCTGCTATGATTCCCTGAAAAACTATCCCTCAAGTACTTTCTCCAAGAGGATCAGCAGCCATTTTAGTAACAAGAGGTGCAGACAAGGACTCATGGTGGAAGGGACTGAAAGAGGTGAAAGAACAAGGAATGAGATGGTAAAACGAAAAGATTTAACGGAAGAATGACAACACAGTTAAAATGGTTTATAGCCGAACCTTAGATGAAAATATCTTATTGTTTCTCTCACACATGAAGGAAGAATTATTCCAAAAGCACAAGGGTTTTTTGGGCTGGGGGAAAGGGACAAAATGCACAGATAAACTGATCTGTGAACACTTAGTCAACACAAATCTAGTTGTGTTGCTTTGCCCAACTGGAGACGAGTACTATTTCTGCACCAGATCCAACAATACAGCAAGGTTGCAATTTTATTATGGTCTTTTTGGGGAAAATCATTAGTCATGGCTAAAAAAGTTAGCCGTCCCAGAAACCACAGTAAAAGTCACAACAAGTCATAAACATGTTTTTTGTGGCTGCCTTTAATTTGCTGTATTGTTTAACACCTCGGATTGTGGTTGATGTGTGGTTCAGAGTCTGCAGTGCTGGACTACATCTGCTGGATTTTTGCATCCCGAGGTTTTACCACTGAGTTTTGTCCACGGGCTTCAGACCTCACATCAGATCATTGCAATACACTGTGGGAAGGTCATGGAGTCCATGGGAACATTACCACCTCCACGTTGCTCTCCAAGTCACACACCATCCTGACTTGGAAATATATCGGCGTTCCTTCATCGTCGTTGGGGAGGAAGTTCCAGGATTTTGACCCAACAGCACTGTGGGAGCACCTTCACCACACGGACTGCAGCAGTTCAAGAAGGTGGCTCACCACCACCTTTTCAAGAGCAATTAGGGATGGGCAATAAATGCTGTCCTTGCAGTGACGCCCACAACCCAGAACAAATAATAACAGAAAAAGGATTGCTGGATGATGGTAAAGATGCTGCCTCATGCTTTGGAGGGGGGGAGGGGGGGAAAGGAAAAAAAAAAATCGAATTACCACATTGAGAGAGGCTTTCAGTGAAGTGCAATAAGAGAGAAAGGGGGACAGGGGTGCTGGCACACTCCGCCTCAGAAGGCCCTCGAGCCATTAAAGTCTCAAAGCTTTCTGAAATCAGACTCTGTATTTATGGAGTCCCGAGGTGGATTCTGACTGAAGGGGAATCGCAGCGCTGTTGGAAGCTGCCAGCATTATCTTTATTTTATTCCCGACCAGCATATAAACCGTTCCTGCTCTCCTGGAAAGGAGCACTTTTCATTAATAGCACTCCTCACGGATGTGTTGTTCAGTGAGTGGGAGGGCTTGGTGGACCCACATTGGCGAGCAACACAAGAGCCAGCAGCAGGCAGGCAGAGTGACCGAAAAGGCTGACCAAGTTTTCTGGATCACTGGAATCAAGTTCAGCTATACATGCACACCTGTCTTCACTTGCCCTCTGATTTTTTTCTTTGGCGTTAAAAAGGACACAGGATCCTTGACAAAACTATCAGCTCAACAATAGTGTGTGATTAGAAGTTCCTTTTGAGAGGTTTGCCAGATAGAGCACTCCATCTCCACAAAAGTATGCAAAACAGGTTTTAAAAATAAATACATTTTCCCAATTCATCACTGCAGTGTGAATATGCATGCTGAAACGAAGAGAGAAAACAGCCCCTCAGAGCAAGCAGTACTTGAATGCATTTTTTAAACTTCAATTGTTCTTTGGTCACAACACACTCATAAATTACATTCACAGTGTACAGTCTACATGGTACCCTGAATTCACAAGAGAACCTGAAAGTGGCTTGTGGACAACTCTAGAGACGGTTTCTAGGGAGTGGAAACATTGGGATGTACCAATGGGTATTCGCTGTGTCACCATTGCTTTATGCCCAGAAGAGCTGAGGGCCCGGGGGCAGCACCGGCCTGCCCACACTGCAATAGGTGCGCGCGCTTGGTCCGTGCAAGAGGTGGCTGATGTGCAACGGTCACCACACGTTTAAAAAAAAATCCACGCAAAGGCATCTTCCACCCCCTCAATTGGAGTTCAGGACTGGTACATCGGGTCCTTCATCGAAACACTTGTGAACTCGTGGAAGCAAGTCATCCTCGTTCGAGGGACTGCCTATGATGATGATGACTCCTTTATACATCTCCACAGTTGGGGGACATCAACCTTGTTCCTCCTCATGTGGTGCTAAAGGTGAGCAATATCACCAATTGGCCAGCCAGCAGTAGGTCAGGAATAGGAACCAAATTCTCATAATTCAGGCACAGCGAGGACCTGACTTCCTGGACTCTGCTCTTCCATAGTGCTTCAACCCACCTTGACCACAAGGGGATCTATCTGCCATCACCTCAGTGAGAACATCAGAAATAGGAGCAGGAGTAGGCCACGTGACCCCTCGAGCCTGCTCCGCCATTCAATAAGATCATTGGCTGATCTGATCTTGGCCTCAACTCCACTTCCCTGCCCGCTCTCTATAACCCTTGATGCACTATTAAGCTGCAGTAATCAGCAAGCCTAGATGCATTTCCTTGCACTTGGGTCTGTTTGACAAGACCAGCTCCATACCCTGTGCTAATATTACTTGCTGTTTTTGTGCATTATAAATACATACCAGTAACAAACTCAAGAACAGTGATGTACAACATTTGTGTGGCAACACATTTCTCCTTGCTGATGTCTCCCCCCAACCCCAAGCTATATTTTTTCACCACCTGCCCACAATGGTGGTGTGGTCCTCATACCCAAATCACACCTTAGTTTCTCCCTTAAAATCCTTGTTCTCTTCCGCGGCCCCCAAGCCCCACCCCACATTTCTCACAAGAGATATGCTCCCTGCACCTCTCCCCCCATTTAAACTCTCCTACTCACTCATGGCCACCCCCTTCACCTTGCCATCTCACGTGACCTCTATTCCCATGGTCTTGGTGACAAACAAAGCCATCTCCAATCACTTCCTAGTAGTCTTCACTACTCACATACCCATCCCCTTCCAACCCTTCTACATTTGTGGCCTCTGCCAAAACTGCCCACTACACCAGGATCATCTTGGAAAGCAAAGATAATCCCTGGCTTCTTTTCTGCACTACCAAATGTCAACCACTCTCCATCCTCACCTCCAAGTTCAAGGAGCTTAATATATTATTTGTTACTAAGATTGAGACCATCCTTTCAGGCGTCTCTGCATCCCACATCCATCCATCCGACCCTCCCTCCCTCCAAGCTCACCATGTTCATGAGACCCACCTCCTGCTCCCTTTACTCCATTCCCATTAAACTGCGAACCACCCAACTTTCCTATCTGGCCCCCATGCCAACTGACAATGTAAATGGTTCCGTCACCTCAGGTCCTGTCCTCCTCCCTTTCAAAACTGCTCTCATTATCCCCTCCGCAAGCCCATTCTTTACTCCCTCTCCTTGCAAACTACCGCCCCATCTTCAACCTCCCGTTTCTCTCCAAAAACTTTGAACTTGTTGCACACCTTTCCCACAAATCCATGTTTGAATTCTGCCCCTGTCACAGCAATGGAATGGCCATAATCAAAGTCACAAATGGTATTGTGCGTGACTTATGATGCATTTTCTCTCCTCATCTTCTCTGCAGCCTTTGAAAGGGTCGACCATCCCATCCTCTTCCAAACCACCTCCTCCATGATGCAACTCAGTGGCACTGCGCTCACTGGTTTCCACTCTTGCCCATCAAATCATAGCCAGGTCATCTCCAGCAATAATTTCTCTTCCCACCTCTGCACCGTCACATCTGGAGTCCTTGGCCCCCTCCTCTACATGCTGTCCCTTACCAACATCATGTGAAGACATACAGACAGCTTCCACAAGTATGCTGAAAACATCTAGCTCTACAGCTGCACCACCTCTTTCAACCCCTCCTCTTGCTTGTCTGAGAGTCTTGGATGCACCTCAATTTCCTCCAGTATTGGGAAGACCAAGATCGTTGTCAGCCCCTAGAACAAACTCTGTACCCTAGCCACCAATTTCAACCCCCTTCCCAGTCACTGTCTCAAGTTGCAACTGAACATCCTATTCAACTCTAAACTGAGTTTTTGACCCCTTATCATCTCCATCACAAAGACCTACTTCCACCTCCACTTCTGCCTTCTGCTGTGTAGGTCTCATGCTCTGAAATTCCCTTGGTTAAACCCCTCTGCACTTCCCTCTCCTCCTTAAAATGCACCGCGTTGACTATATTTGTGATCACCAGCTGCACCAATTTTTCAGTCTTTGGCTCAGCGTCCATTTTCTGTTAGCCTGACTGAGTCTCGGTGAAACACCTTGGGATGTTTTCCTGTGCTATATAAATGCAAGTTGTGTGTTCTTATAAAAAAATTTATTAAACCCAAGAATTCACCAAGTTCCTAGCTTCCCTGCTTATACATGCAGATGGCACAGATCTATTTGTTGAAAATCAAAACAAAGAAAAGCGTAAAAGGCAGGTATGCACGGGACAGGACTGCAAACTATGTTTCAATAGATCCTTCAGTACAATGAAACCCCCACTGTATCATAGATGAATCCCAAGTACATAACCAGTTTGCAGAGAAAAGTTATGTTTGGATCAGGAATTCCAGATAAAATGGAGATAATAGTTTGCAAGTCTGTGCACTACAGCCTATTTAATATCATTTAAACAAGTCAAACAAAAATACCACACAAAATCTTTTACAGAAAACTGATTGGACTTCTAAAACATGCTGCTGTTTCTGGATAAATGTAGCAATGCTGAGCTTTCAAAACCAGAAAACTGGAGTCGGGGTGTGGGGTGTAGGGGGCCGGGGGGGGAAAAGAGAAGAAACATTTTATGCATGATCAGGAGTGCTATACAATGGGAATGAATGGGAAATGCTTTAGTCCATTGGAATTCTATACAATGCAAGGCAAGTGCTTTGTTCTATTGGAATTCTATTGGAGTCAACTGTATGCCATTAGTACAATTTAAAAAATTGAAAATTGGTACAAAATAAGCCCATAAAAATTTAAGATTTTGAGCAAACTTCATGTTGCTGTTGTTGAGTGTCACATCAGTCTACCATGCACTGTAATCATTTGGAGAACTGGCTTTGATTGGATGAAGAGGAGAAATTTCTTCTTTGAGGGTTGTAAATCTGTGGAAGCTGGGACATTGAATAAATTTAAGACAGAAATAGACAGTTTTTTAAACAATAAGGTGTTATGGGGAGCAGGTGGGGAAGTGATCCATGATCAGATCAGCCACGATCTTATTGAATGGTAGAGCAGGCTCGAGGGGTCTTTTGGCCTGCTCCTATTTCTTATGTTATACAAAGGAACCCAATAAAATGTTCGAAAACAGAAAATGCTGGAAATACTCAGCAGGTCAGGCAGCATCTGTAGAGAGAGAAAGGTAGGGTCAATGTTTCAGGTCGATGACCTTTCGTCGCAGTAGTCGGAGCCAGTTGCTGAGAAAAAGAGAGATGTAGATGCAAGAGCATTTTAGCAAACGCATGATCAAACACAAGAAGAGAACAGATAGCAATGAAGGTGATCTGGGGCACAAGAGACAACAATTATGCGAAAGGAGGAGCAGAACTTGTTCAAGGTGGACATCCCTGGAGTAGAAGTGGCAGTGAATGAAACAAAAAACTGAAATTGTTGCAAGCACTCAATAAGTTAACATTTTAGGTTGATGACCATTCAAACAAAAATGCTCTGATGGGCTGCAGGTAAGGTAATTTACTGCTTAAAAATACTGGCAATTTTAATGCAGTAAATCTCAAACCATATTCATGGTCAATAATAAATGATTTTGTCTAGTTGCAAAATAAAATGTATTCAAAACCTTTTATCTGCACATTTTTCCTGTCAACTTTTGCCATTATAAATTCCTATGGGCATATTTAAAACAGAAACTGCCTATGTAATCTTACCACACTGTAATTACACCTCACCACCAGTGGAGGTGCTGCGGTGCATCACTGGCAGGAGGGTGTAACTTCAGGATGACAAGTTTATCCAGATGTGGAAACAACAGAATGTATGACTTTAAAAATGGAGAGTGAATTACATCGGTGCACCCTGGTCAAATTACCCTCCCTCCCCCGGCCTCCACCACTCTAGCCCTAGTCTCAACTCCGTGTGTAACACCATGCTGGATTGATTTAGAGATTAAAAATCTAAATCGGAATGACCAGGGCGACAGAAACTAGTGGAAAGACAAAAAGAAAAATAAATTCACTAGCAGTAAATTTGAGCTCTGTATAGCGTGAGCATCTCACATACCAATCTAATACAGGTACAAAAAAATATAGACTACACAGTTTTCAGAGCGTTATATCAGCATTTATATAGCATGCACACACTCCTACCATAACCCTAGGCTTAGTCTTTGGAATGCAGTGCCTTGGCCCTTGGCATCAGGGATACCAATGTAGCAAATGGTCATCAAATTGCTCCTCCTACACAGGACAATGCAGACCAGTATCCAGAGCGAACTGACGAGGTGCTAATGCAAACTGGTCATCAGTCCTTGAACTAAACCAAGCAGAAACCAACTATAACCACTTCTGGGGAAAATCCTTCCCTGTTGCTGCCAACCTTCATCACCAACCACTTTCACCCGTACCAATTAAAAAAACCACTCTACTGCTAGGAGCAGAGAGTTCAGAATGCAGCCAATATGAAGCAAAATGTTTCAGGAACGAGATGAAAATATTATACACCAGCAATGTCTCCAAGAGGTCAGTGAAATTTTCAGCATTGTTACCACGAGAGACCTTGCAACATACCAATACAAGTTTCTAAAAGGATTTAACCCAGCACTCCCAAAGTAGCCATCTTGTAACATTCCAGGCACAGTTGTTACGTAACGCTGCAGTGAGCATTTACTGAGGGCATGTCACACTGCTCAATCACTCATCATTGCTTCCACCCATGGAGCTGATCCAAGCTTTGCACTACTGTGTGATTTTTCTTTTCAAATTTCTGGCAGCGACAGTAAAGAACAAGACACCCAGCACCATTGTAATAACTTTCCAATGGCTGGGAGCAGGAAATGTATTTATTTTGACCCCAAGAGTATTTCCTTACAGCAATCCCACTTCGCTCAGAGATTCATAACTGCCATTTCTAATCTCAGGTCAGGCAATAGGAGGTACCACAGGCAACAGGGGTTAAAGTACAGATAAGAGAAAGTTATTTAACAGTCAGAAGGCAAATAAACTTGGGCCTTTTTTCACACCACCTGACAGCGAGTTATATAGCTGCACTGGCAGAGTTTGGAAGCAAATTAGGTGGCTGCCTTATTACCTGGGGAACAGTCTAGGATGTAGATGGGGGACCATATTTATAAAAATCATAATTTAAAGGACTCTCACACATGCAACTCAAATGATGCGTAGTCGAAGCGGCACATAATTTTAAGCCTCTTGTGATGCAGGTACATACCTCACTCCAACAATACCGGACATCACAGTCACCACAACTGACAGAATGCTCCCTTCTACCATTGCAAGCTACAAAAGTATTTAACCAAATTGATATTAAATTATTAAAAATAACTATTTAGTCAGTCAGTCAGTCATCGGGCAAACATGGCCACATTTCAGGACAATAAAGTCAGGACTGATTTCATAATTCTGTTGCTTTTGTTTAAAAATCAAATGTCAAGACTATATTTCCCATCGCATTCCATTACTCTAACTGCATCCAAATTCTGGACAGCATATTTATCACATAATCCAGCTGCAGTATGCCAGTCACACCTTTATTCAGAACTGCCCTGTAAAATTCACCTTTTACACTGGTAAGACCAACACAGCAGACCTACAATAATGCATCTTTGTTCACATTCTGTAGCTCTTTTTGACCATGCTATCACCATTTAAGGACTTGGGCGTGCAATCTTGTGTGTTGCATCCACCACTCAAATTTTGATTCCATTCGACCATGGTTTGAAATTATAGGCGAGGATTCTGATGTCACACAAAAGGCCTCATTCCAGGCAACTGAATAACTTGCGGGGGGAGCGAGAAACAAAATACATACGTGAATTATCAAACACCACAAATAGCCTCGGTCCAAATGGATTTCATGTGCAGTTTGAACAATGAGCGTGAAATAAACAGAGATCACACTGAACACTGCAGCTGGCTTGAACTTCTGTGAGGGGGATCTTCATAACTGACAACACACCTGCAGCACACGTTAGCTACAGGTCTGAGAGCCAGGAAAGGCCATCAGCAGACTCCTCGGGGGGGGGGGGGGGGGCATCAGTCTCCTGCAATGCAACACCTTGAATCCCACTGGAGCCCAACCTCACTTGGCCACCAAATGCCATTCCCTTTATTATGAAGCGGCCGCAAACTCACACTTAACTGCGCCAGACAGCCCGGCCGGCCAATCGGCGCGCGCAAATTCCCCAGAGGCGCCAATGAGTGGCGAGGGGGGGGGCGGGACCTCCGGTAGCAGGTGCGGTTGACTGAGAAAAGGAGACAAACGGCTCAAAACCCAGCAGTTTAAAAAAAAAAATTGGCGTTTGGAAGTTGTTGTTTTTTCCCCCGCCCGAGCGGAAAATGGAAATCAGAGCGAGCAAAGTGCCCGGATTTCTTGTCGAGGGAAGTTAGATTTCGAAAACGAACCACCCGCCCCCCTCACAAGATAACAGTGGAATAAACGTTAGGCCCCGGCTTCGCTCTCCCTGACAGCGCGACGCACACCGACATTTCACGGACCGCCGGCTCCACCAATAAACCACCGGCACCCTGACGGCAGAAAATCGTTTTTTTACCTCAGCAATTGGCGTTCACAGGTACAGCAGCATTAACCCCGCTCGACTCCGAGCGGTTGGATTCCAGTCAGCGAGCAACTTCCGCCATAACTTCCGAGCAACACTGCCAGGCCCGGCAATCGAGCAGCGCCGCATCGATTCCAGCCAGGGAGCCAGGCCGCAGAGCAGACAGTCGAAACAGGGATTGCCGTGGGCACCAAACCCTCCCCAAGTGTTTTTGGTGGGGGAGTAACAAAAAGGAGGAAAGACTTGTATTTCAATAGCGCTTTTCACGACCACCTGATGTCTAAAAGTGCTTTACAGCCAATGAAGTACTTTTGAAGTGTAATCACTGTTGTAATGTAGGAAACGACACAGCCAATTTGCACACAGCAAGCTCTCACAAACAGCAATGTGATACTGACCAGATAATCTGTTCCAGTGACTACACTCCAAAAGTACTTCATTGGCTGTAAAACTCTTTGAGACGTCTGGTGGTCGTCAAAGATACTATATAAATCCCAGTATTTCTCTGTTGAACTCAAGACATCGCCTCCTATTCTAACAGAAAGGAAAAGGAGGTGGGGTGGCGTTGCTGGTTAAAGGGAAAATTAATGCAATAGTTTAATGCTTGGATGATGTGGAATCGGTATAGGTGGAGCTACGGAATACCAAAGGGCAGAAAATGCTGGTGGGAGTTGTGTACAGACCACTAAACAGTAGTAGTGAAGTTGGGGACAGCATCAAACAAGAAATTAGGGATGCGTTCAATAAAGATACAGCAGTTATCATGGGCAACTTTAATCTACATATTGATTGGGCTAACCAAACTGGTAGCAACGTGGTGGAGGAGGATTTCCTGGAGTGTACTGGGGATAGTTTCCAAGACCAATATGTCAAGGAACCAACTAGAGGGCTGGCCATCCTAAACTGGGTGATGTGTAATGAGAAAGGACTAATTAGCAATCTTGTTGTGCGAGGCCCCTTGGGGGGAAGTGACCATAATATGGTAGAATTCTTTATTAAGATGGAGAGTGACACAGTTAATTCAGAAACTAGGGTCCTGAACTTAAGGAAAGGTAACTTCGATGGTATGAGACGTGAATTGGCTAGAATAGACTGGCGAGTGATACTTAAAGGGTTGACGGTGGATAGGCAATGGCAAACATTTAAAGATCACATGGATGAACTTCAACAATTGTACATCCCTGTCTGGAGTAAAAAATAAAATGGGGAAGGTGGCTCAACCGTGGCTAACAAGGGAAATTAAGAATAGTGTTAAATCCAAGGAAGAGGCATATAAATTGGCCAAAAAAAGCAGCAAATCTGAGGACTGGGAGAATTTTGTAATACAGCAGAGGAGGACAAAGGGTTTAATTAGGAGGGGGAAAATAGAGTATGAGAGGAAGCTTGCTGGCAACATAAAAACTGACTGCAAAAACTTCTATAGATACGTGAAGAGAAAAAGATTAGTGAAAACAAACGTAGTTCCCTTGCAGTCAGATTCAGGTGAATTTATAATGGGGAACAAAAAAATGGCAGACCAGTTCAACAAATACTTTGGTCCTGTCTTCACGAAGGAAGACACAAATAACCTTCCGGAAATACAAGGGGACCGAGGGTCTAGTGAGAAGGAGGAACTGAAGGAAATCCTTATTAGACAGGAAATTGTGTGAGGGAAAATGATGGGATTTGAAGGCCGATAAATCCCCAGGGCCTGATAGTCTGCATCCCAGAGTACTTAAGGAAGTAGCCCTAGAAATAGTGGATGCATTGGTGATCATTTTCCAACAGTCCATCGACTCTGGATCGGTTCCTATGGACTGGAGGGTAGCTAATGTAACACCACTTTTTAAGAAAGGAGGGAGAGAGAAAATGGGTAATTATAGACCGGTGAGCCTGACATCAGTAGTGGGAAAAATGTTGGAATCAATTATTAAAGATGAAATAGCAGCACATTTGGAAAGCAGTGACGGGATCGGTCCAAGTCAGCATGGATTTATGAAAGGGAAATCCTGCTTGACAAATCTTCTAGAAATTTTTGAGGCTGTAACTGGTAGAGTGGACAAGGGAGAACCAGTGGATGTGGTGTATTTGGACTTTCAAAAGGCCTTTGACAAGGTCCCACACAAGAAATTGGTGTGCAAAATTAAAGCACGTGGTATTGGGGGTAATGTACTGACGTGGATAGAGAACTGGTTGGCAGACAGGAAGCAGAGAGTCGGGATAAACGGGTCCTTTTCAAAATGGCAGGCAGTGACTAGTGGGGTGCCGCAGGGCTCAGTGCTGGGTCCCCAGCTATTTATAATATACATTAATGATTTGGATGAGGGAATTGAATGTAATATCTCCAAGTTTGCAGATGACACTAAGCTGGGTGGCGGTGTGAGCTGTGAGGAGGATGCTAAAAGGCTGCAGGGTGACTTGGACAGGTTAGGTGAGCGGGCAAACGCGTGGCAGATGCAGTATAATGTGGGTAAATGTGAGGTTATCCACTTTGGTGGCAAAAACATGAAGGCAGACTATCTGAATGGCGGCAGATTAGGAAAAGGGGAGGTGCAACGAGACCTGGGTGTCATGGTACATCAGTCATTGAAAGTTGGCATGCAGGTACAGCAGGCGGTGAAGAAGGCAAATGGTATGTTGGCCTTCATAGCTAGGGGTTTTGAGTATAGGAGCAGGGAGGTCTTACTGCAGTTGTACAGAGCCTTGGTGAGGCCTCACCTGGAATATTGTGTTCAGTTTTGGTCTCCTAATCTGAGGAAGAACGTTCTTGCTATTGAGGGAGTGCAGCAAAGGTTCACCAGACTGATTTCCGAGATGGCAGGACTGACATATGAGGAGAGACTGGATCGACTGGGCCTGTATTCACTGGCATTTAGAAGGATGAGAGAGGATCTCACAGAAAGATATAAAATCTGATGGGACTGGACAGGTTAGATGCAGGAAGAATGTTCCCGATGTTGGGGAAGTCCAGAACCAGGGGACACAGTCTAAGGATAAGGGGTAAGCCATTTAGGACTGAGATAAGGAGAAACTTCTTCATTCAGAGAGTTGTTAACCTGTGGAATTCCCTACTGCAGAGAGTTGTTGATGCCAGTTCGTTGGATATATTCAAGAGGGAGTTAGATATGGCCCTTACGGCTAAAGGGATCAAGGGGTATGGAGAGAAAGCAGGAAAGGGGTACTGAGGTGGAGGATCAGCCATGATCTTATTGAATGATGGTGCAGGCTCAAAGGGCCGAATGGCCTACTCCTGCACCTATTTTCTATGTTTCTAACTCATTTTTTCCCACTTACCCACGTGTAGCCTGCTTTACTGTAAGTTTCCATCAAAACAGTAACTTGCATTTATATAGCACCTTTAATATAGTAAAACATCCCATTGCACTTCACAGGAGCATTAACAAACAAAATTTGACACCAAGCCACATAAGTAGAAATTAGGGCAGGTGACCAAAAGCGTGGACAAGAGATCGGTTTTAAGGAGGAAAGAGAGGTAAAGAGGTGGAGAGGTTTAGGGAAGGAGTTCCAGAGCTTAGGGCCCAGGCATCAAAAGGCATGGCCACCGATAGTGGAGCGACTATAATCAGTGATCTCAAAAGGGCAGAATTAGAGGAGCGCAGATATCTCGGGGCTAGTGGAGATTACAGAGATAGGGAGGGGCGAGGCCATGGAGGGATTTGAAAACAAGGGTGAGAATTTTGAAATCGAGGCGTTGCTTAATCGGGAGCCAATGTCGGTCAGTGAGCGGGACTTGGTGCAAGTTAGGACACGGGGCAGCCGAGTTTGGATCACCTCTAGTTTACGTCGGGTAGAACATGGGAGGCCAGCCAGGAGTGTGTTGGAATAAGTCGAGTCTAGAGTTAACAAAGGCACGGATGAAGGTCAGATTGACTCTCCTTCGACATCAGTGAATTATTTCTACCAAGTGAACAGAAACTGAAAATCCATAATCATTTTTTTTTTGCTTTTGCATTCCTATTAACGAATTAATTCAAGTGAACATTGAAAATGTATCCTTTACCACGTTTTACATTTCAAATTGCCAAGCCAGAGAATCAAATGCAGAATTTATTGCATTATGATCAGGAGAAACAACTAAAAACAAAGTTGTAGTATTGCAAAGCCAGGAGACAGTGATTTACACCATTAAAGACTTGGATTTATATAGCGCCTTTCACAACCACTGGACATCTCAAAGCGCTTTACAGCCAATGAAGTACTTTTGGAGTGTAGTCACTGTTGCAATGTAGAGAAGTGGATAACAGAAAACTTACTTCATATCAAAAACAAAGATAGCAGCAATTTTTGTGTGTCCTTCATGTTTATCTTTGGATTTTCATCAATAAAGAGTGAATGGAATACTTACCTCTTCAGACAAATATCATTGATTTCCAAGTCAGATATTATCACGGTCCAATATGGTGTGCAATTCCCTCTACATTGCATTCTCTCCCACTCTCAAAAGAGACAGTCTCCACCATTGGGGTATTTCTGCAGACATCTATCCCAACAAACCGAGATTACCAAATTATAGGCTGATTTTTGGTCTATCGATAATGAAAATAAGATTGACCATGCCACTTATAATTGAACCCTTAAGGAGACACTGGATTGCCCCAGTATCAAACAAACAATGACAAAAATTGCTCCCTTTTTGGAGGGGCACAATTAATAAAACCCAAATCATAAAAAAGACAAAGGAACGTTCTCAATTTAATTATTATCATTTCCAGTGTCGCCCACATACTTCAGTCCCTGCGGTGCCCACCGGTTGTGGAAGGCATCAAGTGTACCGGCAGACATTGCATGCTCCCTCTCCAGGGCCACCCAGGCACGGACAAGACCATAGAAGAGAGGCAGGCAATCGGAGCAACCACCCCCACAGGCCGCGTCCAACCTGGACCTGTAGATGGCCACCTTGTATAGGCCCAAGAGCAGAACCACGAGGAGGTCCCACAAACAAACAATGTGATTATGACCAGATAATCTGTTTTTAGTGATGTTGATTGCGGGATAAATATCGTTCGGAAGGGAGTTCCAGGATTTTGCGACAATGAAGGAACCCGTTTTTAATTTGCACCTACCTACTCAGTTGTCATTTGTGCTCTGTTGTATAAATATAAAATTCAAGCCAATTAGCTTCAATAAGTTTGCATATATGCAGATTTGTGTGCCACAAAAAGTGTGACATGATCATCTAAATAATGTTTTTCCTATTTCTTCATCAAATATTTCTGCAGCGGTACTTAATCATCTAGAATTTCTTACGAGGTTCTCTCAATTAGCAGCCGTAACTTTGGCAGGAGGCCCAGGCAAACGGCCGTTTTGTTACCATAGCAACAGTGATGACACTTACAAGTAATTAATTGGCTGTAAAGACCTTTGCGACACCCTGAGGATGTTAAAGGCTCTTTCGAAGTTTAAGTTGTTTCGAACTAACAAAATGTCAGCTACAAGTGGTCAGCTGAAACAGTGAGTTTTTTTTAAAAAAGCATAGATTTGATTGTCAACAAATAAATCTGATTCGTGAATGACATAAATAGATCTATTGTTGTTCTCCTTATACCAAACATTTTCAAGTTGTGGCAAACCTCAAATAGACTCGAGTAATTTCTTTTTAAGTCTCTGATGCTCAGAAACACGTCGTCTGACTCACAGCAAGAGAGCGCTCTTTCATCCAATGGGATCGGTTACTTACAACCCTCCTGGTGTAATGGAACAGCTGGAAAAGTAGTGTCTGATTATGATCAAGTGTTAAAACCACCAAGCTGAGGAAATACAACTGTTGCAAGCCATTCTCCCTTTGTTGACTGAAGTGTTAAAACTGCTAACGTTTTGATTGAAACCTGAACCTGAAAGAAATGGTTTGATCTTAAATTATAAAAATGTGTTTTTCTTTGATGACTCTTGATCTTCAGTTTCCTACTCACAGCGCCTCTATACATTAAGGAAAAAATAGGAGATCCGTAAGAAATCCTAACTATCGCAAGAGGCTGTGTTTCAAAGAACTTACTGTAAGGAGCTGTAAGAATTACAGATGCTGTATTTGTTTTAACTAATCAACCTAATTTGTGTAGTGTAAACTTGGTTACTTTCGTGTTAATATATTGCTGATCTTTCTGCTTCTGTGTATTATTTTACTTGTCAATAAATCTGAACAAGTAGTTTTAGCCTGTACACAGCGGCCGAATGGTGTGGTATTTTTACACCTTCTGAAGTGATAGAAGAATATGGTAGGCATTCCACATATTCAGCAACAAGTAATTGCCGCAATTCAAAGTTAATGGTTAGACCTGGGCTACACTGACCCATGCTCGACAGAGAACATAGACTCAGGTTTCGGTTAACAAGGGACTCAGACTGATTATGAAAACGGTCATCCCGTTATAAACACAAGAAAGCGTGTTGGGGAAAATCTCAAATGGTAACTCGACATAAGGAATTTGGTGAAGCAGCAACAAGGAGGAACATGGAGGCTTGTTTCCCCCAGTCTTCCGAGTGTCTGATCTGAAAAGAGGTATTGCAATGGTGGAGGCAGGAGGAGCAAGTCAGCGGTGTGATTTCTTGGTTGCATTTGTGCAGCCTTTGCAATTGTGAGGAAATACACACCGTGGACATATTGGCCAAGGCTTTCCAATCTTGTTACCGACAGTAACCCATTTATTTTAAATGGTCCTGGCAGGCCTGTCTTCCACCTTCGCAAAGGCTGAACCAGCTGCAAGACAAGCAAGTTAAAACAAACAGACAACAGAACCGCTCGATGTTATGTGCAAGTGCAGAAACCGAGCTCCTTTTCACAAGGATCTGAAAGCCAGCTGGAGGATGCACTGTAACAGCTTGATTCAGCTGTAGTTTCACACTGAAATGATAAAAGTCCTTATTTTGTTTGAAACTGTGTGCCAGCACCTGCTGTTTGCAAGCCCCACCCTTGCAGCAGAGTGGAAAAGAGTGAAGCAATTGATTTTTTTCCTCTCTCAAAACTAATAGTGACATAAACCATAAGCCTCAGGACTTTTGTGTGAGGAAAATTCTAGACATTCTCACGACAGATGCTAAGACTGGCCATTTAGAACATGCCACAAAGAAACTGAAACATGAATTCTAAAAGCTTTCTTTAGTTAGAGAGTAACTGTACCAGTTGTGTTTTCTTTTGAACATTTAAAAATCCTAGATCACTATTGTTTATCGAAAGTGTATTTATATTTCTCAGTACACGTTAAATTGAGTCTTTGCTCAGTGTGTACCTATTCAATTTTTCTTTTGTAAGGACACATTATCGTACAATAAGCACACACACCTTTTTCTTGCCCTTCCCACTCCCCAAACATCCCCCTCCGCCTGAGCACTTTGCTAGAAGGCCTTCAGTGCCACTTTTCTTAATTTTTTCATCCTCCTCTTCTGTCAACAGGGATAATGCTGGGATGACATTTCTATGGACGCCAACAGCCCTCTCGTCTCTTGCCCAAATAGAAACATAGAAAATAGGTGCAGGAGTAGGCCATTCGGCCCTTCGAGCCTGCACCACCATTCAATGAGATCATGGCTGATCATGCATTTCAGTACCACATTCCTGCTTTCTCTCCATACCCTTTGATCCCTTTAGCCGTAAGGACCATATCTAACTCCCTTTTGAATATATCTAACGAACTGGCCCCAACAACGTTCTGTGGTAGAGAATTCCACATGCCCACAACTGAGTGAAGAAATTTTTCCTCATCTCAGTCCAAAATGGCTTACCTCTTATCCTTAAACTGTGACCCCTGGGTTCTGGACTTCCCCAACATCGGGAACGTCCTTCCTGCATCTAACCTGTCCAATCCCATCAGAATTTTATATGTTTCTATGACCTCATTCTTCTAAATTCCGTTGAATGCAAGCCTAGTCGATCCAGTCTTTCTTCATATGTCAGTCCTGCCATCCCAGGAATCAGTCTGGTGAACCTTCGCTGCACTCCCTCAAAAGCAAGAATGTCCTTCCTCAGATTAGGAGACCAAAACTGTACACAATATTCAAGGTGTGGCCTTACCAAGGCCTTGTACAACTGTAGTAAGACCTCCCTGTTCCTGTAGCCATTACGCATGCGTGGGCCAAGATTGAGCGCATCAGCCTAGTGCTCAACCCTAGTCTTCCCTGCAGAGATCACTGAATTACAACTGGGAGCAGGAAACCGGGATGATCTTCCCCTCCCCAGCCCAGGTGTGTTACGGCCACTACTGCTCCCCCACCGGAGATCTACCAACTCAGTACCGAGCAGGGATGGAACCAGAGTCCTTGTTGCTATGTAAGGTTCGATACGAAACCATGCAATGCATATCCCCCCAGTGCTACTCTTAGTTGGGCACCAAGAAATTCATGAGAGTCCAGCCCTGACAGAAACACCTTGGGGATTAACCCTTCATCCCGCCAATCAACGTGTTTATGCTCCATGCCTTAATGTTACGAGGTCAAGAAAAGACCACTTTAAATGGCTGTGAACATTCTGTTGACAAATATTGAAAACCAAAGTTTTGAATCGGTCAACAAAACCACCTGATGCCATCACATCCATTAAACTCATGAGCCAGTTGTTAAAACAGCAAAACTAATAGACGGCCACGCATTAGCATGGATAGAAGATTGGCTGACAAACAGAAAACAAAGAGTCAGGATAAATGGTTCATTCTCTGGTTGGCAATCAACAATGAGTGGAGTGCCGCAGGGATCAGTGCTGGGACCCCAACTACTTAAAATCTATATTAACGACTTGGAAGAGGGGACCGAGTGTAATGTAGCCAGGTTTGCTGACGATACAAAGATGGGAGGAAGGGCAATGTATGAGGAGGACATTAAGAGGCTGCAAGAGGACATAGGCTAAGTGAGTGGGCAAGAATTTGGCAGATGGAGTATAATGTTGGAAAGTGTGAGGTCATGCACTTTGGCAGAAAAAAATCAAAGAGCAAGTTATTATTTAAATGGAAAAAGATTGCAAAGTGCTGCAGTACAGCGGGACCTGGGGGTACTTGTGCATGAAACGCAAAAGGATAGTATGCAGGTACAGCAAGTGATCAGGAAGGCCAATGGAATCTTGGCCTTTATTGCAAAGGGGATGAAGTATAAAAGCAGGGAAGTCTTGCTACAGTTATACAAGGTATTGGTGAGGCCACACCTGGAATACTGCGTGCCGTTTTGGTTTCCATATTTACGAAAGGATACACTTGCTTTGGAGGCAGTTCAGAGAAGGTTCACTAGGTTGATCCCGGGGATGAGGGGGTTGAATTATGAGGAAAGGTTGAGTAGGTTGGGCCTCTACTCATTGGAATTCAGAAGAATGAGAGGTGATCTTATAGAAACGTATAAGATTATGAGGGGGCTTGACAAGGTGGATGCAGAGAGGATGTTTCCACTGATGGGGGAGACTAGAACTAGAGGGCATGATCTTAGAATAAGGGGCTGCCCATTTAAAACAGAGATGGAGAAATTTCTTCTCTGAGGGTTGTAAATCTGTGGAATTCACTGCCTCAGAGAGCTGTGGAAGCTGGGACATTAAATAAATTTGACAGAAATAGACAGTTTCTTAAACGATATGGGGAGCGGGCAGGGAAGTGGACCCGAGTCCATGATCAGATCAGCCATGATCTCATTGAATGGCGGAGCAGGCTTGAGGGGCCTTATGGCCTACTCTTATTCCTATTTCTTATGTTCTTATGTACACAACTTCATACAAATAGGGATAAAATTAGACATCAGAGGAATAGTTTATTCTACTCAGAAAATGATTAGTGGGTTGCAAAGGTCACTTGCAAACTAAGATACATGTCCCATCTCTTCTCATCAGTGTAATATCTATAAAATTCTTCAGGGGCTTGACAGGGTAGATGCTGGGAGGATGCTTCCCCTGGCTGGGGAATCTTGAACCAGGGGTCACAGTCTCAGGATAAGGGGTCGGCCATTTCTTCACTCAAAGGGTTGTGTATATATGGAATTCTCTATCCCAGAGGGCTGTGGATGCTCAGTCGTTGAGTATATTCAAGACAGAAGTCAATAGATTTTTGGATACCAAGGAAACCAAGGGATATGGGGAGAGGGCGGGAAGGTGGAGTTGAGATAGAAGATCAGCCATGATCTTATTGAATGGTGGAGCAGGCTCGAAGGGCTGAATAGCCTACCCCTGCTCTTATTTCTTATATTCTTATGATTACCATTGCTAAGAAAGCAAATTTGTAATGATATAATACCTGCCATATATTGCATATACTTTCAGGTTTGAATCACACTCAGTTTTATTACTCTCATATGTCACGCCACTCTACTCCATTCAATGTTCCTGTTGGATAATAGAGAATTTCTTCCCTTAAAAACACTACTGACAAATGAGTTTAAGGTTGATAGTACTCTCCTGCCTGTGTGGCACTAAGCCATACAGATCAAGAGGTCCCTGATGATCTTCAATCTGTGCTCATCTCAGCTGAGTGTTACAATTGGCCTCAGTGTCCTTAGGGTAGGAAGGGGAACGATAGAAACATAGAAACATAGAAAATAGGTGCAGGAGCAGGCCATTCAGCCCTTCTAGCCTGCACCGCCATTCAACGAGTTCATGGCTGAACATGAAACTTCAGTACCCACTTCCTGCTTTCACGCCATACCCCTTGATCCCCCGAGTAGTAAGGACTTCATCTAACTCCCTTTTGAATATATTTAGTGAATTGGCCTCAACTACTTCCTGTGGTAGAGAATTCCACAGGTTCACCACTCTCTGGGTGAAGAAGTTTCTCCTTATCTCGGTCCTAAATGGCTTACCCCTTATCCTTAGACTGTGACCCCTGGTTCTGGACTTCCCCAACATTGGGAACATTCTTCCTGCATCCAACCTGTCCAAACCCGTCAGAATTTTAAACGTTTCTATGAGGTCCCCTCTCACTCTTCTGAACTCCAGTGAATACAAGCCCAGTTGATCCAGTCTTTGATAGGTCAGTCCCACCATCCCGGGAATCAGTCTGGTGAATCTTCGCTGCACTCCCTCAATAGCAAGTATGTCCTTCCTCAAGTTAGGAGACCAAAACTGTACACAATACTCCAGGTGTGGCCTCACCAAGGCCCTGTACAACTGTAGCAACACCTCCCTGCCCCTGCACTCAAATCCCCTCGCTATGAAGGCCAACATGCCATTTGCTTTCTTAACCGCCTGCTGTACCTGCATGCCAACCTTCAATGACTGATGTACCATGACACCCAGGTCTCGTTGCACCTTCCCTTTTCCTAATCTGTCACCATTCAGATAATAGTCTGTCTCTCTGTTTTTACCACCAAAGTGGATAACCTCACATTTATCCACATTATACTTCATCTGCCACGCATTTGCCCACTCACCTAACCTATCCAAGTCACTCTGTAGCCTCATAGCATCCTCCTCGCAGCTCACACTGCCTCCCAACTTAGTGTCATCCGCAAATTTGGAGATACTACATTTAATCCCCTCGTCTAAATCATTAATGTACAATGTAAACAGCTGGGGCCCCAGCACAGAACCCTGCGGTACCCCACTAGTCACTGCCTGCCATTCCGAAAAGTACCCATTTACTCCTACTCTTTGCTTCCTGTCTGACAACCAGTTCTCAATCCACGTCAGCACACTACCCCCAATCCCATGTGCTTTAACTTTGCACATTAATCTCCTGTGTGGGACCTTGTCGAAAGCCTTCTGAAAGTCCAAATATACCACATCAACTGGTACTCCTTTGTCCACTTTATTGGAAACATCCTCAAAAAATTCCAGAAGATTTGTCAAGCATGATCTCCCTTTCACAAATCCATGCTGACTTGGACCTATCATGTCACCATTTTCCAAATGCGCTGCTATGACATCCTTAATAATTGATTCCATCATTTTACCCACTACTGAGGTCAGGCTGACCGGTCTATAATTCCCTGCTTTCTCTCTCCCTCCTTTTTTAAAAAGTGGGGTTACATTGGCTACCCTCCACTCGATAGGAACTGATCCAGAGTCAATGGAATGTTGGAAAATGACTGTCAATGCATCCGCTATTTCCAAGGCCACCTCCTTAAGTACTCTGGGATGCAGTCCATCAGGCCCTGGGGATTTATCGGCCTTCAATCCCATCAATTTCCCCAACACAATTTCCCGACTAATAAAGATTTCCCTCAGTTCCTCCTCCTCAATAGACCCTCTGACCACTTTTATATCCGGAAGGTTGTTTGTGTCCTCCTTAGTGAATACTGAACCAAAGTACTTGTTCAATTGGTCTGCCATTTCTTTGTTCCCCGTTATGACTTCCCCTGATTCTGACTGCAGGGGACCTACGTTTGTCTTTACTAACCTTTTTCTCTTTACATACCTATAGAAACTTTTGCAATCCGCCTTAATGTTCCCTGCAAGCTTCTTCTCGTACTCCATTTTCCCTGCCCTAATCAAACCCTTTGTCCTCCTCTGCCGAGTTCTAAATTTCTCCCAGTCCCCAGGTTCGCTGCTATTTCTGGCCAATTTGTATGCCATTTCCTTGGCTTTAATACTATCCCTGATTTCCCTAGATAGCCACGGTTGAGCCACCTTCCCTTTTTTATTTTTACGCCAGACAGGAATGTACAATTGTTGTAATTCATCCATGCGTTCTCTAAATGTCTGCCATTGCCCATCCACAGTCAACCCCTTAAGTATCATTAGCCAATCTATCTTAGCCAATTCATGCCTCATACCTTCAAAGTTACCCTTCTTTAAGTTCTGGACCATGGTCTCTGAATTAACTGTTTCATTCTCCATCCTAATGCAGAATTCCACCATATTATGGTCACTCTTCCCCAAGGGGCCTCGCACAATGAGATTGCTAATTAATCCTCTCTCATTACACAACACCCAGTCTAAGATGGCCTCCCCCCTAGTTGGTTCCTCGACATATTGGTCTAGAAAACCATCCCTTATGCATTCCAGGAAATCCTCCTCCACCGTATTGCTTCCAGTTTGGCTAGCCCAATCTATGTGCATATTAAAGTCACCCATTATAACTGCTGCACCTTTATTGCATGCACTCCTAATTTCCTGTTTGATGCCCTCCCCAACATCACTACTACTGTTTGGAGGTCTGTACACAACTCCCACTAACGATTTTTGCCCTTTAGTGTTCTGCAGCTCTACCCATATAGATTCCACATCATCCAAGCTAATGTCTTTCCTAACTATTGCATTAATCTCCTCTTTAACCAGCAATGCTACCCCACCTCCTTTTCCTTTTATTCTATCCTTCCTGAATGTTGAATACCCCTGGATGTTGAGTTCCCAGCCCTGATCATCCTGGAGCCACGTCTCCGTAATCCCAATCACATCATATTTGTTAACATCTATTTGCACAATTAATTCATCCACCTTATTGCGGATACTCCTTGCATTAAGACACAAAGCCTTCAGGCTTGCTTTTTTAACACCCTTTGTCCTTTTAGAATTTTGCTGTACAGTGGCCCTTTTTGTTCTTTGCCTTGGGTTTCTCTGCCCTCCACTTTTCCTCATCTCCTTTCTGTCTTTTGCTTTTGCCTCCTTTTTGTCTCCCTCTGTCTCCCTGTATAGGTTCCCATCCCCCTGCAATATTAGTTTAACTCCTCTTTACTAATAGCCAGGGTTCCCACTCCTGATTGCTCTCCAAGGCCCCTGGCGGAAAGATCGCGTCTCCAAATAATCTAACGTCACCATCCAAACTCGCACATGAATGCTGAAATTCTGTTCTGGGGTCCTGGTTAAGAATGATCAGTCGCTCATTCAAATTGAGATCAATTTATCGTCCTAAAGTAATGCACTCGTCCAACCATCTGCTATTTTGCAAAATAACCTACATAAAATGCCAAGTTGTATTTCAGCTACTGAAGCATCTTAACAGAGCTCCAATGGATTTCCCCAATGGCGATGTAAATCCTTCATATTTAGGCAAATTAGGTGTCTGACTTCATTGTAAACAGGAGATTCTGAGCACTGTAGAGTCAAAACGCAAACAGGAAGACAGAGCTCTAATACGGTAAATGTCAGCACCATATACTCTATGTCTGACCTTTTGTAATTCACAGTATTTCCAGTAAAATCATTAATCAAGGGGTTTAAAGAGGAAGAGTCTGATCAAGATTAGAAAATAAACTTGTGCAAATCCAACCGCAGTGTTCTAATAAGTCTTAAAAACAGAAAACCGCTTGCAAACTGTGACCAGTTTCTGAATTCTGGAGCACAAGGGTTGATATTCTATGTACATGTGTAGTTATAGAAATGGAATATGAATAACGATATTTTTCAAATTCCAATAACCACTACCGCAGATGCATCATTGGTAATTAATGAGACGGGTCTGTCTGTTTCAGTATTCGGGAAATGTTCGTGTTTTCCAGGAAAGTACAAGATCTTTGGAAAACTAATTGCAGAGAGTTAACATTCTTCATTTTTTTTGAATATAGTAATGTGGAGGAGGGATACTGCTATGATACTAAAAGAAAGTGTTTGGATCCCAAGGAAAAGTGCTCGAGAGGAAATAATAAAATGAAAGGAAAATCCAAGTATTTTTTTTTTGCATTAAATTAATTTATAGAACTAGAAATGTATTTGTTGAACACAAAGTGCAAGGTAACGGGCAGGCGGCCTAATTAAGGCGTGACATTGATTGAGAGATTAGAATGCCAGGGTACAGTATGCACAGAAAGAGCAGACACCATAAAGTAAGGAGGGCTAGCAAAATGGCGGCTCACCACCACCTTCTCAAGGGGCAATTAGGGATGGGCAATAAATGCTGACCTTGCCGGCGACGTCCACATCCCAGGGACAAATAATAATTAAAAATGAGGACCCTGGATCTAAAGAAATAGTAAATTACTCACAGATTTCAACAACAACAACTTGTATTTATTTAACGCCTTTAATGTAGTAAAACATCCCAAGGCGCTTCACAGGAGTGTGAGAAGACAAAACAAATAAATTTGACACTGAGCCACATAAGAAGAAATTAAGGCAGATGACCAAAACTTTGATCAAAGAGGTCGGTTTTAAGGAGCGTCTTAAAGGAGGAAAGAGAGTTAGAGAGGCGGAGAGGTTTAGGGAGGGAGTTTCAGAGCTTGGGGCCCAGGCAGCTGAATGCACAGCCACCGATGGTTGAGCAGTTATAATCAGGGATGCTCAAGGGGGCAGAATTTGAGGAGCGCAGACATCTCCGGGGGGGGGGGAGGGGGAGGGGGGGGTGTGGCGGGAGCGGGGTTGTGAGGCTGAAGGAGATTACAGAGATTGGGAGGGGAGAGGCCATGGAGGGATTTGTAAACAAGGATGAGAATTTTAAAATCGAGGCATTGTTTAACCGGGAGCCAATGTAGGTCAGCGAGCACAGGGGTGATGGGTGAGTGGGATTCGGTGCAAGTTAGAACACAGGCAGCCGAGTTTTGGATGACCTTAAGTTTACATAGGGTAGAATGTGGGAGGCCAGCTAGGAGTGCATTGTAGTCAAGTCTAGAGGTAACAAAGGCATGAATGAGGGTTTCAGCAGCAGATGAGCTGAGGCAGGGGGCAGAGACGGGCAATATTACGGAGGTGGAAATAGACAATTTTAGTTATGCATGGATATGTGGCCGGAAGCTCAATTCAGGGTCAAATATGACACCTAGGTTCTGAACAGTCTGGTTCAGCCTCAGACAGATGCTGGGGAGAGGGATGGAGTCAGTGGTTAGGGAACGCAGTTTGTGGCGGGGACCAAAGACAATGGCTTCGGTCCTCCCAATATTTAATTGGAGAAAATTTCTGCTCATCCAGTACTGGATGTCGGGCAAGCAGTCTGACAATTTAGAGACTGTGGAGAGGTCGAGAGAAGTGGTGGAGAGGTAGAGCTGGGTGTCGTCAGCGTACATGTGGAAACTGACGGTGTGTTTTTGGATGATGTTGCCAAGGGGCAGCATATAGATGAGAAATAGGAGGGGACCAAGGACCGATCCTTGGGGGACACCAGAGGTAATGATGCAGGAGTGGCAAGAGAAGCCATTGCAGGTGATTTTCTGGCTACAATTAGATAGATAAGAATGGAACCAGGCGAGTGCATTTCCACCCAGCTGGTGGAGAGGCGTTGAAGGAGGATGATGGAGTGGTCACCCGTGTCAAAGGCTGCAGACAGGTCGAGAAGGACGAGGAGGAATATCTTTGTCACAGTCACAAAGGATGTCATTTGTGACTTTGATGAGAGCCGTTTCGGTACTGTGGCAGGGGTGGAAACCAGATTGAAGGGATTCAAACATGGAGTTCCAGGAAAGATGGGCACAGATTTGGGAGGCGACAACATGTTCAAGGACTTAGGAGAGGAAAGCTGGGGTCAAGGGTTGTTTTTTTGGAGAGGGGTAATGACGGCAGATTTGAAGGAGAGGGGGAGAGTACCTGAGGAGAGAATTGTTGACAATGTCAGCTAACATGGGAGTCAGAAAATGAAGTTTTTGAACAATAGGGATGCTATCAACAAAGTTTAATAATTACATGAAGCAAATGTGACACTTGCTGGAAGTGTGAGCTATACACAAGACTTTTACTATCTTACTAGCTGATCTCTCATGGTGGTGCACATAGGGAATCAAGACCAATCAGATGAACTAGGGTTAAAGGGCAGGGATGACTGCACCAACATGAGCAAATATAAATAATTCAGTCCCCATTTTAAAGTCAGCGATTCTCTCCTTAATCTTATATATTTAAATTTTATGTTATTATTTATAGTTAAATAGCAAAATGTAGGACAATTTGAGAAGCACAAAAGTAGAGTTGGTTGGAGCAGAGAAGTTCCTCCACAGCACAGGATGAGCAGCTAGAGTTGCTACAGCACCACCACTGGCAGGAGGGTGTCATTACAGCGTGACAAGCTGACAGAGCCAGTTTCCATTATAGATGTAGACATAGGGATTTATAAACAGAAATGTTAATAGAAAATTGTGGCAGAAACATGACAGTAGTAAGTAAAGTTTTGTAGACAGAATTTGAATATATTGCTGATGATACAAATATGGGAGGAAAAGCAATGTGTGAGGACACAAAAATATCTACAAAAGGACATAGACAGGCTAAGTGAGTGGGCAAAAATTTGGCAGATGGAGTAGAATGTTGGAAAGTGAGAGATCATGCAGTTTGGTAGAAAAAAAAAATCAAAGAGCAAGTTATTATTTAAATGGAGAAAGACTGCAAAGTGCCGCAGTACAGCGGGGCCTGGGGGTACTTGTGTATGAAACACAAAAGGTTAGTATGCAGGTACAGCAAGTGATCAGGAAGGCCAATGGAATCTTGGCCTTTATTGCAAAGGGGATGGAGTATAAAAGCAGGGAAGTCTTGCTAGTTATACAGGGTATTGGTGAGGCCACACCTGGAATACTGCATAGAGTTTTGGTTTCCATATTTAAGAAAGGATATACTTGCTTTGGAGGCAGTTCAGGGAAGGTTCACTAGGATGATTCCAGAGATGAGGGGTTTGACTTATGAGGAAAGGTTGAGTAGGTTGGGCCTCTACTCATTTGAATACAGAAGAATGAGAGTTGATCTTATCAAAACGTATAAGATTATGAGGGGGCTTGACAAGGTGGATGCAGAGTGGATGTTTCTACTGATGGGAGAGACTAGAACTAGGAGGCATAATCTTAGAATATGGGGCCGCCCATTTAAAACTGAGATGAGAATGAATTTCTTCTCTCAGAGGGTTATAAATCTGTGGAATTTGCTGCCTCAGAGAGCTGTGGAAGCTAGCTCATTGAATGGATTTAGGACAGAGATAGACAGTTTCTTAACTGATAAGGGAATAAGGGGTTATGGGGAGCGGGTAGGGAAGTGGAGCTGAGTCCATGATCGGATCAGCCATGATCGTACTAAATGGCGGAGCAGGCTTGAGGGGCCATATGGCCTACTCCTGCTCCTATTTCTTATGTTCTTAGATATATAACTGTCTTGTCCAACACAGCAGAAACAGCATGGATTGCAGTCAAGGATAGTACAAAAAAATAAGGTGCTTTTTGATTGATGTTATAGATGTCCTGGAGAGGAGCAGAGAGTAGTCAGGGAATAGTTGGCTTTTGTTTTCCTCTAGGTAACTGTTAACTTTACAACACACTCAAGAAGCCCACTGGAGTAGTAAAGGACATTGTAGTTTATTCAGTGCCAAACAATTTCCATTGTAGTTATTACCTTGTAGTTATGTAGTCAGGCAGAGTCAGCATGGATTTATGAAAGGGAAGTCATGTTTGACAAGTTTGCTGGAATTCTTTGAGGATGTAACGAACAGGGTGGATAAAGGGGAACCAGTGGATGTGGTGTATTTGGACTTCCAGAAGGCATTTGACAAGGTGCCACATAAAAGGTTACTGCACAAGATAAAATTTCACGGGGCTGGGGGTAATATATTAGCATGGATAGAGGATTGGCCAACAAACAGAGTGGGATAAATGATTCATTCTTGGGTTGGCAACCAGTAACTAGTGAGGTGCCGCAGGGATCATTGCTGGGACCCCAACTATTTACAATCTATATTAATGAATTGGAGGAAGGGACGGAGTGTAACGTAGCCAAGTTTGCTGACGATAAAAAGATGGGAGGAAAAGCAATGTATGAGGAGGACACAAAAATTTTGCAAAAGGACATAGACAGGCTAAGTGAGTGGGCAAAAATTTGGCAGATGGAGTATAATGTTGGAAAGGGTGAGGTTATGCACTTTGGCAGAAAAAAAAATCAAAGAGCAAGTTATTATTTAAATGGAGAAAGATTGCAAAGTGCTGCAGTACAGTGGGACCTGGGGGTACTTGTGCATGAAACACAAAAGGATAGTATGCAGGTACAGCAAGTGATCAGGAAGGCCAATGGAATCTTGGCCTTTATTGCAAAGGGAATGGAGTATAAAAGCAGTGAAGTCTTGCTACAGTTGTACAGGGTATTGGTGAGGCCACACCTGGAATACTGCGTACAGTTTTGGTTTCCATATTTACGAAAGGATATACGTGCTTTGGAGACAGTTCAGAGAAGGTTCACAAGGTTGATTCCGGAGATGAGGGGTTTGACTTATGAGGAAAGGTTGAGTAGGTTGGGCCTCTACTCACTGGCATTCAGAAGAATGAGGTGATCTTATCGAAGCGTTTAAGATTATGTGGGAGCTTGACAAGGTGGATGCAGAGAGGATGTTTCCACTGATAGTGGAGACTAGAACTAGAGGGCATAATCTTAGACTAAGGGGCTGCCCATTTAAAACTGAGATGAGGAGAAATTTCTTCTCTGAGGGTTGTAAATCTGTGGAATTCGCTGCCTCAGAAAGTTGTGGAAGCTGGGACATTGAATAAATTTAAGACAGAAATAGACAGTTTCTTAAACGATAAGGGAATAAGGGGTTATGGAGAGCGGGCGGGGAAGTGGAGCTGAGTCCATGATCAGATCAGCCATGATCGTATTAAATGGCGGAGCAGGCTCAAGGGGCCTTATGGCCTACTCCTGCTCCTATTTCTTATGTTCTTATACCTTGAATGCTCCCAAATACCCACCTCTGTGGGGCCCATGTTAATTAGCTAACCATTGCCTTGTAGGAGGCTGAACACTGCCTGCAAGACTACTTTACACAGCTTATCTATTTAATAGCACGGGGAACATGATCAACAGTGATCACAGCTGTTCGGAGAGATCATTTATTTTTCCAATCAGAAAGCAGTGTGGGACATACAGATTTGTTTGTCTAAATCAGAAGTTGGGATGTAGCAGCGCAAGTAAGTTTTAATTTTATGATCGACATTTTAAGTCGGAGTTAAGCACCAGAGGCTACATTCTGGGAGCTGTAGTCCAGCGAAGTGACATGCACGCAGTGACAATGCTGCATTCTGAGAGTTGGACATCAAAGCGACACTGGCCTGCTGTCTGGTGGAGCTTTCATATTTGCAGGAAAGGCCTTGCAAACTTTGGAACCAACCTAAAATTAGGCTTTAGGGAGAGGGTAGGCTTGTAGAGGGGAATATTATTACAGCGATTTAAAGCACAGGAAAGACACCTATGGGTAATTTTAATGATTTTGCTGCGATTTTTCTTTTAATACATGTTAGAAATTGTATTTTTAGCACTGCGTCCTTGGGTTACTGAGAAAGCTAGAGGGTCATAAAAACATTTTCAAAAAAATATATTAAGCAATTTTACTCATTGCCCTCTCTTCCCCGCCATTAGTATTCACAGTGTGTTTCTTTGCGCAGACAGTGAAAGAAAATCAAAAAAAGTCGATAAAAAACAGCATTCTTTGCCAGTCGTTTGACTATTCACTTATTGTTTTGTTGCTTGGTTGCTTTCCTAACGAATGAATAATATCAGATAACAGTGATTTGTTGTTTTTTTTATGAATGTGATAACATTTGAGCCACTCAAGCAGGACATGCACTTTGCGTGTATGACTTTGAAGTGTGTTGAATAGTCTTCCTATGCACTACAAGACTTTGAAGTTGATGGATCTGCTTTTGCCAGTTGAGCACTCAGTTCCTTAATCTCTTCCAACCGGGAGCAGGATTTTGAGTTTTACATTGAACGAGCGGATGCACAGGGAAGGGTATCAAGGAATAGGGAGCTATGGCAGGTAAATGGAGTTCAGGTACAGAGCAGCCATTATCTAATTGAATGGTGGAGCAGGCTCAAGGGACTGAATGGCCTATTCCTGTTTCTAAACTCTAATTACTTTCAGGTACAATGGATTACATAGGATATACAGCACAGAAACAGGACATTCGGCCCAACCAGTCCATGCCAGCGTTTATGCTCCACTCGAGCCTCCTCCCATCTTTCCTCATCTAAATCTATCAGCATAACCCTCTATTTCCTTCTCCCTCATATGCTTGTCTAGCCTCCCCTTAAATGCATCTATATGGGATTGCATATGGTTAGGATGAAAATTTTGAAATATTGCAGATTGTAATAGTATGTCATTTGGGCAGTGAATGTGAAATCTGCTTAAAACAATCACCAACTCAGAACTTACAGGAAGTCACAAATAACCGATCACATTTTTCTTCCCAAGTCTCTGACCACGCAACAAGAAGAAAACGTTGTCCTTCTTGCATTCTCGCTGTGTTGAAATCAGAACCCATCACACAGTCTCCTCCTCTAACTCACTCATTCCCAGGGCCTCACAACAGTGGAACACCTCGCCTCCCTCAGTCCTCTCATCCTCCAACAGTCGACAGGCTTTTATGTCCAATCTTGGCATAAGTACAACATGATTTACCCTGTCTTCGCTCCTGCTCTTCGCAACCTTGGTGCTCTCCTGCACTATGGGCCTTGGCCCTTTACCTAGGTATCTCACGCGGATTGTTTGCAAAATTCTCAAGTCACGTAAAATAAAATTAGATGATCAGAATTGCACTATTCCAAATGTATTGTCAGTTGTGGCTCAGTGGGTAGCACATCAGAAGATTGTTGGTTCAAGCCCCACTCCAGAGACTAGAGCACATAAATCCAGGCTTGCACTCCATTGTAGTGCTATGGGAGCGCTACACTGTTGGAGGTTCCGTCTTTCGGTTGAGACGTTAAACCGAGGCCCCGTTTGCTCTTTCAGGTCGACATAAAAGATCCCATGGTACAGGAGAGGGGAGTTATTCCCGGTGTCCTTACCAATATTTAGCCCTCAATAAACATCACTAAAACAGATTAGCTGGTCATTATCACGTTGCTGTTGGTGGGAGCTTGCTGTGCGCAAAATTGGCTGCTGCGTTTCCTACATTACAACAGTGACTACACTTTAAAAGTGCTTCATTGGCTGTAAAGTGCTTTGAGATGTCTGGTGGTCGTGAAAGGCGCTATATTAATGCAAGTCTGTCTTTCTTCTTCATACAGCACCTTTCATGACCAGTTAATCTGCTTTTGGCAGCTTTGGTGGAAGAATAATTAATCGGCCAGGACACTGGGAGAACTCCCTGTTCTTCTTCAAATAGTTCCATGGGATTTTGTGTGTCTACCTGAACAGGCAGACATGACTTCAATTTGCTGCCATGCACAGAGACCTGGGGGTCTCGAGAGATCGCACTTCTCAAGCCACGGTATTATATTACACTGCTCAATTCACGCTAGTCTGCTGTCAAGACTCATTGCTTCAGTTTATGGAGGCTGTAGTATGGGATGTCCAATTCTCTTAACTGTGCAGTGTAGTAGAATCTGTACAGTCTGCTGCTGGTAGTCTCCTGCTTTCCACATGACGAGGCTATAATTGTAACTCTTTGACTCAGACCGTCCCTACAAAAAGGCCATCAGTTATTAACTGTCTCCATTATCAGGAAGCTGCAGGATGCAATTTTAAATTCTTTGGCTAGAAGTGCATAACACACAATCTGTACCCGTTTCCAGCAGGTATAGCCACCGAGACTGTGGGGGCGGGAGAGGCGTGAAGAGGTGTATACTGAGGGCTGAGTGTTCAATTCCATGACATCGCATTCAAAAATATGCTGGGTGATAAAGTAAGTAAAATACCACAAAGAGGTAGTCACCCTGCCCCACCAAGCAAGAGGCCCAATAGGGTAGTTTGCAAAAACATGCTGTACTACATTCCTTATGGTTAAAATTTGAACTGACGTACTTCTCGACGACGAGGGAAATTGTTTTTGTTGGTAGATGCGCAAAGAGGATACTTACGATGTGCGTGGAATGGAAGGAAAGACTTGCATTTCTATAGCCTTTCATTTCACCACCGGACATCCCAAAGTGCTTTACAGCCAATGAAGTACTTTTGGAGTGCAGTCACTGTTGTAATGTGGGAAACGCGGCAGCCAATTTGCGCACAGCAAGCTCCCACAAACAGTAATGTGATAATGACCTGATAATCTGTTTTTGAGATATTGATTGAGGGATAAATATTGGCCAGGACACCGGGGATAACTCCCTTGCTCTTCTTCAAAATAGTGCCTTGGGATCTTTTATGTCCACCTGAGAGAGCAGACGGTGACCCATACTGAGACATGCCTACATCTGCTGGCAGCAGAAGGGCACTGGAATATGGCTGGCAGCAAGTGTCTGCCCATTTCCTTGGCCAGAGAACCCACATGGCACCAAATAAAATGTTTTAAATGGGACAGAAAAAAAAAGGCGTTACCGTGAGCTTATCGTATATACCAGACAGGCGATGTCCTATATCTGCACATTATTTCCCCATAGACCTGCAGTAATGACGCCACAAACCTGTAAAATCCCTCCTGTGAACATCATGGTCTACTGTTGTCACTTTACTACAGAAAGCCGCAAGGCATTAGAAAAAAAAATTCTCGGCCCATGTTAAAAAAAAACATTATCTCTGCTTTCATCTTTTTAATCACTAGTCAAGATGAAGAGTTTTTAAAAAATGAATCTAAAATATAAGCAAGTTGCAAAGAAAAAAACGTGTTGCCAACCTTGTATGTGAAACACGTCTACGTTTCCTTAGGCATGAAACCATTAGCAACAAAAACAGGAAGGCCAATAAATATAATAACTTAAATTCTGACATACATAATTATAGCATTGCGAGGTAAACTGCTTCACCTTTGTTCTCAGATTGTCAATGCCAACAGAATCCCTCAGTTTGATTGCAACCTTCTAATTGCCCATTGCAATCAGGATTCTCAGTACATCATAGGTAAACTGCGAGGAGAAAAATGAGAAGACAGTCACCTTGTTATACTGTCCTGCAAAGTTCTACTGGATACCACATACCCACAAAACAAACAATACCTCAACACCACCAACTTACATTTATATAGCACTTTAAAGTCGTAAAATGTCCCACAGCATTTCACAGCACAGCATTCACCGAGCCAAAGAAGGAGACATCAGGACAGGTGACCAAAAGCCTGGTCAAAGTGGTAGATTTTAACATAGAAACATAGAAAATGGTGCAGGAGTAGCCATTCGGCCCTTCGAGCCTGCACCATCATTCAATATGATCATGGCTGATCATGCAACTTCAGTACCCCACTCCTGCTTTCTCTCCATACCCCCGATCCCTTTAGCTGTAAGGGCCACATCTAACTCCCTTTTGAATATATCCAACGAACTGGCCTCAACAACTTTCTGTAGTAGAGAATTCCACAGGTTCACAATTCTCTGAGTGAAGAAGTTTCTCCTCATCTCGGTCCTATATGGCTTACCCCTTATCTTTAGACTGTGACCCCTGGTTCTGGACTTCCCCAACATCGGGAACATTCTTCCTGCATCTAACTTGTCCAACCCCGTCAGAATTTTATTTTATATGCTTCTATGAGATCCCCTCATTCTTCTAAATTCCAGTGAATATAAGCCTAGTCGATCCAGGCTTCTTCATATGTCAGTCCTGCCATCCCGGGAATCAGTCTGGTGAACCTTCCAGTCTGCATTCCCTCAATAGCAAGAATGTCCTTCCTCAGATTAGGAGACCAAAACTGCACACAATACTCAAGTTGTGGTCTCACCAAGGCCCTGTACAACTGCAGCAAGATCTCCCTGCTCCTATACTCAAATCCTCTCGCTATGAAGGCCAACATGTCATTTGCTTTCTTAACTGCCTGCTGTACTGGCATGCCAACTTTCAATGACTGATGTACCATGACACCCAGGTCTCGTTGTACCTCCCCTTTTACTAATCTGTCACCATTCAGATAATATTCTGCCTTCCTGTTTTTGCCACCAAAGTGGATAACCTCACACTTATCCACATTATACTGCATCTGCCATGCATTTGCCCACTCACCTAACCTGTCCAAGTCACCCTGCAGCCTCTCAGCATCCTCCTCACAGCTCACACCGCCACCCAGCTTAGTGTCATCTGCAAACATGGAGCTATTACATTCAATTCCTTCATCTAAATCATTAATATATATTGTAAATAGCTAGGGGTCCCAGCACTGAACCTTGCGGTACCCCACTAGTCACTGCCTGCCATTCTGAAAAGGACCTGTTTATTCCCACTCTTTGCTTCCTGTCTGCCAAGCAGTTCTCTATCCACGTCAATACATTACCCCCAATCCCACGTGCCTTAATTTTGCACACCAATCTCTTGAGTGGGACCTTGTCAAAAGCCTTTTGAAAGTCCAAATACACCACATCCACTGGTTCTCCCTTGTCCACTCTACTAGTTACATCCTACAATTCTAGAAGATTTGTCAAGCATGATTTCCCTTTCATAAATCCATGCTGACTTGGACCGATCCTGTCACAGCTTTCCAAATGCACTGCTATTACATGTTTCATAATTGATTCCAGCATTTTCCCCACCGCCGATGTCAGGCTAACCGGTCGATAATTCCCTGTTTTCTCTCTCCCTCCTTTTTTAAAAAGGGGGGTTACATTAGCTACCCTCCAATCCAATCCTTTAAGGAGTGTCTTAAAGGAAGAGAGGTGAAGAGGTTTAGGGGGGGAAATTCCAGAGCTTAGGTCCCAGGTAGTTGAAGGCACAGTCGCCAATTATGGGGTGAAGGAAGTGGCGTTTGAACAAGAGGCCACGAGTGGAATTCTTGAAGGGTTGTAGGACTGGAGGAGGTTATAGATAGGGAAGGGAGGGGCGAGGCCATGGAGGGATTTGAACATAAGAATGAGAATTTTAAAACTGAGGTGTTGGTGGACCGGGAACCAATGTAGGTCAGCGACCACAGGAATGATGGATGAACGGGACTTGGTGCGAGTTAGGAAATGAGCAAGAGTTTTTTTGGATGAGTTTAAGATTATGGAGAGTGGAAGATGAGAGGCAGGTCAGGAGAGTATTGAAATAGTTGAGTCTGGAGGTAACAAAAGCATGGATGAGGGTTTCATCAGCAGATGGGCTGAGGCAGGGGCGGAGATGGGCAATATTACGAAGTTGGAAGTAGGCGGTCTTGGTGACGGAGAGGATTATTGGGTTCGAAGCTTAGTTCATGGTCAAAAAGGATGCTGAGGTTGCAAACAGTCTGGTTCAACCTGAGACAGTGGCCACGGAGGGGGGGATGGGGGGGGGGGGGCGGATGGAATCGGGCGTGAGGGACAGATTTTTTGGCAGGGGCCGAAGACAATAACTTCGGTCTTCCCAATGTTTAACTGGAAGAAATTTCGGCTCATCCACGACTGGATGGTGAACAAGCACTCTGACAAAACAGAGGCAATGGAGGGGTCGAGAGAAGTGATGGTGAGGTGGAGCCCGGTGTTGTCAGCGTACATGCAGCACCAGTGCCCGTGAATTGTATACTTTCAAATAGCGCTTTAAACAGTCATCTGCATTAGTTCCTTCTTGTGAAAGAACATCAGTCATCAGCTGTCACTCAGTCCTCCAGCTCAACATCAATTTCTTGCAGTGTTCAGTTCCTGCCTCTATGTGGCACTGTGTTATATCAAGAAGAATGGAAAGATTTGAATAATTTCCAAACACCACAAGAAACCTTCACTAAAAAAAAAGTTGTTCACAGGGACATAGTTGCACTGCCACTAAAACATTTTTTGTTAGCAAATTGAAGATATTACACAAATATCTGGAATTCAGAGAGAATTTTTAACTCTCCTCAGTGACGGATTTGTACTTGTACCAGGGAAAATGGAAGAATCACTACCCTGCCAGATTGGTATGCTAATTAGGCCATCTCATTCGAACAAGATCTTCCCTTTTTCTCGGTTCTGATTTCCTAATATTTCTTAGATTCCTTTTTAACATTTTTTGGCATTAGGTTCCTCCTTATATTTACCACCTCTGAGCAAGACCTATAGCAAGACTATGGGGAAAGAGCAGGGGGAGTGGGACTAATTGGACAGCTCTTTTGAAGAGCTGGCACGGGCTCGATGGGTTCTTCCTCTGTGCTGTAAGATTCTATGACGTCCTCATGTTCTTTGAGGACTTTTAGTAATGTGCAGAATCAGTGCGATTATTAAATCAATGAGTGAATCTATTGATATAATTATAAGTCTTACAATTAGCTTATATCCATTAGACTTGGCAGTATAAAGTGTACACTCCAGCTCAAAGTGTGACATATGCAAAGTGTATGTCACACTGTAGGTCATGCTTGCTTGATGATATTTGAGTCAATCATGGCTAATTGAATTGCCTGAAATATAATAGAACAAGTGAATGAACAACAATTACCAGAGAGAAGGGAAACCAATGAAATCAGGCAAAATATATTTGAACATGCTTTCAGCCACTATCTCATCTTGTCACGAAAGTGAGGTTACAGCACTAAAAATAAGGGCCCAAATTTTTCACTCGGGTGACACTAGCTTATTGGCACAACTCCAGCTGATTGAAGCAGGAGCGGAAATATCTTTCGGAGCCACTCCCTGCTCTCCCGTGCACTTCTTGGATTTTCCGCGGGTCGTGACGGAGACATACATAGCCCATTTATGGGTGAGCGTATTGAAATGCTATGCAAATGGAAGAAATTCATCATCCAATGTGTTTCCTGTCATTTGTGCCCTCGCAGAGCTAGGCACCAGGAATACCGGTACCTGGGCGGGTAGCATTGTGATGGTGGTGGGGGCGAGTTAAATATTAAAGGACTGCCTTAGTCTGTGCAATTAATCACAGGGTAATCGACTGCGCAGGCTAAATGGAAAGGTCTTTCTGGCAGCATGCCTCCCACAGTCATTACCTATTTCTGCCCAGGCAGGCTCAGATGTGCAAAGTGCTTTAACCCTGGAAAATTGATCAGGGTCAGAAGTGGAGCCCAGGGGCACAGGAAGTTTGAACCACAAAGATGAGCCAGGGTTTCACAAACTGAAATATTACTGAAATAAGAAACACATACGAAACAGGCAGACAGGAAAAGACCAGCTGGTCCATCAAGCCTGCCCCACACCATGATGGCTGGAGCATCAGGCCTGGACACGTCCCGCCCCAACAGGAAGATCATCTCTTGGGAGAGGCAAAAAACCCCCCAGAGAAAATCCCAGGGCCAATAAGGGGGAAGAAAACCTGGGAAGATTCCTCTCCGACCCCCTCAGATGATCATAACCAGTCCCGGAGATCACATAGAAATTAGGTGCAGGAGCAGGCCATTCGGCCCTTCGAACCTGCACCACCATTCAATAAGATCATGGCTGATCATGCACCTCAGTACCCCTTTCCTGCTTTCTCTCCATACCTCTTGATCCCTTTGGCCGTAAGGGCCATATCTAACCCTTTTTGAATATAGAATATATCAAACAAACTGGCCTCAACAACTTTCTGCGGCATAGAATTCCACAGGTTAACCACTCTCTGAGTGAAGAAGTTTCTCCTCATCTCGGTCCTAAATGGCTTACCCCTTATTCTTAGACTGTGACCCCTGGTTCTGGAACTCCCCAGCAATGGGAACATTCTTCCTGTCTCTAACTTGTCCAATCCCATCAGAATTTTATATGTTTCTATAAGATCCCCTTTCATTCTTCTAAACTCCAGTGGACAGGCCCAATCGATCCAGTCTCTCCTCATATGTCAATCCTGTCATCCCAGGAATCAATCTGGTGAACCTTCGCTGTACTCCCTCAATAGCAAGAATGTCCTTCCTCATATTAGGAGACCAAAACTGAACACAATATTCCAGGTGAGGCCTCACCAAGGCTCTGTACAACTGCAGTAAGACCTCCCTGCTCCTATACTCAAATCCTCCAGCTATGAAGACCAACATGCCATTTGCCTTCTTCACCACCTGCTGTACCTGCTTCAATGACTGATGTACCATGACACCCAGGTCTCGTTGCACCATCCCTTTTCCTAATCGGTCACCATTCAGATAATATTGTCTTCCTGTTTTTGCCACCAAAGTGGATAACCTTTATCCACATTATACTGCATCTACCATGCATTTGCTCACTCACCTAACCTGTCCAAGTCACCCTGCAGCCTCTTAGCATCCTCCTCAGCATCCTCCTCACAGCTCACACCGCAACCAGCTTAGTGTCATCTGCAAACTTGGAGATATTACATTCAATTCCTTCATTCAAATCATTGATGTATATTGTAAATAGCTGGGGTCCCAGCATTGAACCCTGCAGCATCCCACTGGTCACTGCCTGCCATTCTGAAAAGGACCTGTTTATTGTGACTCTCTGCTTCCTGTCTGCCAACCAGTTCTCTATCCACGTCAATACATTACCCCCAATACCATGTGCTTTAATTTTGCACACCAATCTCTTGTGTGGGACCTTGTCAAAAGCCTTTTGAAAGTCCAAATACACCGCATCCACTGGTTCTCCCTTGTCCACTCTACTAGTTACATCCTTAAAAAATTCTAGAAGATTTGTCAAGCATGATTTCCCTTTCATAAATCCATGCTGACTTGGACCGATCCTGTCACTGCTTTCCAAATGCTCTGCTATTTCATCTTTAATAATTAATTCCAATATTTTCCCCATCACTGGATGTCAGGCTAACCGGTCTATAATTCCCTGTTTTCTCTCTCCCTTTATTTTTTTAAAAAGCCTACGTTATCTGATTATCCACTTACCTTCCACGTGATGCAGATCTCTGCCCCAAGTCAAGAACTGGCCTAGCTCCCTCCTGAAGCCATGCAAAGAGCCAGCAAAATAATTCATCAAAAAAGTCGTCAAAATGAATCATCTGCTTGACTTTTCCTCTCCGGAGGCCTGTCCCTTGCCGGAGGCTGGAGTCGGACTTTTGCTGCAGTTCCTCAAGTTGGAAATTTCACTTAAGCTTTTGATGCTGGAGTTTTGCAGCTCCTGTGAATAAATTCTGCACGTGAAAAAGATGCGTCAAGATGCAACTAGAAAGGGCGGGGCAGGGAGGGAAATAGTACAAAAAGTAGAATACCAGATTGGATTTAGACAGATTTTAGAAAGATGAGTAGAGGGCTCGTTGAGGTGAGGTGGAAATAGAAATTAGCACACGGAATGCGTACCAGGGGGATGTTTCTTAAAGTTAGATTGTAAAGGTACAGAATAAATATACTCAATTAAACAAAGGAAACTTCTATTAGTTTTAGGATGCCAGGGATAAATAAAAAGGTTAGAAATCAATTCAAATTGAAGGCCTATGGTGACTATAAGAATAATAATGATAAACTAGAGGAGACAACGAGAAAATAAAGTGGGATATGTTAAGAGCGAATAAGGAGAAAATTTCAAAAAACATCAAAAGGAACAGTATTTTACAAGTACAACAGGAAAAAGAGAATAGTTAAAAATGAGGTGAGACCCCTAAGATAGCCGAGCTGTGTATACATATGATTAGGATTTGGTTTAAACTCATATGATTAAGGTTTTTGTTTTCTTTTTACTTATAAATGGCTTGTGGATTTGTATGTAGCTAGAAATAATGAAATGGTCAAAGTTGTTCATTCCAAGGATGCTTTCGGGTTCAATAGTGTAAAGTCAAACGATAGATACTTGAACAGTTTAATACAGTGGTTCTCAATCTGGGGGTCTGTAGAGTTTCCAGGGGTCCGCGAAATAATGTGAGCGGAATCTATTGCTGCGATGGTGCAGGTTGGGTGCGCGCTGTTGTCTGTTATTTTGATTTCCTTCATTCGCTCCAGTAGCGCAGCCGAGAGTTCGATGTCAGGCCTGCGGTCATAGAAACATAGAAAATAGCAGTAGTGGGCCATTTGGCCCTTCGAGCCTGCACCGCCATTCAATATGATCATGGCTGATCCTCTATCTCAACACCATATTCCCACTTTTTCCCCATACCCCTTGATGCCTTTTGTGTCTAGAAATCTATCTATCTCCTTCTTGAATATATTCAGTGACTTGGCCTCCACAGCTTTCTGTGGTACAGAATTCCACAGGTTCACCACCCTCTGAGTGAAAAACTTTCTCCTCACTATTTCCATGGTTACCTCTTTTAGTACTCTGGGATGCAGATCATCAGGCCCTGGGGATTTATCTGCCTTCAGTCCCATTAGTTTCTCCAGCACTATTTTCTTACTAATAATCATTTCCTTTAATTCCTCTTGCTCACTAGACCCTTGGTTCCCGAGCATTTCTGGGATGTTATTTGTGTCCTCTTCTGTGAAGACAGAACCGAAGTATTTATTTAATTGTTCTGCCATTTCCTTGTTCCTCATTATAAATTCTCCCGTTTCTGTCTGTAAAAGACCTACATTTGTCTTTACTAATCTTTTTCTTTTTACGTACTTGTAGAAACTTTTGCAGTCGGTTTTTATGTTCCTTGCAAGATTACTCTCATCCTCTATTTTTCCCCCTCTTAATCAATCTCTTGGTCTTTTTTTGCTGAATTCTAAACTGCTCCCAATCCTCAGGCTTGCTACTTTTTCTGGCAACTTTGTATGACTCCTCTTTGGATCTAATACTATCCTTAATTTCTTTTGTTAGCCATGGTTGGGCCACTTTTCCTTTTGTGTTTTTACGCCAGAAAGGAATGTATAACTGTTACAATTCATGCATTTGTTGCTTAAATATTAGCCATTGCCCATCCACCGTCATACCTTTTAATGAATCTTCCCAATCTATCATAGCCAATTCATTCCTCATACATTTGTTTAGATTTAGGACCCGAATTTCCAATTAGACTACTTCACTTTCCATCTTAATAAAGAATTCAATCATGTTATTATGGTCACTCTCCTCCAAAGGACCCCGCACAACAAGACTGTTAATTAACCCCTTCTCATTGCACAATACCCAATCTGGGATAGCCTGGTTCCCTAGTAGGCTCCTCAACATACTGGTTCCACCCAGACTGATTCTACATCTTGATTTTCTGAGCCAATATCCTTTCTCACTATTGCTCTGATTCCATCCTTTACTAACAACGCCACACCACCCCCTTTTCCTTATCGCCTGTCCTTCCTAAATATTGAATATCCTTGGATATTCAGTTCCCAACCCTGGTCACCCTGCAACCATGTCATAAGAACATAAGAATTAGGAACAGGAGTAGGCCATCTAGCCCCTCGAGCCTGCTCCGTCATTCAACAAGATCATGGCTGATCTGGCCGTGGACTCAGCTCCACTTACCCACCCGCTCCCCATAACCCTTAATTCCCTTATTGGTTAAAAATCTCTCTGTGATTTGAATACATTTAACGAGCTAGCCTCAACTGCTTCCTTGGGCAGAGAATTCCACAGATTCACAACCCTTTGAGAGAAGAAATTCCTTCTCAACTCGGTTTTAAATTGGCTCCCCCGTATTTTGAGGCTGTGCCCCCTAGTTCTAGTCTCCCCGACCAGTGGAAACAACCTCTCTGCCTCTATCTTGTCTATCCCTTTCATGATTTTAAATGTTTCTATAAGATCACCCCTCATCCTTCTGAACTCCAACGAGTAAAGACCCAGTCTACTCAATCTATCATCATAAGGTAACCCCCTCATCTCCGGAATCAGCCTAGTGAATCGTCTCTGTATCCCCTCCAAAGCTAGTATATCCTTCCTTAAGTAAGGTGACCAAAACTGCACGCAGTACTCCAGGTGCGGCCTCACCAATACCCTGTACAGTTGCAGCAGGACCTCCCTGCTTTTGTACTCCATCCCTCTCGCAATGAAGGCCAACATTCCATTCGCCTTCCTGATTACCTGCTGCACCTGCAAACTAACTTTTTGGGATTCATGCACAAGGAACTCAAAAGAGTTTCATGCACAAGGACCCCCAGGTCCCTCTGCACCGCAGCATGTTGTAATTTCTCCCCATTCAAATAATATTCCCTTTTACTGTTTTTTTTCCCCAAGGTGGATGACCTCACATTTTCCGACATTGTATTCCATCTGCCAAACCTTAGCCCATTCGCTTAACCTTTCTAAATCTCTTTGCAGCCTCTCTGTGTCCTCTGCACAACCCGCTTTCCCACTAATCTTTGTGTCATCTGCAAATTTTGTTACACTACACTCTGTCCCCTCTTCCAGGTCATCTATGTACATTGTAAACAGTTGTGGTCCCAGCACCGATCCCTGTGGCACACCACTAACCACCGATTTCCAACCCGAAAAGGACCCATTTATCCCGACTCTCTGCTTTCTGTTAGCCAGCCAATTCTCGATCCATGCTAATACATTTCCTCTGACTCCGCGTACCTTTATCTTCTGCAGTAACCTTTTGTGTGGCACCTTATCGAATGCCTTTTGGAAATCTAAATACACCACATCCATCGGTACACCTCTATCCACCGTGCTCATTATATTCTCAAAGAATTCCAGTAAATTAGTTAAACATGATTTCCCCTTCACGAATCCATGTTGCATCTGCTTGATTGCACTATTCCTATCTAGATGTCCCGCTATTTCTTCCTTAATGATAGCTTCAAGCATTTTCCCCACTACAGATGTTAAACTAACCGGCCTATAGTTACCTGCCTTTTGTCTGCCCCCTTTTTTAAACAGAGGTGTTACATTAGCTGCTTTCCAATCCGCTGGTACCTCCCCAGAGTCCAGAGAATTTTGGTAGATTATAACGAATGCATCTGCTATAGCTTCCGCAATCTCTTTTAATACCCTGGGATGCATTTCATCAGGACCAGGGGACTTGTCTACCTTGAGTCCCATTAGCCTGTCCAGCGCTACCCCCCTAGTGATAGTGATTGTCTCAAGGTCCTCCCTTCCCACATTCCCGTGACCAGCAATTTTTGGCATGGTTTTTGTGTCTTCCACTGTGAAGACCGAAGCAAATTAATTGTTTAAGGTCTCAGCCATTTCCACATTTCCCATTATTAAATCCCCCTTCTCATCTTCTCAGGGACCAATATTTACTTTAGTCACTCTTTTCCGTTTTATATATCGGTAAAAGCTTTTACTATCTGTTTTTATGTTTTGCGCAAGTTTACTTTCGTAATCTATCTTTCCTTTCTTTATTGCTTTCTTAGTCATTCTTTGCTGTCGTTTAAAATTTTCCCAATCTTCTAGTTTCCCACTAACCTTGGCTACCTTATACGCATTGGTTTTTAATTTGATACTCTCCTTTATTTCCTTGGTTATCCATGGCTGGTTATCCCTTCTCTTACCGCCCTTCTTTTTCACTGGAATATATTTTTGTTGAGCACTATGAAAGAGCTCCTTAAAAGTCCTCCACTGTTCCTCAATTGTGCCACCGTTTAGTCTGTGTTCCCAGTTTACTTTAGCCAACTCTGCCCTCATCCCACTGTAGTCCCCTTTGTTTAAGCATAGTACGCTCGTTTGAGACACTACTTCCTCACCCTCAATCTGTATGACAAATTCAACCACACTGTGATCACTCATTCCGAGAGGATCTTTTACTAGGAGATCGTTTATTATTCCTGTCTCATTACACAGGACAGATCTAAGATAGCTTGCTCCCTTGTAGGTTCTGTAACATACTGTTCCAAGAAACAATCCCGTATGCATTCTATGAATTCCTCCTCCAGGCTACCCCGTGCGATTTGATTTGACCAATCGATATGTAGGTTAAAAGCCCCCATGATTACTGCCGTTGCTTTTTCACATGCCTCCATTATTCCCTTGATTATTGTCCGCCCCACCGTGAAGTTATTATTTGGGGGCCTATAAACTACACCCACCAGTGACTTTTCCCCCTTACTATCTCTAATCTCCACCCACAATGATTCAACATTTTGTTCATTAGAGCCAATATCATCTCTCACAACTGCCCTGATATCATCTTTTATTAACAGAGCTACCCCACCTCCTTTCCCTTCTTGTCTATCTTTCCGAATTGTCAGATACCCCTGTATGTTTAATTCCCAGTCCTAGCCACCCTGCAACCATGTTTCTGTAATGGCCACCAAATCATACCCATTTGTAATGATTTGTGCCGTTAACTCATTTACTTTATTTCGAATGCTGTTAGGTAGAGTGTTTTAATACTAGTTTTTAAACAATGATTTTTAGTTTTGACCCCTCCTGCAGCCCCTTTATATTCATACATATTGTCCCTTCCTATCACCTTGTGGTTTACACTTACCCCAGTGCTACTCTGCTCTGTTGCCTCCTGCCTTTTGCATTCTTTCTTGGGGTCCTGTTCATTTGAGCTCTCATCCACTCTAACTAGCTCAGAGCCCTCTCCTGGGTTCCGAATACACCTCGCATTGAGGCACCGAGCTTTCAGGCTTGCCTTTTTATTACACTTTGACCCTTTAGAATTTTGCTGTAGTGGCCTTTTTGTTTTTTGCCTTGGGTTTCTCTGCCCTCCACTTTTACTCATCTCCTTTCTGTCTTTTGCTTCTGTCTCCATTTTGTTTCCCTCTGTCTCCCTGCATTGGTTCCCATCCCCCTGCCATATTAGTTTAACTCCTCCCCAACAGCACTGGCAAACACTCCCCCTTGGACATTGGTTCCGGCCCTGCCTAGGTGCAGATCATCCGGTTTGTACTGGTCCCACCTCCCCCAGAACCGGTTCCAATGCCTCCTTGCTGCACCACTGCTCAAGTCACGTATTCATCTGAGCTATCCTGCGATTCCTACTCTGACTAGCTCTTGGCACTGGTAGCAATCCCGAGATTACTACTTTTGAGGTCCTACTTTTTAATTTTAGCTCCTAGCTCCTTAAATTCATCTCGTAGGACCTCATCCCTTTTTTTTAAAACCTATATCGTTGGTAACAATGTGCACCACGACAACTGGCTATTCACCCTCCCTTTTCAGAATGTCCTGCACCTGCTCCGAGACATCCTTGACTCTTGCACCAGGGAGACAACATACCATCCTGGAGTCTCGGTTGCGGCTGCAGAAATGCCTATCCGTAACTGCAACTATATCGTATCCGTTTACATCTATTTGCGCTGATAATTCGTCTACCTTATTACGGATGCTTCGTGCATTCAGATACAGTGCTTTTAATGTGTCTTTTTAACATTAGACCTTAACATTATTTTGTACTATAGCCCTATTTGTTTTACCACTATTTGTTCTTACCTGGACCCCATTTGTTAGTGCACTCTTGTTTGTATGCTCTGTCCCTTCCTGACATAATCTGATTATCCTTACCACAATCACTTTCCTGCATTGCTTCCTTTTCTTTTCTCTTTAGCATGCTAATTTCTCTCCACTACGACCCTCCTCCTGCCCCCCCCGACCCCCTTATTTAGTTTAAAGCCCTGTCTACCTCCCTAGTTATTCGATTCGCTAGAACTCTGGTCCCAGCATTGTTCAGGTGTAGTCCGTCCCCACGGAACCAGCTCTCTCTTTCCCGAGTATTGGTACCAGTGCCCCACGAATCGAAACCCACTTCTCCCACACCAACCTCTAAGCCACACATTCATCTCCCTGATTCTATTGACCCTATGCCAATTTGCTCATGGCTCAGGTAATAATGCAGAGATTATTACCTTTGTGGTTCTACTTTTCAATTTAGTCCCTAGCTGTTCAAACTCTCTCAGCAGAACCTCTTTCTTAGTCCTACCTATGTCAACTGGATCGTCCTCCTCCCACTCCAAGTTCTTCTCCAGCCTGGAGGAGATGTCCTTTACCCTGGCATCGGATGGGCAATACAGCCTTCGGGATGCACGCTCTCGGCTGCAGAGAACCCTATCTAACCCCCTAACTATATTGTCCCCTACTACAACCACCTGCCTCTTTACTCCCCCCACTTGAATGGCTTTCTGCACCACGGTGCCTTGGTCAGTCTGCTCGTCCACCCCGCAGTCTGCACACTTGTCCACAAGGGTTGCAAGAACCTCAAATCCATTGGACAAGTGCAGGGACTGAGGCTCCTGCAAACTACCTCCTGGATCCCCGTACCTGCCTCACTCACAGTCACACCCTCCTGTCCCTGACCACGTGTCAATTCTAAATTATTGAATCTAGTGGTTGCCTCATGGAGCAAAAGGTACAGGTAACTTTCTCCCTCCCTGATGTCTCGCAATGTCTGCAGCTCGGACTCCAGCTCCTCAACTCGGAGCCGGAGTTCCTTGAGCCGCAGACACTTACCACAGATGCGGTTGCCCTGGACCAAAACGTCCAGAAGCTCCCACATATTGCAGCAGCAACACATCTCCTGTTTTCCCATTATTTAATTTAATTAATTAGTTTAGTGTTAATCAAAGTATTTATCCTATATAGTTTATTGAATTAGTTAAACAAATAAAAGAGATTAGAGATTAGAAATTAGTTATATGCTATATATTAATTTAAAAGAACTTAGCCCACAATCACTTACCTGCCTTACCTGTGATGTAACACTGCAGAGTTCTCCCCACCTAGAGTCGTGCGTTCTCCTGGGAGAGGCATAAAACCAGATAAAAACCCAGGCCAATTGGGGGAAAAAATCTGGGAAAATTCCTCTCCAATCCAACCAGGCGATCGAAACTGGTCCAGGAGATCACGCTGGCCGTACTAGATCCCTTGAAGTTGCAGATCTGCTGTGGCTTTTATCCCCACTCTCAGACCTCGGTCTGCTCCCGCTCAGGTACATCGCCACTCAAACTCTCAGGTTCCCCACCCTGAGCTGCTGCACTCGCACAGCGAGACACTGGCAAGCGATCGCCGGGTGGGCACTGGGGCCGAGGCAGCTCTGGAAACGGACATGTAATCGGATTAGCGGGGACTCGGACTGCCTGAGCAACCCAAGAGAGGATAGAGGCCCCAAGAGACACCGGCAATGAATTCACGGGGCTGAAGCTGGGGGAGGCTAGGAAGGAGCCGCCACGTCAGCATGGTCCAGGGGCTTCGGTCACGGAGTACGGCAGCTGGGCCTGTGACTGGACCCGGACTAAAGCTGTGGTCCCAGCTACTGGCAGTGTCCTGATAGCACAAATGCTGCACACCAGGCAGTGTGTCAGCGATATTCCAGTGCAGACAGGCCGGTAAACAGCAGAGGGGGAGGGGAAAAAACCCTGAAACACTCAGCAGCTGTGCAGTGAGTAGGCAGGGTTACATAACAACAAAAGAAATATGAGCAGGAGTAGGCCATACGGCCCCTCGAGCCTGCTTCACCATTTAATAAGATCATGGCTGATCCGATCATAGGTCCACTTCCCTGCCCGCTCCCCATAACCCCTTATCGTTTAAAAAACTGTCTATCTCTGTCTTAAATTTATTCAATGTCCCAGCTTCCACAGCTCTCTGGGGCAGCAAATTCCACAGATCCACAACCCTCAGAGAAGAAATTTCTCCTCATCTCAGTTTTAAATGGGCGGTCCCTTATTCCAAGATTATGCCCTCTAGTTCTAGTCTCCCCCATCAGTGGAAACATCCTCTCTGCATCCACCTTCCCCCTCATAATCTTATATGTTTCGATAAGATCATCTCTCATTCTTCTGAATTCCAATGAGTAGAGGCACAACCTACTCAACCTTTCCTCATAATTCAACCCCCTCATCCCCGGAACCAACCTAGTGAACCTTCTCTGAACTGCCTCCAAAGCAAGTATATCCTTTCGTAAATATGGAAACCAAAACTGCGCGCAGTATTCCAGGTGTGGCCTTACCAATACCCTGTACAGCTGTAGCAAGACTTTCCTGCTTTTATACTCCATCCCCTTTGCAATAAAGGCCAAGATTCCATTGGCCTTCTTGATCACTTGCTGTACCTGCATACTATCCTTTTGTGTTTCATGCACAAGTACCCCCAGGTCCCGCTGTTCTGCAGCACTTTGCAATCTTTCTCCATTTAAATAATAACTTGCTCTTTGATTTGACCTGAAACGGTGCCAGTTTTTCCAACATGAGCCACCCAGCCTAATCCCACTCCAGGGAGGTGTCATGCGATGAAGTATTCAACAGGAATGTTGCTGAACCTGCAGGGTCACCTTTCAGCTGAAGGGAAGATAAAGATTTTCACACCAATGTTCATTATAATTGGACAGCCCTGGCAAAATTTGACGCAAGTCCCTTTAACAGGACACCAATGAACTTTACATTCAGAAATGTGCAAGGAGTTCATAGTATTAGAATTTAGATGGGGTTCCGAGATTAATAATCCAATTGAATAGGGGTCCTTCAACCAAAAAAGCTCGAGAACCACTGGTTTAATAAAAAATATTTTTTTAACTTTACAGAGGAAAATACCCAACAGTTTCTTCATGACTTTTGCACGTGCAACCAACAGCTCCCACCTCGGTGCTTTCTTTCTCTTAACTTTGATGGCGTCACTTACTCTTTCATCTATTTATATTCTTGGCCTCTATCTCCTGACCTCAAACGGAACTCCCACATCGCCCCCATTATTAAAGCTGTCTCCTCTTAACTCTTGCTAAAGATCAAGTTCAACCAAGTCTTTAATTCTGCTCCCACATCACACAAGACGCTTCTGGCATCCCCTCAAACTGCTGATCATTTGATCAACAAGAGGCACTGGAGCGGGTGCAGCGAAGATTTACAAGGATGATACCAGAAATGCGAGGGTGTACATATCAGGAAAGGATGAACAGGCTGGGTCTGTTTTCTTTTGAAAAGAGAAGGCGGAGAGCTGAACGAATAGAGGTCTTTAAAATTATGAAAGGTTTTGATAGCGTGGATACAGGGAGAATGTTTCCACTTGTGGGGAAGAGCATAACTAGAGGCCATCGATATAAGATAGACACCAAGAATTCAAATAGAAAATTCAGAAAAAACTTCTTTACCTAGAGAGTGGTGAGAATGTGGAACTCGCAACCACAGAGAATGGTTGAAGCGAATAGTATAGATGCATTTAAGAGGAGGCTAGACAAGCACATGAGGGAGAAAGGAAGAGAGGGTTATGGTGAGAGATTTAGATGAGGAAAGATGGGAGGAGGCTCGAGTGGAGCATAAACGCTGGCATGGACTGGTTGGGCTGAATGGCCTGTTTCTGTGTCGTATATCCTGTGTAATCTTTCTCCCACCAAGCTTCCAACCCCTCCCTTTCATCTCATCACAAACTTTGGAGTAGTAGTGAAAAATGGCCACCTCTTACAGACCCCGTCAGATTTGCAGGTCCAAAGGTGGAGACAACATATCATGCAGGTCTGTGATGTGCTTATGACCAAACAATAGCATCATGTTCAGGGATCGCGATCATTTTCTTAATTTCCTTGATGAAGATAAAGAAGTCTTTCATACAATGCGTTTTAAAAGTGGGATCTGAAACATCCACATGCTCCTGGGAGGGCGGGCCTGAGAATGAACACGGAACTGTTTTCATACACATGCGTGCTTATATCATGGCAAAATAGGGTCATGACACACAGCAAATGCACTGAACCAGCTTTGCACATTTAGCAAGTACAGGAGGCACCGCATCAGGCAGCAGCTTCCAAGCTCAACAAAAACGTAGGTCTCTGCTGCCCTCAGATGTCAGATCAATTTGAATCGAGTGTCATCAATAGCAAGAGTACTACATGCCTGCCATTGACAGCATTCTCTCAACGTTGGAGCGCTTTTGATTCTAAATGACCCATGTTCCCTTATTCTGTTGCACGGTTTTTGTTATTAGATCATCTACTTAAACTCCCTTCAACGAGCAAGAATACGTCAAAAATCTGCACTGGTCAAATCCACAATGTTGCATTTACCCATAAAGCCTTCAGGCAAATCTTTCCCCTTCCCCCACCAAACCAGAAATGTCTTTCTTGGAAGCACAACTCTTGGGACAGATGACCAGCTTGTAGTAGTATTGATACCTCAAACCCATTAAAGCACTCAGATTCCAAAGTCTAAATTAATACTTTAATGAAACAGAACCAAAGAGGCAAGATCTTTTACAAGACAATCACTGTGTCAGAGGTAATGAACAAATCCCAGATAAGTCCCTTATTCAACACATGGAGCGATGAACAATGTGACTAACTCGGGAATATTTTCCTCTCGGCACAGAGGTATAAATTGCAAATGTTGCATGTCAAACTCCTAATTTGTACAGCAGAAGTGCTTAGGAAGCAGTTTGATCCATTGGAATTTTAAGTATCAGCACATTTAGTGCAAGATTTCAAAATCGAAAAACCCACAGGCAAAGAGGGAGGGAATAAAGTCACTTTACATCCTTCAGCAGTGATTTCAGAATCACACCAAAGTGTTCAGACAGCACTCAAAACACTCTCAATGTTTTAGTAACCTTGGCTTCTCTTCTTAGATCAAAAGTTCTATTCCCACATTGATGGAATTTATTGATCTGTAGCTATCTCCACTTTTAGAGATATCGCAGACTTGTTTAATCCTTCTGTACAATGTAGCTTTTCCAACATTATTTTCATACAAGCTAAGCAAACACACAAACAGGGTCATGTCTACAGCAAGAGACGAGAAAGTTGGACTGAGCTCTTTACCATGGAAATGGCCCACATGTTATACAAACAAAAACAGGTGAAATGATAGATTGGTCAACACTGAAATTCTAACGTTCCAGTCACTGGAACAATTTCTGCTGAGGGGAGTTTTGTGCCAGCTTTATTCGTATTCCAGCTATGAAGCATTCTCTTTTGCACTTCACCAGCTTCCCCTCTCCAAATAAAATTTAAACAAGAATTATTTTTGAGTTTTTCCATCCTTCCCCTACATCACAAAGCATTCCAGAGAACCACAGAGTAGGGAAAACGTGCTGGGTGTCACAGAGCGATGGGATGCAGACATGTGCCCACATACTCCAAACCCCGATTGCTAATCTCAGTCACACCGCCATGGGGAAATTGCCGAGTGGAAGATGCGGGAAGAAGGAGGGGAAAAAAAAACGAAGGGGGAAGAGGAAATCCTTGCTGGAGTCTTACTCAAAACAAAAACAACAGGCATCAAATTGGTTCAGGCCTCAAGCTCGGCCCTGTACCCAGTGGAATCTTGTGTCGTTAAGAGTCGTTACAGGGTGTTTCAAAGTTCGCGTGCTGCAAACATCCTTCATTTTATTTGCTGCAACTCTTGAATGGAGCTAGATTTTTATTGCACATTTGTCAACCGAGAGAGGAGACGAGAGGCCCCAGAGACGCCCGGAATGGATTTGCAGGGCTGGGGGAGGGTAGGAAGGAGCCGCTATGTCAGCCTCGTCCAAGAGCCTGGAATGACAACGAAGCCGAGCTTCGTTGACTGAGCACAGCAGCTGGGCCTGTGACTGGAGGCGGACTAAAGCTGTAGTCCCAGCTACTGGCGGTGTCCTGATGGCAGAAATGACACACACACCAGGAAGCGTGTCAGCAATATTCCAACACATTCCAACAACAGCAATAGGCTGGCAGCAGAGGTGGGGGGAGGGGGGCGCAAAGCCCTGAAACACTCAGCAGCTGTGCAGTGATTCGGCATGTCGTGCAGGGTTTCACCTGAAACGGTGCCAGTATCCCCAACAGGAGCTACTGAGCCTAATCCCACTCCAGGAAGAGCAGGGAGGTGTAGGGCGGTGAAGCATTCAACGAGCATGTTGCTAAACCTGTAGGGTTACCTTTCAGCTGAAGGGATTTCGCACCAATGTTCACTATAATCGGACAGCCCTGGCAAAATGTCATGCAAGTTCCTTTAACAGGACACTGATGAACTTTACATTCAAGAAATGTTCAAGGCGTGTCTAGTATTATCATTTAGATAGGGGTCCGAGATTAGCAGTCCAATTGAAAAGAGGTCCTTCAACCAAAAAAGCCCGAGAACCACTGATCTATACATGCCATATAACACCGAACAATCCCGGTGACTGCAAACAGAACCTCCATCTTGTCTGTAGTGCAACTGAACGGTCCGTCAGTAACCAGAGGACACAGATTTAAGCTAATTGGCAAAAGAACCAGAGGAGAGATGAGGAGATGTTATTTTTATTTACGCAGCGAGTTGTTATGATCTGGAATACGCTGCCTGAAAGGGCGGTGGAAGGTGATTCAATAGTAACTTTCAAAAGGGAATTGGATAAATTCCCCAAAGGAAAAATTTGCAGGGCTATGGGGAAAGAGCGGGACCAAAAGTGTAGCTCTTTCAAGAAGCCAACACAGACCCAATGGACTGAATAGCCTCCTTCTGTGCTGTAAGATTCTATGAACGATCAGTCTGAGGAGAATGAATACCGCCTTCCAGCCTCACTCTTGATGAGCGTACCACATTTGCTTATCGGAAAAATTTCAAGAAAAGAAGAACAAACTTGCATTTATATAGCGCCTTTCATGACCTCAGGACGTCCCAAAGTGCTTTACAACCAACAAAGTACTTTTGGAGTGTAGTCACTCTTGTAATGTGGGAAATGCGGCAGCCAATTTGCACACAGCGAGATCCCACAAACAGCAATGTGATAATGACCAGATAAACTGTTTTAGTGATTTTGGTTGAGAGATAAATATTGGCCAGGACACCCCTGTTCTTCTTTGATAGTGCCACGGGATCTTTTACGTCCACTTGAGGGGGCAGGCGGGGCTGCGGTTTAGTGTCTCGTTCGAAAGAAGGCTGAAAAGAATGATTGAGTTTAGTCTCAATGAGCTGCTTAGAATCAGGGATTTCAAAGAACCCAATTAGAATGGACACTGTAGGAATAAGGATCACAAATGGCTCTCGTCATAGGTAGTCCAAAACTTGCAGTCGAAGAGGAAAATAAGAGAAAAAAAGATCTTTCAAGAGTTGCATTTATATAGCACCCTTCACAACCTCAAGACGTCCCAAAATGCTTTACAGCCAATGAAGTACTTTTTAAGTGTCGTCACTGTTGTTATATATATGTGCTTTATCTCTCTACATGTCTGAACATTTTGTAGACCAAAATTCTGAAATTTGTATTTGAGGCATCAAGTGACCAGTGTGTTATTGTCATGGTCGCTTCATGGAAGTCTTCTCCACATACAAGACATAAATGAGAAAGAGTCAATACAAACACAGAACAGGGGCCACTGCATTTGCATTGCTCTGCAAACCAAATCTATAAATATCTAGATTCACCCGAGTATTAATTGCTCTACACTCTACTGTTAATTCAGAGATTTTGTGTTTTTGAAAAAGTTTGAATCATTCAGGAATACAAATTAAGCAGAGCACAGGTGCCATTTTGAAAATTGAAACAGATAACTCAAATTGAGTGGCTTTGAATTAAGAGGAGCAGATCATACATGTAGTTAATGCTACGATGACGAGAGCTAGGTCATATGGCAGTAGCCATGCCTCAAAAGGAGGCAGAGATCAAATCCCAGTCTGCTGCAATGCTCACAACTGTGCATAGCTAGAAGTTCTCTTGCAATCCGAGGGATTTGGACGCAGTTTCTAATCACGGTTAGGAGATTTGATTGTAACTTTCACCCGACTCCAAGAATTATTGAGGACCCCTCGTAAATTCCAGATGGGCGCGACGGTATCTGGCTGCACATTGTAGTTGTTATCCACAGCCTTGCAGATTATCTCCAGGTTCTTCTGGCCCTTTGGCAGAGGAACAGTGAGCTCCCACAGTTTCCATGCCCACGCCCGACCCTCATCCTGCTTCTCCCCAGTTAGCTTAGCCACCTGCCACGTCTCCCCACCATCCAGCGAGACGTCCACTCGGATCACTTCTCGGCCACCTCCGCTCCAGGCATAGCCTTTCACCGTAACCTCGTCATCGTCGGAGGAGAGAGAGTCGCCATTGCAAGGTGTTGTGATGGCAGATTGGATGGGCAGTTCTTGGATTGCTGGAGCAGTGCTGAAATCAACAGTGTCCCAGTCTACAGAGGGAGAAAACCCTTTATAGTCATTCACCTGCCAATGGCTCTTGCTTTCCTCTTTACTTATAATGATCTTGCTCAACCACTTCACATTGCGTGCTCCGACCACGCCTGGCACAATGACACGTAGTGGAAAGCCATGATCCCTGGATAGATCTTCACCATTCATTTCATAGGCAAGAAGCACATCACCATCTTTGGCCAACGCCTTGCGAATAGAAATCGAGGCCCCATAGTGCGACCCGGACAGATCCTTATCAAGTCCCTCAAACTGGACATGCTTTACATCCGTGTCCTCTGGGAGCCCCGCATACTTAAGGACGTCGGAAAGTTTAACCCCGCTCCATGTAGCATTACCAATTGCTGCCATCCCCCAATTCAGTCCCTTCACCTGACGCACAGCATTCATTTCAGAGCGTCGATTCCCTGCACACTGCAATGTGGCAGTTACTGTATGCTTTGGGAACTTGGTCTTGATGTCTTGGAGGGTTAGTTGGATGGACTTCATCCCTTCTCCCACAATCTCCAAACTAAACTTTCTGGGATCAACTTCTGGGACGGGCAGGTGGTTTCGTTTGAAGAAGATTTCATTTGGCGTAAGGTAATTTTCAGACAGGATTTCTAATGGCGGTTCTGCGTTAAATGGCTTGAAACTATTCACTTTCAGAACGGGGTGCCTCAGTGGATCATTCCCATAAGGATCGGTCACATCCAAGATCGCCTGCTTCTGGTCTTCTGGGTTCAGTTCTCCAATTTTATACTCTTCCAGCAACTGGTAAACATGTTCCTCATTATGGATGGCATACATTGCCCAAAACGGTTCAACGGCACCCCCAGCAGCAAGCATGATCTTTTTCCCCCCAGGATGCAGATCCACAAAGTTCGTAATGTCATACACACCAGATTTGTAGGTGACCCATATTCCATCTGCCATAGTTTTATGCTTGGTCACATCCTGCCTGGTGTAAATTGGATAAGATGTCTGAACCTCATTGCCAAGCGCTGACGGAGTAAGTCTGGCAGATTCGGCGTTACCTTCAGGCTCGGCTTGCTGCACCTAGACGACAAAATAAAAGACCAGAAATCATTTATCTTTCATGGACAAATAAAATACTGTAACTCAGCCTCCTGGTTGATCAGTTTGACAACAGAGGCACTGCAATTGATTTCTGTATATGGGTTTGGGTGGGAAGCAAGTTCCCATTCCTGACTGCTGTCCAAGGACCAACTGATGACGTGCATGTTTGCGGATGACGGGGAAGTGCAGAATCATCCACAGCCATGATCACCACCCCCACTGGCACTCATCTTCAAGACCCATACATGAATAATGGCCACTTGGGCAGGAGCCAGGAATTGGCAGCAGCAGAGACCTGTGACAAGATGGTCCATGGCCTCGCCCCTCCCTATCTCTGTAATCTCCTCCAGCCTCACAACTGCCACCGCCCCGCCAGATATCTGCGCTCCTCTAATTCTGCCCTCTTGAGCATCCCTGATTATAATCGCTCCACCATTGGTGGCCGTGCCTTCAGCTGCCTGGGCCCCAAGCTCTGGAACTCGCTTAAACCTCTCCGCCTCGCTCTCCTCCTTCAAGACGCTCTTTAAAACCTACCTCTTTGACCAAGCTTTTGGTCACCTGCGCTAATGTCTACTTATGCGGCTCGGTGTCAAATTGTTTTAATCTCATAATACTCCTGTGAAGTGCAGGGAATACCATACATCATTTAAAAAGAAAATTGCTAAGTGTAGGCTAATGAAACACAACAGTTATAAAAACGTTAGTAAGGAAGCGATAGCAATTTCCTCATACCTGCTGTCTGTATAAGCCGTAAGCTAGGACAGCGCCTGTACCCGCCAGAACCCCCACGGTCATGTGCCTCGATCGTGTGTTAGGGGACTGGTAGTCCACACCTCTGGTACAGTTAGCAGCTGTATTCTTCCATCGTACGAAGCCGCATGCTGAGCAGACTTGTGGGAGCACTACAGAGGTCTCGATCCGCACTCTTTAGAAAAGAAGCATAAAAAAAAGGCACACATCCTGATGAAGTGAAATGTTCATCACAATAAATTCCTCCCACCCTCTGCTGGATCCAGTCTTTCGAACCTGTTTAACCGAACTGCAGGCTCCTGCCTCCACACCATTCCTCATGTTGAATGGTAAGCATTACACAGAGTGAGGAAGCTATAGACTATCCAGATCACTGAAGCATCTGTTAATATGTGTAATGACAATGTTACGTTGGCTCAGTCATACAAACGGTCAAGTTCAACAATTCCTTGATCAATATAGAGTGAAATTTTTTTTTTTTTTTTTTTTAAAAGTTGATCGCAACTCCTTCAAACAATGAGGGCGATTGTTATTTGCTTACCACCCCATTCACGCTGAAAATAAGGAGGTAAGCAGATATATAGAATATGTATTTGAAAAAGAACCACCGCTCACTGGTTATCCGTAGCTCACCCAACTCCGAGCAGCCCTCAAATTGGCCAGTGCTCCCACCTGAAACAGCCCAATTTAAGTAATTCATCGGAGGTCCTACGCCGGCTGTAGGATCCCAACACAATTTTCAAGTACCAATGAGTGGAATGTGTGTTTGCGCGCGCGTTCTGCCCAGCGGTAGTGGACGTAGAATGGTCAAACCAGCGGTCCTTAAGGGGATCAATGTATGCCACTCCGAAAATGGCAACACCAATTTTCCCCACTCACTGCTGGTTCCTCAGAGACCCCACCCGTGAGATTTACATTTGATCTTCAAATGCATCTGCTTGGACATTGACAAAATCTGAAAAATATTACCTGGCAGCAGCCCTGAGATCTTCAGTTCCCTTAAACACATGGCCTATTAAAATAGTGACTACACTCCAAAAGTACGTCATTGGCTGTAAAGCACTTTGAGACATCCAGTGGTCATGAAAGGCGCTTTATAAATGCAAGTCTTTCTTTCTTTCCCCACGAGGTGCTCCATAGAGTAATCCTCCACTAAACATTTGGTCGGAGCTCCAGTTGGCAGTTATTGAAAAGGGCAAAGATTGTGAACTCTCTATACACTTTACAACATTTTAAGTGGTGAGCAAGTCAAGTTCTGTATTGCTGATTACTTTGCTGCTCTAATTATCTTTCCTACAAACAAATTGGTCAATTTGTTTTAGCCTGAATATAGTTCAACAGTGTGATAGTCATTGCCTTTTGGAGCAGACAGGAGAAATCTGTGGGCAGCCTGTATCGTCCTAGTGCATAATGCAATGGTAAAAGTGTAATCATTTGTTCTATCATATGCTAATTTCAGCTCATCGGAGACTTGGTTTGCTTATAGAAATGGTGTGTCAAAGGAAAGATACTTGAATGAACTTTTAAAATTGCTCTTGGACATTGGAACTGCTCTCTCTCAGTTTCACTTCTAGCTATCTGAGCACAGCCAGAGCATCTCAAACAATGGCTTCTCTTCCCACAAAAAGTTATTGTGCAGGTACAGCAAGTAATCAGGAAGGCAAATGGAATGTTGGCCTTTATTGCAAGGGGGATAGAGTATAAAAGCAGAGAAGTCCTGCTACAACTGTACAGGGTATTGGTGAGGCCACCCTGGAGTACTGCGTACTGTTTTGGTCTCCGTATTTAAGGAAGGATATACTTGCATTGGAGGCAGTTCAGAGAAGGTTCACTAGGTTGATTCCGGAGATGAGGGGGGTTGACTTATGAGGAAAGGTTGAGTTGGTTGGGCCTGTACTCATTGGAGTTCAGAAGAATGAGAGGTGATCTTATCGAAACATATAAGATTATGAGGGGGATCGACAAGGTGGATGCAGAGAGGATGTTTCCACTCATAGGGGAAACTAGAACTAGGAGCCACCCATTTAAAACTGAGATGAGGAGAAATTTCTTCTCTGAGGGTTGTAAATCTGTGAAATTCTCTGCCCCAGAGAGCTGAAGAGGCTGGGTCTTTGAATATATTTAAGGCGGAGA